>NW_028255105.1:357500-871184 GCF_964263255.1 Lissotriton vulgaris
CCACCTCTATATGCAGTAAGTCGGTCTGTCCTTGCGGCTGTGACTCTGCTGATTCCACTCACCACAGTACGGGGACACGCCTTCTGTGCGTAACCAGGCGCTATACAAACTTCCCTTATTATTATTATTATTATATGATGTTGCTTTGACAAAGACCTCAGTGGTCGAAACGCGTAAGCTTACATTAAACATGTTTTGAATATCTATTCATGGAGGGCGAGCATTATTTGCTGGCAGGATGACTGTGTCGGCATTACTGCTACATATATAAATATATATATGTGGGTATATATATATATTTACATATATATATCAAGTTCCACAGTTTGTCCCAAAATTAAGCGCACTCCTCACCAGGAAAGATAAGGCCAAGCATTTCAAAGCGGCAAGTTCCTTTCATCATAATACTCTGCCCAACGCGTTTCGGAAAACATTTCCTTGGTCACGGGCCAGCAGCAATAGTTACACAACACAGGAAACTGCCAGCACTGCTTAATCTCTTTTAATAAGGCTCAGGTGAGTATGACATCAACAAGCAGTGCATGCTGGTATACGCAGTTCTGTACATTCATATAACTTTTCAATGCTGCTGTAATCTGTAATTTCATAGTCATTACCCCTCATAAGGTTGAAATAGAACACTGCTCCCTTGAAGTGCAACATAACGGCTCCCGGCGTTCCGCCTGGCTTCGTCGTCAAGAAGCCGCAGACCCGCCTTGAGTGACAGGCAGCGGTGCGCTTACCGGCTGGACGGCCGTATAAATCAAGTTCCACAGTTTGTCCCAAAATTAAGCGCACTCCTCACCAGGAAAGATAAGGCCAAGCATTTCAAAGCGGCAAGTTCCTTTCATCATAATACTCTGCCCAACGCGTTTCGGAAAACATTTCCTTGGTCACGGGCCAGCAGCAATAGTTACACAACACAGGAAACTGCCAGCACTGCTTAATCTCTTTTAATAAGGCTCAGGTGAGTATGACATCAACAAGCAGTGCATGCTGGTATACGCAGTTCTGTACATTCATATAACTTTTCAATGCTGCTGTAATCTGTAATTTCATAGTCATTACCCCTCATAAGGTTGAAATAGAACACTGCTCCATATATATATATATATATAGTTGTGTGTGTGGGGGGGTTTAATGTATAAAATGCAAAAGGAAATGTACTGTTATAAAAAGATAACATACCTTTGTCCACCTGCGCCTCCAGAGGGTGCAGGTGACACAAAACTGAAGTTCCCATTTCATTATCATGTCATCTGAATCCTTTATTTGCAATAAGACCATAATACACAGCTAGCATCCTTTTTTTCTTTAAGACATTTGCAACATGTCCAGTGATGCTGACACTAAAAGGGAGTGAGCACAAAATAAACCAATTTTCCTAAAAAGGCATTTTGAAGGCGTACATAATACAGATGATTTCTTCAAATCCCATGATACTATCGGTTGCATTTAATAGTCTGTCCAGCTGATTACTTCGGTGATTTCAGGCAAAATGCAGGTAGAGTGAAGTATTCTAAATCATTTAGCAGTGTTTGTGTCTCATTTTGTGACTTCAAAGCAAGTCATATCCATGGTACTGCAACTAATATAGTCCCCGTAATGTGTGAAGCACAGGGCATCACAAGTCATGATGAACTACATGTTAAAGGATTTTCTTGTTCCTATGCATCACAGCAGCTGATTTACAAAACAATGTTTATATGTATAAACAACTTATTAAAATCAAATATTCTATAGCTTTAAATTGTACATTTATTTTGCAATTTTGCTGTTTAGATTCCACCGTTGTAAGCAAATAATCAAAACTATATACCAGTCTAACTTCAATACAGAATGTGTTATAAAAACAGTGTATATCTAACTATTTAAAAAAGCACTACTATAACTCCATTCCAAACAAAAATAGAGCAGAGTGAATATAGTTGGGTGGGGAGGGGGTCAGATTCACTATTCTACCCATTGTATACCTAATATTGGTGAAAGTACATATATATTTGTGGTGGCCGAACTTACTATTCTGTGTCAGGACCGGAAATGAGGACTATCCTCTTGTCACTGAACATTGTGGAAAGTGTATATATTCAGGGAGGTCAGATTTACTATTCTAACTCCAGTGCAACAATAATTGAGGAACATACATATACTTCAGAGAGTCCAATGTGTTATTTTAACTGCTGTCCAAGAAACGTTAGGAAAAAACTTATCTTCGGGGGTGGGTGAGATTTCCTATTCTAATTCAGAGCGGAGAATTATTGGCAAAAGTCCATATATTTCAGGTGTCAGACTTACTATGGTAACTCATTGGATGAAGCGTATATATTTTTTGGAGGTTGGGGTCAGATTTACTATTCTAAAACCAGTCCCAGCAAACACTGGGGGAATTTCATTAGAACTAGCCATAATAAGTTAACATTCACTAAACAACCAAAAATAATGTAATACATTTAAGTTTTTTCAAGAACATTGTATTAATTATTATTTCTTTTCAATATTATTTTACCCCAAATAAAAAACTCTGTCCAAATTTTAAAAAGTGAATACATACATTTAAAATAATTGCACATGGAAATAAAATATTATTTGTAAAAAATTAACAGAATTAATATATTAATCAATTAATATCTAATTGTATCGACTTTCCCAATAAACCCTAAATACCAAAACAAATAAATGAAAATAATTTCAATATTTTAAGGATAAACATGAATATTTTTCTTTTAAAACCATTCACAATTAATGTACTATCAATTAATTTAAATTAATATGCATATTATTTAACCTATTACCCACTCGATCTCACAAATAAAACTCACAACCTGGAAACAATAAAAAATTAACATGTAAACGAACATATAGTAATTTTACAAAGTTACATAACTAACATGATAATCAATTAACTTTACTTTAATTATTAAGTACTAACTACCCAATCCCCCAATAAAACCAAAATCACAAAACAAAAAAGCATAATTCACATGAAGTTATTTACACATGTAGATAAAAAGTCAAGGAATTAAACTTAACACCATTAAAAATTATTAAATACATTAATATATATTTATTAATATACTATGGCCCTAATTATGATGGCATCAGTCGGACCTCCGACTGCCATTGCAGCAAGCCGGAGACCGCCCGACAATGAGTTGGCTGTGGCCCAGGAAAAGGGCCGCAGCACAAGCTTAAGTAGAAAAAAACACTTTGTGCACATCCATGCACCGTGTGCCAGGCACCAAGTGGTACCTGGCACACAGTGCATGGATGTGTGGGGGCACTACATGTGCCCCCAAGGCAACTTAGCAGTGGCCTACAGGGGGCCTTGCTTGGGGCCCTCAAAGTCCCCTTCCTTCTGCCTTTTCATTTGGGTCGGACTGCCATGAAAAGGCAGTCAGAAAGGGACATCC
The DNA here is from genome assembly GCF_964263255.1 of Lissotriton vulgaris. Lineage (NCBI taxonomy): Eukaryota > Metazoa > Chordata > Amphibia > Caudata > Salamandridae > Lissotriton > Lissotriton vulgaris. The sequence continues at coordinate 360,911 of NW_028255105.1, forward strand.
TAATCCCTACAGTAGTGCCTCTGCAGGCACCACCTCTATTGAAGGGATATGATACCACCTGTCAGCCAACAGGATCGTGGATCCTGTCTGAGGCGGTGGTCTTTCCCCCTGACCTCTGTAGTTGGATAGCCTGCATCCAAATGCAGCAGTCATACAGATGGCCTGTATGTCAGTTGGACCGCCACCAATTGCCTGTCGGTGGCGCTCCCGCTGACATCGTAATTGGGTCTTATCTTCCTAACCCCCTATAAACCCCACTAAAATGAAGTGAAACAAATTAATTTAAATATATCAAATTAATTAAACATGTAGACTAATAATTTAAATTGTGTTCATAACATATTGATTGATTAACATTCCTTAATATGATTTCAATACAAAATATTACATTTCACATTAAAATAGTTTTTTTAAAGTGTAATAATATATACTTAAACATTACAATTAAAAAGTATATAATAATCAATATTTTATTGTATTGTATATTGCAACAACCTACAAAAAATAGACTTACCTCCTATATGTTTGTCGAGAATATTACAGAATTTTGACCACAAATATTTTGGAGTCAACATGTTTTGGCCAACAGTGAAGCCCAGACCAGTTAGCGGCCTTCTATGGGACCAGAAATCATGAGTGATATGTAAGGTGTAGGAGACAGTGAAATATTTATTTATACTTGCTGTTATTTTATGTGTAGTACTAAGGATCTGGGAATAAGAGACATTCAGCAAGCATATTTTCTCTATTTCTAACCTTATCAACGGCACCTTTAAGAAAATTATCAAGGTGACTCACTAGGTAATTTTAACAGCAATTACCAGATGTAAGGTGTAGGTGACAGTGAAATATTTAATTATTCTTGCTGTTATTTTATGTGTAGTACTAAGGATCTGGTAATAAGAGACATTCAGCCAGCATATTTTCTTTATTTCTAACCTTATCAATGGCACCTTTAATAAAATTATCTTGGTGACGCACCAGGTAATTTTAACAGCAATTACCAGATGTCACATACTACAATTTGTAAATTATATAAGAGCCCCAATTTGTTGAGTCTTTTCAGGCAAAGATATACTTTCAATGTGAGCAGTTGCCTTTGATGAAGCATGCCACTTAAAGTGGGTAGGGGTACTTTTTCCAAAATATTGGCCCACATGCATCATTGTTACATTTTGCACTTCCTAATTTGCGAAAAATAAGGAATCGCAAATTAAGAAGTGCAAAATGCTATGCATCATTGTTTTCGGTATTCATTTGGGATTCGGTAAAAATCGCAATTTTTACAGAATCCCAAATGAATACCGAATTCTTAAGTGCATTTTCGCAATTCCTATTGATTCCTATGGGCCAAAAGGCCCATAGGAGTCAATGGGAAGGCATCAGCAAATTGCGAGTGGCACTTTGAAAATTTCATGGGTGCAGGGGGGGTCCACCCCTGAAATGTATTTTTCGCATCATGTTTCACACACACATGTCCTAAGGACATGTGTGTGTGAAACATGAATGTAGAAAAAAAAACATTTGCAGCATTTTAAACACTTTTTCCAAATTTACCGAGTGGTTCAACCACTCGGTCAATTTGGCACCCTAATTGCGACTTTGCACTTGTGAAAGTAATGATGCATTGCTTTTAAGAAATCGCACATCTGCGACTTCTTAAAAGCACCCGCAATTTTAGAACTCGCAACAATGTTACGAATTCTAAAATTGCTTCATGCATCCCAAAAAGCACTTTTGCATTCGCAAACGGCCGATTTTAAGTAATCGCACCGTTTGCGACTACAAAAATGCTTGATGCATGTGGGCCAATATCTCTGTAGAAATTCTCATCACACTTGAGTCTTAGGGGCTGATTAGGATGTTGGATGGACTTTTTTCTGCCCGCCACCCTATCGTAAACAGGACCGCTTGTCAGGCTGTCAGTGGTTCAGACAGATGCTTTATGATGCGTCTACCTCCACGGCGGTTGCAATGTCTATCTTTTACATTGCTGCGGGTGCTTCTGGCTGCAGCACACGCAGCAAGGCAAAGAGAGGACACATTACATATCCCTGCACTACGTGGCATAGCACTATGCGGTGCCTGCCACATGGTGCAGGGATATGTAGGGGGCACAGCTTAGGGCCACGGGAAAGGGGGGCCTGCTATGGGGCCCCAAATTTGTTTCCCTTTCTGCCTGCCTTTTTATGTCAGGTTAACTGCCATAAAAAGGCAGGAAGAAAGGGACATCATAATCCCTACAGCGGTGCCTACCAGGTACCACCGCCATTGTAGGGACTGGATGTCCCTCTGATGCACCGGTAGGCTCAAGGAGCCCGTCAGATGCGTGGTGGTTGGTCTTTTTGACCGCCAAGCATCCGCCCACCATGGTAATATGGCGGATGGATTACATTGTTCCAATGGTGGTGGGACTGCCACCCACGGGCTATCAATGGCGGTCCCACCATCATCATAATCGTAATAGGCCCCCTAGTTCTGGTTTGCAATACCTTTTGTTAATGATATGTCTGTGGGAGGATGTATTAGCAATCCTCTTTTCTTCTCTTTCTTGCTTTTGTGGATAAGAGTACTGCGCAGTCAACCGCTGAGAGAGTATTATTTTTTTAATTAAAAATTGAAGTAATGAAAGGAAAATCTTATTACCAATACCCTTTTCTTCTGCTGGTGGGTGGTATTAATATTTTGCCAATACTATCAGAAGGAGAGTACTCATCACCAGAGTTAAAAATAATTGAATGAGGACTGAACTTCATGGGGGATAATGACAGAAAATCTAAGTGCAAATGGAGCCGATAGAGGGCTGATGGTCACAAATGAACCCATATCTTATTAGAGGATTTAGGGCCAGATGTACTACCCTTACAATTTGCGAGTCGCAGATTGCGTAGTTTTGCGACTCCCAATTTGCGACTCACAAAATGTAATGTACAACAGTGTCTCAGACACTGTTTGCAATTCCTAATGGGATCTCAAAGTGCATGTCTCATTAATATTCATGAGGCAGGTGCAATTTGCGAGCCCTTTGGGAATGGCTATCTCTCCCAGTGATGGGGGCCTGCTGGGGTCAGCAGACCACCATGTCTGTGACTGCTTTTTAAATAAAGCATTTATTCTTTTCTAAATACAGCCCATTTTACCTAAAGGAAAACAGGGTGCACTTAAAAAAGAAAAATGAAACGTTTCTATTTCATTTTTTAAGAGTAGGCAGTGGTCCATGAGACCACTGGCTGCTCTTAAAAAATATTTTCACATCCATTCACACAGGGGATGGGGTTCCCTTGGGCCCCTTCCCCTTTGCAAGTGCCTTACCACCTACTTGAAGTAGGTGGTAAACTGCGAGTGTTTTGCGACCAAAATTGAGGTTGCAAAAACAATGGTACATACCATTGAGACTTGCTATTAAGTGCCCCCCTTTTCATGCCCTTTCCAAATAGAGAGTCGCAAACCCTATTTTAGGAGTCGGTAATCGGTTACCGACTCACTAAATAGGATTTGTACATAGGGCAGACCTATTTTGCGGTCGCAAACGGCCCTATTTCCCAAATACAGTCGTACATCTGGCCCTTAGATTTTTGCAAGAACTGGTCACTCATATCATGAAAATGCACAAGGGATTAATTAATTCTCAACATAAACACTGTAAACAGACTATATGAAACAATGTTCTTAATAGGCATGGGCGGAAAATCCGTTCCGCTCGCGGATTTTGCGGATTTTCGGGAAATTCGCAATCCGCGAGATTCGCGAATCTCCCGCAAAATCCGCAAATCCGCGAGCAGCGGATTTTGCTCGCACTGCTCGCACTGTTCGCGTGAGTTCGCGCCCCGCGAATAAGTGCAAAATTGCAGAAATACCGTCTTAGCAAAACTGAAAGTAACTACTTACCAGGTTCAAAAGTTCAGGCTCATCATTAGTAGCCATTTCCTGTAGTGCTTCCTGAGGGGCCCCTCCGGAGTTCAATTGCCAGTTGAAACTATTATGTGACCCTGCTCTGAACCTCAGAATAGTTACACATATGCCACAAAGGTCCTGAATTACAGCTAAGGGAGACAAGCAGGAGCCAGGCTGGAAGTTAAAATCCATTAATCAGCCCCTAATTCATTATTGTCAGTTGGGGCAGGGCAGGTGTTGTAACTAATTTTGCAACAATGAAAGCACTTAGCAAGTGCAAAAGATCACTAATCAGGGCGCACTAAGGAAGCAGGTGCCAGCTAAAAAAATATTCTGTGACACATTAATCAGCCCCAAATTAATTCAGGTCACTTGAGGCAGGGAAGGTGTGCTTTGCTTTGCCGAAAATAATGTACACTGGACAACCAGAGGGTGTGGTGATGAAACAGAGGGTGGCATGGGTGGGCCAGAGGGTGGCATGAGTAGTCAGAGAGTGGCAGTGGTGACAGAGAGTGGCAGTGATGAAGAAGAGTGTCCCAAACAGGCTGGACACGTAGAAACAACAAGTTCGCAAAACTTGCGACCCGACAGGTAAGTTCGCAAATTGCGAAATTGTAAAAACCCTCGCGAACTGGCAGAAACACGGGCGAACACAAAAAAAAAAATCCGCAAATTTGCGGGAATTCGCGGATTTTGCGGATTGCGAATCCGCAAATCCGCAAAATTCGCGAACGCGAGATCCCCAAAATTCGCTCATGCTTAGTTCTTAATCACCCAAATGGGTGAAATATGGATTGTCCTTCATAAGAGAAGACTTGAGGAATTAAAAATGAATTAACTTTAAGGAATTTCTAACACAATTCGAAATCACACAGTTACAGAAAGATATCAAATATTACTTACATTCCAACACATAACCTATGCCAAAAAATATCCTAATCAAGCTACTCCACAAACATTCCAAAAATGTATGAATCAGAGAAGAACCCACAGCAGTTGGTCTTCAATGTCAGAGAGCTGAAGCAGTAGCAATGATTTTATACATAATGGACATTGCCAATATCATGGACAGCCTCACACACTACCTCCCCCTACTCCTCCCAGGTGGTCCATATATTTATTGGGCACATTTGTATGACCTTTCATCACTTAGTTTGTCCATCCAGTATAATGCACACTTTTTAGGGCATGGCTGGGGAAAGGGGAAATAATAGAACAAAAAAAATAAAATTAAAATTGGAGGCTGCTACCATCAAGGACATACAGCCAGGAACCAGCAAATCAGGATCCTAGTGGAGAACTATACAGAGACACATCCTCACAGAAGTCCAACTTGGAGTCCTTAATGAGGGTTGGACTTTGTCCTGACCCCAACAGTGGATACATTTAACTTATGCTGGGAACTAGCTCAAATGTTTTAGAAAAATAACATTAATTTGTTTATTTGTTGGATAGGAAGTGACCAAGAGATGACCTTTGAAAATGGTTAACACAAAAAAATCACACTTCTAAACTCTCGACTTCTACCTTTCTGCCTCAGGTGATAATATTTGAACAGACAGTTATCAATGAAGTCAAATCTATCACTACAAGTGTTAGACCTGGCACCTTGGCTTGAATCTCCCTTTCACTTTTTGCTGATGTGCCTCAGATGTTTTGCTGGTGTTAGCTGCTCAGGGCACTGTGCCACTGCCAATCAGTGTCACAGTGCAAGTGCTCCCTGTGTAAAGTGTACATATAATTGATTTCCATGATTTGCTTATTTGGTTTACTGTCAGTCCCCAGTCACTACAAGGTATATTAAAATCTCCCATAATCTAACAAGTGGAGAAGAGCACATTTTGGATGAACTTTAGTTTAAAGCAGAATCTATCTTAAAACACGTAGATCATTTCTTTGATTGGTTTCTTCATCCTTTAGTAGTGACGGTGCCATCATGCTTAAAGTACACTAAGGAAATGCTTAATCTGTTGTATAACATATTCTTTGACCTTATCAATTGAGCTATGTTGGGTCTTGATACTGAGTCATTGTGTACTAATATTTCCGATGCACAAGTGTTACAGGTCATTGAGGAACTCCTCAATTGGTCACAATGGAATTGCAAGACATCAGTACACTTTGTTATAGGATATGCATACTTAACGCTCACTAAGAACTTTTTTTATTCAAAAGTGTGAATTATCAACACTATGTACATCTATGGACGACCCCTTCACTCCACGTATGACATACCTTTTTGTACATCATTTTGAGACTGAATATATATTCTTAGGCATCAACTTTTACAAAGATTGTGTGTGGTTGCGGTGCAAGTACCTACATTATGTCTTTGTTATTGGAAGAGCATTAGGGACCAATACATTGAATTTATAAATGTAATTGATACTCAAAAATATTTAAATTTCACAAAATCAACAGCACTAAACGTGCTTCTATTGACCTTAACATTACCACTAAGATTCAGTATTTTAATAGTGATGTCTTGCAAAAATAATATTTTCTATTCGAATAGCTTAATCCCATCATTCTTTTGCCCACCAGGCCACCTCAGTTTGGACCCACCCATATACAAATCAGTTTTGACCCTGCTCCAATAAGAACAGTCCAGCCCGAACTGCCATGTCGGTTCCAGTGACACAGTGAGCAAGCATCCCATGTTTGGGCATAGCCTGGCCACTTAGTGCTTTACATTAAACACACAAAAGGTGATGGGAATGCTAGAAACAAGTCTAAACATTGGCAATCGCCTATACCTTACAGACTGCTCATGATTTATGGTAGGGCAAGTACTATGGATCCTGGACTTGAAGGAGTACACTGACCCACCTGGGCTTCACTGTTGGACCAAAAATGTTCACCTAGGGAAGTGCGTATAACAGACATTCCTCCATCATCTTTTAACCTTCTCGGTGGCACCCAAATAAAATGATGTGGGTGATCCACTAAATAATTTTAACAGCAATTAACGGATCCTACTTACTGCATTATGTAAATTATATGTACGCATCCCTCTAACAATGGGTATTAATTTTAACTTCATAGGATTTCTTATCACAGTCTTGCATGTTTGTCCTGGTTAACAATACAATTTTTTTAATGATATGTGTGTAAGAGGATGCATTAGCGAGCCCTTTTTCCTCTCTCCCCCTTTGTGGATACAAGGAGTTTATATGACTTTGTGGCCAGTAAATCTCCTTTCTATCAATTTGACTGTGAAGCACAATCACCCACCCATCAAAGTCTCTTCTCAACCTCAAATCATCTCTCCAAAGTAGCAGGTTTATACATGTGTCACTTCATCTGCATCACAGCTTTTAGTGAAAGCGACAACTCTCTCCACTTCCTGCTCCTCATTTAGATTAGGTATACCGTCTCCTGTGGAAAGAAGATGCTTAAAATGAAAAGTGACTTTATAAATATTACCAGGAACATTTGATTTTTGATTTTGCATATATATATATATATATATATATATATATATATATATATATATATATATATATATATATATATATATATATATATATATATATATATATATATATATATATATATATATATATATATATATATATATATATTCATGAAAAAGTTGAAAACTTCCCTGCCAACATACACAAGCACACATAGACAAACTCATATATGCACCAACACTCTGAGTTCCGGTTCAGGTAAATTTCCTTCATACATGTGCACAATCTTACACAATCACAAACCCAACCAAAGACCCTAATGGGAGCACATACACACTCCCAAAAACACACATGTACAGACCTACAAAAGTTCACAAACCTACAAATGTCCCACTGTGCAAGCAAACAACACACAACACACATCATTATTCTGTCTCATTACAAAATATCGATATTAAACTGGTGATAATTTCTCTTTCTGTGGATTATATTTTATGACAGTATACTATGATCAAGCATTTGCAAAGCCAATAGGTTTGGCTTAATATGCAATCATGTGTAAATAAAGGCATTCAGAAATGCTTTTTACGTGCACTGCAAGCACACATTGTGTTTAGCACACTAAGTGCCCGATTACAATGCGGGTTGAAATGGCTCTAACTGTGGGTCGGAGCCCTTCAGATCGCATCTTAATTGGCTGGCCAGATTCTTTTCCAACCGACCCATTTTGATGGACTCGGTCAGAAGGGAATCCGAATCAGATTTCTAAATGGCCTCCGACGGGCTCTGAGAGCCCGTCCCCCATTCAGAAAGCCTTCAGTAATCCCTTGGCCGGCTCTTTCTGGCCGAGGGATTACGATGGCAGATTACCACAGCCTTTCGGACACAGAGAGGCTTTAAGAATCTGTCTTTGGGGGCCCCCAGCAGGGCCCCCATGGGTGCTAGGAGGCACCTATGGTGCCCCCCTTTTGATCCCTGCACACAGTGGCAGGCACCTTGAGGTGCCTACCACAGGGTGCAGGGATGAACTGCACCTCTGCTCTTTACAATGAGAGCATTCATTCTGTTCGGAATGCAGGCACCCATTGTAAAGTATAGGATTGCGACTGAACAGGGTTTGGTATCATCCTACTTGCTGGGCTGGAACTGACGACAGGCGTCGTTCGGTTCTGGTTCCCAAACGATGTCGGGCGGACTCTGGTCCATCCAATATAGTAATCGGGCCCTAAGAGTAAATTTATGAGTGTAAAGTTACTACTAGTAGCTTTTCACGTGTAGGTGGAGATCTTCAGCACTCCTGGTGGACTTCTCCCTATGGGAAAGTATAATGAAAATTCTTAAAGTTGATCATTTTTCTAACATAATTATTAATAACATCTAAATATAAAATATGTATGAAAAATATTTTAAAATATTTATTAGTTATGCAGAATTGGTAAAAATGTTGTTGCACATTAACTCATGTAATTAATTGTGTATGACATTCTATAATTAACTACCTTACCCGTCGCGCGTTGCTGCGATCTCAGAAGAAAGGAAATTTAAGGAAACTTGTTATGATAACATTTAATTTACATTGTGTCATTTTTATTGAAACTTATTCATTTTAATATGGAAAACATTTTAAAGTGTTGTTTTAATTCTGTTTATTTATTCAAGTGCTTGTGGATACACATTATTTTTTGTTTTTCCGTCTGGTGCGTACATGAATAAATCAGAAGGTTTTCCGACACATGAGCTGGCCACATACAGTTGTCCATGTGAGAAGCACGGATTCTCCAAATCTAGTCCACACACTTGCAGCGAATGTCCTTGTGCTTTGTTGATGGTCATTGCAAAAGCGAGTCGCACCGTAAACTATAAACGTTCAGTATTGGAAAGATTATGAGGGCCCTGGGGGGCCGGAGGCCGATATTTAATAAATTTTCTTTTTTTTGTTTGCCAGAAACCTTTGCGGGAGTGTACTCAACAACTTTTAAGACATTTTTTTATTTTTTTATTTATTTTTTATTTTTTGCCAGAAACCTTCACGGGAGTGTACTCAACAACTCCCCAAAGTTTCATGACGATTAGATGAATGGTGTAGTAATGCATAAAGGACAAACGGACATACTTTTGTTTTTATATATAGATTAATTTAAATATGTTCAATTTATAAATAATATTCCTTAAAGAATCATTTTTAAAAATTTCCCCACAGTAACATTTTCATTCTTATTTTACATTCATTTTCATTTTGTTAAAATATATTTGTTTAATTATTTTAAATTATTTGCATTGTTTTAACAATTTTTATTTTTATTTTTAAATTAAGTTCATGTGGATTTTATTTTATTTATTCAACATTATTTCCTGTGAGGTTATTTTAATTCCCTGCTTCTATTATTTCTTTGGAAGAGTGTTGCAGTGCCTGTGAATAGCTATGTGTGGGGCTTGACTAACTCCAAGGACAAGTTTGAGTACATTTACTACTGTTTTTCACCAGTAGGGCTGTAGTAACTTTACGGGTGTAGTTTGAGAATAGCAATGGGCTTACACTTTTGTGGGTGGGTGTGTTTGTAGTAGGCTATCTCTCCTTAAAGCCCTAATTACTTTTCACGGAACCCCTTCCATTTGTTGTAGATATTTTTTATGTTTTTTCACCACTCACCCTCGTCCCTCCCGCATGTACTACTAAGGGCCTGATTCTGATGTGGTTAGAAAATCTTCCCGATCTAATCGGTTTAGAAATGGTTACCAACAGACTCGGATCGGGAGAGTCCAACCGAACAAGCATGATGCATCCGGATGCTTCCAGATATGATTTGGTTGGACTCCCATTGACTTATATGAAGCCTATGTTCCTAACCGCATCATAAGCTGGCCCTTGGTCAGAAAGACACGTCCCGATCCGATTTGGAAGGCGTAAATGCCATTAGGAGGCCTTCCTAACCGCATCGTAATGAGGCCCTAGGTGGGAATCTTTCCTAACCGGATCCTACCTGGATCCTAATCAGGCCCCAAGGGTCCGATTCTGATGTGGTTAGGAAGGCCTCCTTAAGGCATTTGCTCCTTCCAAATTGGATCAGGAACGTGTGTTTCCGACTGACTCAGAAATGTTTTTGACCGACCGGGTACGATGCAAGTTAGGCGTTAGGACTATCCCAATCCCAACCTGACAGCATTCGGAATCACTGAGACATACGGAGCAGAATCGTACGCCTCTACAGGCCGTGTTTCCGAATGACCGAATACGATGCTGGATTTGGACAGCCTTTCTGAATCATGCCATTGGACTCAAATCGGCAGTCGGAATCAGACTTTGGGGGTCCGTACTGGGCCCCGCTGAAGCCAGAGCTTTTCCAATTGGGTCCGTGGTGGTACCCATGGGTTTCCCCTTACCAGCCATGCGCAGTGTGGCAGAAACCAGGGCGTGCCCGCCACAGGGTGCCTGATTTTCCCTAGCCACCCCTTTCTTCAACGGGAGCCTATGCATTCGGTCAGAACAAAGGCTCCCATTGAAGCCAGTCGGAGTCCAAGCAAATCTTATCTGGAGACATCCGGATACATCGTACTCTGTCGGTTTGGCTCTCCCGATCCGATTCGGTCGGAAACCATTCTCAAACCCAGTCAGTTGGGAAGCTTTCCAAACGGCATCAGATTTGGGCCACAAGCAGTAAACTTTACATGTGTGGAGATCTCCTTAAACAAACTATGACAGGAGTGGAGGTTGAATTTCTATTCACAGGTTTCTGAATTGCATTTTGTAGTAAATATGTAGTGATACTGCAGTTCTACTTTAAGTACTACAAAATGATGTTCATGAATCTGGCTGATTGTTTCTAGTTTTAAGTGATCAAAAAAGCATGATGTCACAAAATTATCCTGAGCACACTGAAAAGACAACTTAAACGCTCTTACGTTTATTACATACACGTATAGTACTGTGCATAAATTGAGATAAGAATCACAAGGTTTGTTGTTGATAAATTAATGTAGGGAATAATAAATTCAAATGGAAAAATAAACGACCTTAAAAAGGGGCGAAATCCGTGCCCTTTCTTAGCAAGCATCCAAGCTGGGACAGGATGAATTTCCATGTTTTCATATTTCCTTTGTCAAGCATTTTTTTTAAGTCTGCCTTCCAACAAGAATAAACGCGTGGATCCACTTTCCTTGGAAAAGATTATATATTCCTGTTTGAATAGATAACTAAACAGATGAGAGAGCTGAAAGTGAAACTCGCCAGCTCTCTTTCCTGGAAAAGACTTGCTCTCCAGGGAAACTGTCTCCAACGCGGGTATTGTTTGGCACACATGCCCTGAAAAAAATATCTCCCTCAATCCAGAACCAGAGCCTGCTTGTTTGCAAATGCACTTTATGGCTCTTATGGCAGGCAGGGGTTTGTTTGCAGTTGGCATGAGTTCGCGTCTTTAGAAACCACATCTAATATATGTTTTTTTTTTGTTTAGGGTGGTTGCAATGTGTGCAGTAATGGTTTCTTGGTTAATACTAGTGCAGTTTCTTTTTCTACGACAATGTTGCCATTTTAAACTGCATCTCTAATCATTTCATCCCACCCACGTTTTGTGAACTAATGTTTCCACTCCAAAGCAAATTTGTAGGGAAAATGTGCTGCAATGGTTTTTGCACAACATTTCTCCCACAGGTTAAGCTTTAAAACGATGGAAAAGTTTGATCTTTTCAAAGTTGAAAACGTCCACACTTTCGCAAAACTTTATCAGCATAATCATAATTTTGCACATCATTAGTCGTTAATTAGCCTAAATTCAGTGTCTCAAAGTGTAGAACCTAACTTGACACATTTTAATTGTGACTAGTCTTAACCACGCTTTCCACCACAATTATTTTAAGAGAAGAAATCTGAAAATATGTAGGATTTTTACTACAATGGAGCTACTTTATGAAACTGCTAAGGATGTGTGAGCCTGTGTTTACTGCTTCAGGGAACATTGGTATTACAGAAGGAGCAAAGTACCTCTTTGTGGAAGATGCAGCAATAACCGTGGCGGCGCCACAAAAGTAGCCCCCAAGCACTGAAAAGTAGGTGCTTTCTCATTGAGATGGGGCAAAGAGCTATGCAGTAGCAAAAACCCTATGGCCCAGTCAGGGCTGGACTGGCTGTAGTGGGCATCGGGAGGCTGAATGGGTGGGGGCCAGTTTTGCAGTTGTGAGGGTTGGTTTTGTTTCTGCGGGACGGTTTTGCAGCAGTGCTGCAAGTCTGGCCTCTGGTAGCAAATGCAGCAGTGCACCCTTCTCCTCCCCCCGAGTCTACTGGGGGGACTGGTTCAACAAAATTGTCAGGGCTGCTTTGGGTTCCCAGTCCTTCCCTGTGCCCAGTCTACTAGTACCATATTACAGACACTGGTGCAAAGGGAAGATCCCCTGAAGAGGGTCCATTGGGAGAAGGCAAGAGGAATTCCCAGTATCCATCAGACAGCCCCGACAATCATACAGTGCACACCTTCGGAAGGGTGTCTCAGGACCCAATGACAAATGAAAGTGGGCATCACACCTACAGTCTAGTAAGAGAAATACAAGCAGAATTTTCACAAAAGTACTCTCCACTCCACCTCCAGCAGGGGTCAAACAACCTGACCTTGCTTGTGGTTGGCTTCAGGGAATCTAAACCATGTTGGGGCCACCTGGAATACTCAATTGAAGAGATGAACCTCTGTTTAGTGTTACTGTTCAGTGTGCAACATATGTACTAAGTCACTTATTAAGCACAAGTGCTGCAAGCAGTTCTTTTTTTTGTTAAAGCGGTGCACAGCAGTGGTGAGAATGTACACTGGTGCAAACCATGGCTGCCTACCCCCTGTGCTACCACGGTTCCATATCTGTGATAGGAAGTGATTTTTTTGTTACAACAGTTCTATTTTGAATATAGAGGTGTTTTTTGTGTTGCTTTTTTTTAAAGAAAATTGCGGCCCGGGGCTATTTTCTGGCACAGCCTAACCCTAACCTTGCTTCGCCCTGGTGGAAGTCTGGATGATCAGAAAGGAGAGATGGTATAATATGGTTGATTGGTCTCCCCTTCCCAGTGACCAACAGAGGCATCAAGTGCTAAACTGCTAAATAATCCAGCAGTTTGTTAAATCCAGTGTCCTCCATATCTCTTACAATGAGTGGTTGTTAAATATAAGTCCTTCATCCTGGTACCTATTTGGGTGCAAATAGGTTTTTCCATTCAATTTGCCATTACAAATAATGCACTAGTTGTGCGTACAGTATTACCACAAGCAAAACATGTGTAGGTGTTCCCAGTGATGATGGGTCAGGTCAGACCTGGAAGAATTGATCTCAGAAAAATGCCCAGGAATTCAGGAATGCATACAAAATGCCTAGAACAATGCAAAATCACCAGTTTTATGGCCCAATCTCAAGGCACTGTGAGATAGATATAAAATGACCTAAAATTACCACAAAGACATCCAAATTTTCATTTCTGAGCTAAATTTAGAAGCAGCTTCGCCCATTTTCTAATAATACTTGTATTCATTTCGAATATATTCCAACATACACTTGCAATCCTGACTATTTCTCATCACCATCCCCAAATGCAATACAAAAAAACATAAATATGGTTTCCAAGGTAGTGCAAGCGTGCCAACTGCAAACAAAACCCGTATTTGGCAAATTTAAGGAGCCATAAAGTGCATATGGAAAAAATGTGAAAGGGTGATGCGGAGCATTACCCAAGCATGCCCTCTTTCTCGATTGAGGTAGATATTTTTTCCAGGACATGTGTGCCAAATAATACCCGCGTTGGAGACACTTTCCCTTGAAAATATGCCTCTTCCAGGGAATGAAAGCTGGTGAGCTTCACTTTCAGCTCTCTCAATTGTTTAGACCTTAATATCTTTTCAAACAGATCTATATCTCTTTTTCCCAGGAAAGTGGAGTCATACGTTTATTATTGGAAGGCAGATTTTAAAAAAGTGCTCGACAAATGAAATATGGAAACATGGAAATTCACTCTGCCCCAGCTTGAATGCTTCCTAAGAAAGGACGCGACTTTAGCCTTTTTTTAAGCCCCTTGATTATTACAAGTGAATGTATTATCTCCTACATGAATTCGTCAACAACAAACATTGACATTATTTTTTTATTTTAGCTCTCACATTTGAGCCTAGGCACAAAGGCATTTTGTAGTATATAAATTAATAGTCTTGTAGTACTTCGTTAAGTACTCTTACATGCTTTTGTGAATTGGCCCCAAAATAGCCAAAATGGACATACAACTGGAATATTCTGAGAATACCCATATACACATAGTATAAACTGAAAGGACTGTGCTTTCTTTGCCCTAATGGTAATAGTGAATTCATTTGTTTGGGCAGAATCACAAAGGAATATAAGAGTATGGTAAATAGTGCTCCTGTAGTACTACTTCATGTACTCATAATTTCTTTGGTGATTAGGTCCCTATGTCTTTTGTTTCAGACAGTCGCCTATTTACCAACTGGTACCTAGAAGTCCCATTGTGTAGAACCTTCTAACTTTCCTATTTGTTTCTGTGTATGCATCCTGATTCCAATATTTGTCTTACACTATGGTGCTATCACGTTTACATAGATTCCTTTAGAAGAAAGAAGCTGAATTGTCTTTTGCCTCTCCAGAAGGTAAAATATTTAATTAAAGCAGATTTGCCTTGTTTGCTAATTTAAATCCCCTACATTCAGTGGTTTGGGTTTAAGTTTACAAGATACAATATCGCATACATTCATACAAAACTGTCAGCAATTATATTCCCAATTCGCAGCCTGTTGTTCTTTCGGAAGCCCTCACGAGTTTCCTGTTCATCTCTCGTTTTCAGGCATAACACTGTTTTCAGGCATATCTGACAATGCCGTTCCACATCCCACAGTCTGGACACTTATGTGAGTGTTACCACTGCTTCCATTGTGATATAGAAGACTCCCAACCTTTCCCAACTCTCCCCTGCGAGGCCCCATTTAAACAATTGGATAGCATGCTCACCATGCTATTGTTTATCAATAAATTTACACAAGACAAATGGCCGACGAGGCTCGATCTATTCCATCTCATACACCTCTAAAACACTAGCATGCATAATGACTGCAACAATTTCTCTGTGATAATAGCAGAACGTGTGTCAGCATCTTAGACATCAGAACCAGCTCCACAAACAACAAGCACACATAATTCCAACAAATGTACCGGTCCGCCTCACATTGCTCTGTAACGTTTAGGAATTACAAAGCCCCTCTAGCTGCAAAAGAGCCCTGGATATATTAAATACCATAAGATATTGTATATTCATTCTGCTCTGTTAGGTGCTGAGCCTCACTTGTGGTGATGTCCCCTTTCTATACATAGTTTAATAAATGCAGAAATAAACCGCATGCTTGACGTTACCTGTGCTGATTTGAAATGCACTCCCATGGCTTTTAATGCTTTAAGTTCCCCGAGTGACAATCCTTTGCTTTTGTGATTTATTGCACCCAACCATGATTTAAAATCGACACTACACAGCTTTAATTACCAACTGGCTGTGTGCAAGTCAAGATGGTCTGCTATTACTCGTCTGGCCCACTGTAATACCGCTGATATTCTGAGCGGTGCCTACAGTAGTCATTCCCAGTCCCTCCCACCTTTTTGTTAAATTTCCTGATTATTTCTTTTTTTGCCCATAGTCTATAAGTCATCTCTCAGCTGTGTCTTTCTTTTGACCTAAATATCCCCTCCATTGTCGGCTCCTGCCATGCCCAAGGTTTCATTATGGAGAGAATCTGTCCATTCCTCTCTCTTTCCACGTCACTCACGCCCATGTCTCTGTTCTAATTCTTACTGATAATGATCTATGCAGTTCTCTTCTGCTACATTTGCTAACCTCCAGTTTGACTCGGCTCCAGCTCATTAAAAATGCAGCTGCGAGGATAATATTTAACTATTTAAATACAATTCTCATTTGAGCTTGTGAATTATCATGCATGCCCGTCAAATGTCTCTCTCGCTCTCTCTTCTCTCTCTCTCTCTCTCTCTCTCTCTCTCTCTCTCTCTCTCTCTCTCTCTCTCTCTCTCTCTCTCTCTATCTTTTTATCTTTCTATCTATCCGTCTGTCTGCCTGCCTGCTTGCCTGCCCTCTACCAGCCTGTCTAAAATTATATTCTTGCATTTCAGGGTTGGGGACACATTTCTGGATAGACTTTTACCCACCATTCCACTCTAGACAATCAGTACTGACCCTGCTCCTCATAGGGGCAGTCTGTCCAAAACTGCCAGGTGAGGCCTCCTTCAGAACGTCCCACAAGCAACTTCAGAGTGGTTTCACAGTACTTGGGGTTTGTCTGTAGGGTTTAGCTGGTGTCCTATAGCACCGTGAGCACAGGGCCCACACCTGGTTATACTGGTTGCACTTAGGGCATCAACAGCAGCAACACCAACGTGAGGGATGAAATGCTTGAATTAATCTCAGTCATCAACAATTGCTTTAGGCCACATTTGATTACTGAAAGACCTTGAGGTACTACAGGATCTGGAAAGCATGCAGGCCAAAGAGATGATCTACCGGGCCAGATGACCCTGGACGCTTCCTTGCCAATTATTCATAAACATGAGGGATAGAGATGCCTGTTTAGGAGAGTCATAACAATGAGACACAGGGGCCTCCATTATGAGTTGGAAGTAATTTGGCACAGGGATACTGGGAATTGGAGGTGGTAGGTTGAATCTCCAATTCTGGTGTATCATCATTTACCAGATTCGGACCTTTTTTCTAGAATAGGGAATATCTGTTCAAACGTGGAGATACTGGGTCCCTTACTGGGTAGCCCTTCTCCATCCCAGCAAAGAAACACTGACATGTTCTGCCTGCTCTAAGTAAGCAGAAAGTGTCAGCAGTAGGACTATGGGGGATTAGAGGGAATCAGCGGCAGCAGGGTCTGGGGAGATATCTTCTGCTGCAGGGGTTGATGCTGCTGCCCACAACTTCTGCTCCTGCATCAGTAAAGCCAAGTCCAGTTCCTCCGGGCCTAGAATGACCAGGTCTGTAGTTTGGAGACTCAATAATTTCAGGCCCGGTGAAACTGGAAAACTTGTTGTTGCCTGGAATGGCATTCCTAGGAATACTTCTCAGAGCAACTACAAGGTTTTCAACAACTGGTAACGAGTGCCAGAGAGTGGATGATGCTCCATAGGTTCTCCCTTTCCTTGAAGCAGTCCGTACCACAGCAAAAACATTTGACAATATTTATATGTCTTAATTTTCCCAGGCACAGAAGGCTGATGTGCATTTGGAGGAGATGAGGAAGATAGGTGACCTATTGGACAATAGTCCTTAGATTATACCTTAGACAACCTTCAACACTGTCCAGCACAGGATGCATTAGCAGGAGTGATAGAATCCTTCCTGCAAAACTCACAGCAAACTATACTACATCAAAAACACAGGGTCCCTGAGAAACGAAAAACACCAGCTTATAATGGTACTGTTAGAAATGGGATTTCTTTTTGGCTAGGGCATGCGCCTTAACCAGACAGAAACCACCACTCTAGTCAGGGCTAGGGAGTTACACGCTGAAGATAACCCTTGCTCACCCCCTTGGTAGCTTGGCATGAGCAGTCTGGCTTATCCCAGAGGCATTGTGTAAAGCATTGGCTCAACACACACACACACACACACCCACAGCAGTGACACACTAGGTACACCACAAAAGAAACTCCACATAAAGTTATATAAACAATAGCCTTTGTATTATCCATAAACACATTAGAATAATAATCACAAATGCACCCTGTGCCACCTGGCACTAGGCAATACTTCACATGGGATTATATACAGGACAGGGCCAATCGGGCCTCTGTCAGAACCATAAGAACAGGTAAGTGATGAAACAACCAGTGACTACTGGTAAAATACTGTTCTCAGCATTATCACATTAGGCATAAACCACAGTTTAGAGGTGTGCCATAGTAACTCTCCCTAGGTGCATACATCACCTCGGGCATAAACCACATTATGCATCATTTTAGGGCCTTTCGCTCTACCAACACCACAAAAATGACCACAGGCCAACTGGCCTTCTTTGGGGGCCCGTCTGGGCAATCACAATTGCCCTTTGTCCAAAGTTAGGACTCGATAATCACAGGACCAGAAAGGATCCAGCAACTTTATTCTTGCTAGATAACATTCCAAAAAAATACAGATTGCTTTTTAGATTAGAAACATGGGCCGAATACTATGCAATTCTATTTCACTGTCAAGCAGGTTGCAGAAAGAAAATTAGGTCTGTTGATTAGGTTTCAGGTTTTATCTACTCTTAGAAAATTATGGTGCACTCAGGACGGAACCATATTACACTGTATCTCTGTACCTGTCTTAAACTACTGTCTCAATAGGGGGCAACTGGGGTGCATTTCTACTCTTCTTACTATTACAAAATATCCTTTTTAGGTCTCTCCTGAGACAGCATATTCTCTGTCACTCGCAAGACATTTTGTTATCTTGAAGGAGGCCCAGAGCCTGCCCATTACTTACCATTGGTTGGCTTCATCACTACTCTTATTTGCTAGCTTCTGTTTGGGCAGCGCATGCTGAATTAACGTCCTCATCATGTGCTTCTCCCTCCACTAGAGTATTACCCAAGTACTGCTTCCTTTCTTAGTGAGATTCTTTCCACTGCTCACGCTTTCTGGCCCAGGCTACTATTTTCTTCTACTTGCAGCAATCCCTAAAAGTGCATGTGTCTTCATGCCATCTCCCCTCCTCTTCCCCGTCTCACTCCATGTCATTGCATGACCTGTTACTCTCTTCATCATTGCTTCCCCATCCACCTTCCCCCTTCTTCCTTGCTCTGTTGTTGCTTGAACCGTTCTCCCCTCCAACTGTCGCTGCTGTCCCATCTCCCTACCCCTCTCCCCCTCTTGTTGCTTGCCCTGTCCCTCCACCTTTCTTCCTGTCATTTCTTGCCCTGTAACCCCACCCCAAATCACCTTTGATAATGGTTCCCACCTGAACTGGGGTAGTTTCTGACCAACTTTTGGATCCCAAACCAGGTCGCCTTCAACACACCCCACTGAAACAGTGATTCCTTATCCATTTCTAAATCCATTTTATGAGTTTAAAAAAGCTACCAACTCCTAAGGTGGCTTATTACATTGCAAAAGGCATTTTAGCGGCAGCAGCCCCCCCCCCCCCCGCCCCCCCCCCCCCCCCGAATCAGAGAGTGTGCGACCGAAAAAAGGCTTTGTACGTCTGGCCTGAGGTGTGATGTCGACCTTAAAATTACAATAGTCTAAATAGTAGTTATAACTCTCAAAATGATGATGCTAATGTGAACATCATAGAAATGTTGTGCTAGACACATAAACTGTCTGCAAGCTGTTCATATAACTATTATTGCAATCTGCATACGTTTTTGAAAAATGCCATAACCCACTCAGGTTCCACACGCATGGATGGTTAGATCTGCAGAATGTCCCAGAAGACTTGTAGTGTCAGTCTGTTGTTTATTATTTATGACACACTGTACATGTAAAACCAGCAGAGTGAAAAAGTAGACAAGCTTGGATGGATATAAAACAACACTGGCTGCTCAAAAGCCCAGCTCAAAGAGAACCAATGGTCTTTGGAGTTTTCCATGAAGATGCACATGCTGTATGTCAGATGCTAGATTAGGTGAGGTCAGGCTTATTGGAAGCAAACTGTTTTTCTGGAAATGTGCTTTTATGAGTTCTCAGTTACAGGGTTGAATGTGGCAATGTCAGTATTTCTGTACTTAGAGATTGTTGTAATTACCATGCAGCGATGTGGTCTTCCACTCATAATGCACTTTTTCCGGCACAGGGTTTTAAGTACCTCTTAAAAGTGAGGTTTCTGGTTGGCGTCAGCTTAGTTAGTAAGAACCTGTTTATGAGGGCCAGGAATAATTGGTTAAAAGTTGCCTTTTGGCTTTTTTAAATTGACCTTATTGTGTGTGTTATCTATATCGACTAACAGAATACCTTTAAAATACTCTGAGAACCCTGAAAATCATCTTTTTAAATCCCCTGAATTTTCGCTGGTTTACAAAGTTTGCCCCAACGATGCTAAAATGATGGGGCATATTACCAACGATTAGCGATAGTTATCGCTAACGATGCTTATCAACAAATTTTTTAACGCTAAGCATCGCCGGAAATTATCGCTGAGATAACTTGCTATTAGCAAGGTTTATCTCAGAAGTGATAAAAATCCTCACGCTAACTGCCAAATGAGAGATTATCGCTGGAAAACCAATGATAATCTCTCGAACTTTGGCGCTAGCTTGATGATAGGGGTTCACAAACTTAGCCATGATATACACCTTCCATAGGATATCATGGCTAAGTCAGGAAAATACCAGGGGGCATATTATCAAGGGAGACAGCGACCATCTTGGGCCCCACTTTGCATGTCAGAGAAATGTATCACTAATGACATGCAAAGTGGGCGTGCCAAGATGTTAGCGACTGGAAACAGTCGCTAACATCGCTATCTCCTATTACCAACTTTTGGAGATATTTGCGCTAAGCGCGAATATCTCCAAAAGCTAACACCTGCCCTGAGCAGTTCTTAGCCATGTTATCCAATGGGAGGTGGATAACATGGCTAAGAGCATTAGCTCATTGCGGCCAATTTCGCGATAAATACCAAGGTTTATCTGTGATAAAAATCGCCGCAGGTCGGCGACACATTTGTGTCTCTAACCAAGCAATAGCGATAATTATCGCTATTGCTTGGTAATATGCCCCCAGGTGTAAAAAAAGCAGTGCTAACCGCGGTTATCGCTGCTTTTTTTTATCACTAACAGGGTTAGCGAAATCCTTGATAATAGGAGAAATGTCGCTTAACAACATTTCTCCTATTATTTTTCTCTGGAACGCCCCCTTTGCATCTCATTAGAGATGCAAGGGGAAGCGTAGAGGAAAAAGGGTGCTAACATGCAAATTTGCGTGTTAGCACCCTGTTGCGGATAGGGAGATAATTTTATCTTGCTTTCTTGGCTTTTAAAGTCAAAAAAGCGGAGATAAATCCCTTGCTAATATGCCCCGAAATTCCTTATGGTGTATTTTAGAATATTTTTGGAACAAAAAGGTGGTGAAACTCGATTCCCGATTCCATTAGACTGAATCCGGATCTCCTTGCACTACAAAAAGATGAAAAAACGCACATCTTCAGTATATTCTTTCCTCTAGTGGCTGATGGTGAGCTTTGAACGTGTGGGGGGCATAAATACCTTCCTCGATTTGAGTGAGTTAGTGAAGCAAGCAAGTTTGACCTTATTTCAGTAGTAGAAGCACATTTAAAACAAGCATCGGCCAAGTCTATAGGTCTAGTAGTGGCATTTGGCAATACATTTGCCATGGTTTTTGCAAAATGTTGTTTGGGAACCTACCGGCCCTCATTAAATATATTTTCTTTAAACATTGGTTAAAGGCAAAAGTATTTTTCTGGTCTCAAAAAAAGTATGCATTACCTGAGTACACCTGGCACTGAAGGGAATTACCTTGTGTGTGGTTGTGTTCCTTGTGAATGGGCTGCATGCTGAAATTCATAGTGAAGTCCGTCAGGGGCTAAAGTAGATTAACATTGCCCCTTGATGCCTGCTGGAGTAAGTTAAGGAACATGTGAATGCCACAATCACAGACTAATGGATGATATCTGTCTGAAAACCCCTTATAAGTACCTAGGTTATACATACTGCTAGTACAATTACAATATCTTGTCTTATCCAAACTTAAAAATGGTATTGGGCTGGCATTAGTTGCGAGCCTCCCCTTTGAGAAAGAAGGCAAGAAAGAAAGGAAGAAAGGAAGGAGGTAAGGAAGGAAGGAAGGAAAAAAGGAATAAAGGCAGACAAAAAATTACGGAAGAAAGTCAAAGAACGCAAGAAGGGAAATAAATGCATGAAGGAAGGTAAAAAGGAAGTAAGAGAGGGATGGAAAAAGGAAAGGAAGGGAGGCTAAAAGGAAGAAAAGGAGGAAAGTAAAAAAATGCAAAAAGAAGGAAAGTTAGAAAGAAAAGAAGGCAAAATGAATGAAAGGATGAAAGACAGCAAAAGAGAAAGAAGGAAAGAAACAAAGGAAGAAAGAAGCCAAATTGAAAGAAAGAAACAAAGAAACAAAGAAAGAAAAGTGGGCAAAACGAAATAAAAAAAGGATAAATGAAAGAAAGAAGCCAAAAAAAACAAAGAGGGAAAGGGGGAAGAAATAAGTAGAGAAGGTAAGAAAGAAATAAAGGCTAAATAGGAAAGCAACAATGCAAAAAGAAAGTAAGAAGGAAAGAAGTCAAACAAAAGAAGAAAAGAAAGAAAGAAAAAAGTAATAATAAAAAAAGGCAAGAAAGAAAGTATGAAGAAAAGAAAGAAGGAAAACAGTAAGGAAGGCTAGATAAAATGAAGCACAAAAGGAAAGGAAAAGCAAAGAAGGCAATAAGGAGAGAAAGAAACAATGAAAGGCAAAAGAGAGAAAGAATGAAAAAAGGAAGAAAGAGGAAAGAAAAGGGAAAAGTAGAGAAATAAGGAAAGAAAGGAAAAAGGGAAAAAAAATAAGAAAAAAGGAAATAAGGCAATATAGAAAGAAAGAGAAAGAACAAAAGAAACAAATAGGGTGAGAAAAGAAAGAAAAGAAGAAAGGAAACAAAGAAAGAAAGAAAAGGCAAAAAGAAGGATTGAAGTAACAAAACAAAAAAGACAAGAAAAAAAGAAGGAAAAAACTAGTAGTAGTACTAATAAAATTAGTTTATTTAGACTATTCTATAAATCTAATACATGTCACAGCAATATTTAAAACAAGCTAATCAGCAGCAATTCATACATCTAAAGAAGAATAACTTTTAAAAACCTTCACAATGTGCATGCAGCATCAAAAAGTTACCTATCTAACAGGAGTAAAAGTGCCTTGCTACAATGATAAAATGTATACTTTATTGGTTTTAAAAGAAGTCCTTCTATTTCCTAAAAATATAACCAGTCAATAATAATTAGTGCACATTAAAATGTGTAAAACCTAAACCATATTTCCATTTCCAATCCTCCTTCAGGAATGCTCCAAACTTTTCCCTATTTACAAAAACAGATTAAAATCGGCACAAAATTTCTATAAAAACAATTATTGGTGAGGGTTGACTGGCAAGGATAGGTATGGGTATACACATTTTTCTGCCACATTTCCAACATATAGATTGCAGATGGTTTCAATGATAAATAGTGTAAGTCATTGGTCCCGGATTGACAATTTTTGTGCAATGTTTAACAATCTTTTCTTCACCTCTCTCGCCCATAACAGGCCACTAACTACTATTTCTATTATCAAAGTCTCCCCACACCAAAATGTACCCCATAATATCAGTGCTAATGTACAGGAAAGGTAACTCCAATCCTCCTTCAGGAAAGCTTCAAACTTTGTTACTTTTCCCTATTTAAAAAACCCAAAACAGATTAAAATCGGCACACAATTTCAATACCAACAATTATTGGTAAAGGTTGATTGGCAAGGATAGACATGGGTATACACATTTTTCTGCCACATTTCTAACATACAGGTTGCAAATGGTTTCAATGATAAATAGTGTAAGTCATTGAACCCGGATTATCACTCACAAGCTTCCTTCAGTTCTCTTTTGGAAAGTTAGTGAAGTTCTTTCAATTTTTAATCAGCAATGTGCAATTTTTTCTGCCATATTTAACAATCTTTTTTTCACCTTTCTCACCCATAACAGGCCACTAAGTACTATTTCTATTATCAAATTCTCCCCACACCAAAATATACCCCAGAATATCAGTGCTAATGTACAGGCAAGGAAACTCAAGGATGGTATCTCTGCTTAAATTTTTAAAGCCTGGCTCAGTGCCCCCTTGGGTAAACCTATAAGACGTTTTAAGCATTTTCCTTCGCATTTATTCCAACTTGGGTCTCAGCTAAGAAATAGTACTTTCACCCAATTCAAACATCGTATGGGGATCATAGCTTTATACAGGAGTCAAAGAGGGCCCTCCAAAAACTTTTTTTTAATTTTACCAGACCTCAGTTGTTAAAAGGAACCAAGCATCCCCAATTTCCCTGTGCAGGGACACATTTAATTTTGAATTGAACATATTTCCAAATACTTTGGCATAGCGAGCATGTGACACACATCTGAGCATACCCTTCTCACTTAGGGTGACTACAGCAACACAAAAAGATAATGAAATGCTGAACATTGCCAAACATTCACCTCCAGTCCCAGAACTGGGTTAAATCCATGGTCACAGGATGCTTGTTTCTGGTTCAGGGAGGACCTGACCCGGCCATTCGGGCTGGAGTGTAACAATGAGGAGCAGGGTCAAGACTGATTGGCATATGGCGAGCAAAAGAACGATGGATCCAACCCAGCTCTCTTGACTGAGGGTGAATGGTTGAAAGGTTACAGCTATTCGTCCATCAACTTGTGTTTGCTATGTTCGTCCTAAGTAGCTAAATGTATGGCTGTTGAAGGATGATTCCCTGAAACCAATCCCAGGATGCTTGTTTCCAGTCCAGGGAAGACTCGGCCTGGGTTTGGGCTGGACTGTTCCCATGAGGAGCAGGGTCAAGACTGATTTGCATATGGCTGGGCCCAAACTGGGATGGCATGTGGCAAAAGAGCAATGGATTCAACCCAGATCTCCTAACTGGGGTTGAGTGGTTGAACTTCTGTCAATTATCTTGTTTTTGCTTTAACTTAACCCCAACATCCATTAACATTATCAAACGAAAATTTCTGGGGTCAGATGGGTCCTCTTTTTTTAATATTGGTTTTATTATTTCCAGCTAGCCAAGAATATTCTCATTTTTGTTATTACATTAAAAAAACAGCCCACTATTTAGCCTAGGATTTTAAAATAATCGCTGGTAAGTTATCTGGCCCTGCCACTTTGTTTAATTTAAGGAAGGCAATTATCTTATTTAAGGAGTCCTTATTTAAAAGCAAAAATAGATCCTCCTGTGGGGACGGTCTTGCCCTCTATGGCCATCCTCCCCCCTTTCCCCAAGGTTCTTATTAATTTTACTCAAATAAGACAGCCACACATCCTCCGGAACTGTACAACTAATTGCATCTGTTTTCTTCCCAGATTCCTTCTGAATTAGCATCCACACTCATTAAATATATTTTGTCAGTAAGGTGTTTACCATTTCTTCCCAAATAGCTTTATGAAAAAGAAAAAAGAAAAGAAAGCAGACGGAAAGAAGGAAGGCAAGAGGGTTCACAATATACAATATTGGAAACTAAAACCCAAATTACACCCCACTTCTGTTTAAATAAAACAGTTACAAGTCCACTGCAAATTAAAATCAATAAAGTTTGGTTTTCTTCCTGGGCAAAGTTTCTTAAAGAACCATTGGTGAAACTGGGTCCAGGTACTCAATATGGTATTCTATGAAAAAGCAGCAGTATACTGCAAAATGAATTCACCACAGCATTGGAAGAATATTCTGTAACTGTTTTGATGATCTTTCATTTTCCAGTAATTGCATTTAGAGTGACCACACACCTTAAATGAAAAACACAGAAATGCACTATCTTATGTTATGACATCTTTATTGGTTTACACAATCACTGCAGACAGGGCTGGCTTTAGTGCTGGTGATACACAGTATGAAATCTTTGTTGGTGCCTTCCAAAACCTCCTTCTTCATGATTTCCCTCACTACCATGCTCTGCCAGTGACGTCACTTCTCCATAGCCCTTCTCTCAGGCATTTCAATTGTTTTATAGAGCTACTGATACCAGTGTAATGTGTCAGAGCACTTTGTATCACACACAGATTATACAGAGTCAATGAATTGTTTGTCTGTGGATTGGTCTATAGGAAATCTTACTTAAGATAATAAGGATTACCAGGTGTAGGAGTTGCATGGCACCAATACTAGTAGGCAGTATATTTTAAGAGAGCTTGGTCTGGAGAAGCACAAGCACAGGATTTAAAATGTACCACCGTTTTTGGCTTTACTAATAAGAATGTATTTCTACCCAAATATACCCTTTTTAGCAACATTAGGGTAACCTTTTCCATGCTCATGACGAGCTGAGCTCGTCATGAAGCACGGTGCTCCGGTGCTCATGATGAGCTCAGCTCATCATGAGCCGTGGAACACTCAGGTGCGGGGATAATTCCCCTGCTGTGCTGAGCGTTCCACGGGAGCCGGTACACCTGTGACGAGCTCAGCTCATCATGAGCACAGGAGCGCCGTGCCTCATGACGAGCTGAGCTCGTCATGAGCATGCGGGGGCTGTGCGCACCCCCCTCCTCCTCAGAATAGCGGGGGGATTACCCCCGCAGCGAAGGGGATAAACAAAGACTGGGGGGAAAATACAACATTCTAACCTATGCCATGCAGTTTGCATGGAGCTCTTTAATGACAGTTCATAGCTTGCTGTGCTATATTATGGTTGTAACTTATGAACTGCAAGTAACAAAAGGAACTCTGTGACAAAAGCAGTAGCCCTACTGAGTGATACACACAAAATACAGCTTGGTCATTTGTGTGGTACATGTTCTTTGCAGCAGGCATATTAACCCTCTGTGCTACTTTATCTACTTTATCATAAGTGGAAACTGCCACCAGATAAAAGGTCTCTCTCCAGCAGGAATATTAATTGCTAGAGTTATCTTGACATTTTATTTTTGCCGAAAACTTGTGGACAGAAAATAAACTTTCTGCAGGTATTTTTGAAACGTGCCCTCTCACCCCACCGCCTCTCCCCCAGGTTGGCACCAGGTGTGGCTGCACCAGTTGCACCACCCTGGAGCAGGTCCTGACTGCACACACCAGGTTTGCGGTGGAGAATCCTGACTTGAGTATTTTAGTGCTACGATGTCCTAGTCATTTACAAAAAGCACAGTGAATATGTAAACTATTACTTTAAACTTCCATTATATAGTATTAATTAGGCTGCTGCGAAAAAGATTTGGGTTAAATAAAAATAAAGTGGTTTAAAATATTGATTTTAATAATAGGCAATCAGACTATAGCAAATGCGCACATTTTTCTATAAATGTCCATTACAAACAGGCACTCCGGAACTCGCCTGCAAGCAGCCTCACATTTCCTCACAAGAAGAAATCCTCTTTGACATAAAGCGTCAACTATCAATGAATGCCAATTCTGGCTTCCAAACAGTCTTTATATTTGCAGACTAATCAATTGCACACATTTACATTTTTTCTCAGGGAACAGGCACCCTGATGAAAAGGTGTGTTTATTTTTTAGCTCTGTCCCTCAATTGACTCAATAGCACAGGATATTCCACTCCTTTTCCTATTCAGCCAAGGCATTCCAAGTGTGGGAGTTAACTGTTCCCGTGCTTCTAAAAAACAGTGGAGAACTATTTTTGTTAAATGAAAAATAGTATGGGAACAGTGTTCCCCTTAGATCCTCCCCATTTCGACCTCTGCCTATTTTGGTGAGTTTGGAGTCAGGAGGATCTCCCCCAAGGAAAATTATGAAAAATAATGGTTTATTTTACAAAACAATGTTTTATTAACATATATATACAAATTCAAAGTAGTAAGAAGAGATTGGGTTTGAGTGGAGGATAGGAAGAATTGGCGCTCAAGCATGTACGATTATAGGTTAGATTCGTGTATACAAAAGTATAGCGGTGCAAACAGGTCAGGGGAACAAACCCAGACAGAAACAACCCCTGTATAGGCAAGGGCACAAGTACCCTACCCCAACAATATAAACAATGACCCTGTGCACACGTATAGGGTAATGGGTTCTAAAGTCAAAATCCCAAAATTTAGGTACAGTTTATTGGAAGAGCATAAAAAAGTTGAGATCCAGCGGTGCATGAAGAGTGATTTATAGGTCAGTCTTGATCAGTACATTCGAAAGTAAAACAAGCTGACACGTGTTTCGTCACATCGTGTGGAGATATGACTCTTCAGGGCTTAGGTTCTCTCTGTTGAGATGTGAAGACGCAGGTCCGGCGGCAATAGCGACCTGGCTCTGGTATATGGTTGGTAGGGGAAAACGTGGAAAAACGAGTCCTTTTGGGGGGATATGCAGAAAAGGAAAACCTTAGGACCGGTGCATCCAAGGCCCACGATCTGAAGATCGTCTCTAGCGTAGATGTGTGGCGGTAGCAGTTGACTCAGAACCGGGTGTTGGATCTGAAGCCGGCGTAGCTGTGCACAGGACTGTTGTTTATACAAATTCAAAGTGTTCGAAGTCCTTGGGGAGGCTCAGGGGGATACCCAAAGTGAAAGAAGGTGGCCTGGTTAATGAGCATTACAGGAAAGTGACCTAAAGAGATATTCTAAGAGTATACGTGGTGGGCAGCAGGGTGTGAGTGATCTCCGGAGGGTGAAACATGTTTGATGAAATGACATAGAACCATTTCAGCGAGTGCATCACTGAGCATATTGCATCTCAATTTTAAATTCTAGCTGGCCACAGTATCTGATTGTCATGCTTAGTGCATGTATGTCATGCTCAATGTATGTAGTGTATCTCTAGCCCAATATGGATCAATGTCCAGTCAGACTTGGGCAACATTGCTGTAGTGTCCTGCCTGTGACGTAACAGCTGTGTCGCAGGACTTGTGATTAGAGCCCTGACCACAGGGGTGTTACATGTTGTCCCCTGGGAGTTTCTGCATTAATCGATGGTTCTGCATCACGTGGTACATTACCAATAAATAAATACCCCGGCCGGGTGCGAGGTCATTGGAGAGACCTGGGGCAGTGCATACCAGTCCTAATTGTCAGCGTAATTCTTGCTGCGACGCTAGGGCCCAGCCCACGCACTAGGCTCACTTTGTAGTGTGTCTCCCTCGCCCAGGTCTCACCACGACAACACAACAGTTGCCTCACATAGCATGGACATTGATGTAAGAGGCACTCAAATTCTACTGCAGTACTCAGAGGAGTTCAGTTTAGCTTCATGAGTCCTGACCAGATGGCACCTGACCAGCGCAGCACAGCAGCGCAGCACAGCACAATAGAGTTCCAGGAGCCCAGATAGAACATAGTGTATTTCAATTGAAGATGAGGGTCTTTTCAGGGTGGAGGAGGTGTGATAGACAACTGCATGTCAGATACCATAGTATAATATAAAGAAATAGTACCTGACACAGGGCAATGCAGCATAAGATGACTGCAGAAAATAGCAGAAAAGCATACTATAGCACAAAAGTATACTATATTCACACACAAACATATCAATCAGTATAACCAGTTATGAGCCATAATACTAACTAGCATAATGTAGCAGCACAGTTGTGCACAAAACAAAGAATCATAGCATAGAAGCATAGCACAACAGTGTGGTGTACAACATGTGCACAGAAACACCCATGCATAACATATTATAAGGTATCTGCTATCATAGCACAAGATCACCAAGTATAAATGAACCTAACATAGCATAACATATTATGCCAAAGTATCACTTTATTCAAACCCAAATTAGTGTTGCACCCTGACAGTATAGCACAACACCCAAGCTCATGAGAATAGTGTATAGCGGTGATTCCCAAACTGTGGGTCGTGACACACAGGTGTTTGTGATCCGACTTTTGATGCGTCGTGAAAGTTCAAGCATCAGATGAAGATGCCTTTAAATTCTGTATTTATCTTGTCACATTTCCTGCGTTTCAAAGAAAGAGTTTAAATGTCAAGCTGCGTCTTCTGACAAACTACTGATTACGTTTTTAACATGGGGATTGGTGTTTACAGACTCCTCACTTTTCATTCAGAGATAGAAAAGTATAGTGAAGTATGGTATAATCTTGCTCAAGTACAAAGAGTGTGAAAGGAAAGATTGTAGGATGTAATTTTTTGTAACACACTACAATATGTAAATACCAGTAAATGAGCTGTAAGCATTCTCAAGTTGCAAAACAGAATCACATTTTTTGTGTAATTCTGAAGTGTAATGGAAGCAAAAAATGCCATAGGATCAAAACAAACCAAGACACTTTACTTAGTGATGCGCAAATGATAAATGATCACTGAAATTTTATTTCCACACATTATCATTTGTGTTCGATATATTTTTATCAGTAAAAAAAGTAGGCCATAATAAAAACATTTTTACGCAATGCAACACAGCAAACAACTTGCTGTGCTGTGTGAAAGGGAGAATCCAGGAATGCCCCATATCTATCAAAATATGGTGCATTCCTGTCCTCTGTCGGCACTAGCGCACAATCTGCAGCCTAGCGCCAATGCAGGAACCATTCTGCCATGGAGCAAGGATGCATATGTTACAGGCAGAAATGTTTTTGTGCAGGAAGGGAATAGATCTGGACAGAACTTGGGGACTTTCACTCCACGGAATTCTGTGGATTTACAAAAAAACTCCGCGAGATTCTGTGGAATTCCTTGAATGGACGGAAATAGGCATGTTGCGCTGCTCACGCTGTGATTTAATTCTGAGAGAGCATTCCACACTGAAAAATCTGAACAAACTGCACCACACCGTGTGCCAGAGGGCGCAGTTTCTCATGTTGAGTTTGCTGCCCCCTGAGTTGATTTTCTACTTGAGGTGCAGCGTTCTGACCGAAATCTTGCCCTCAACTGAAAATCGCATATGGGGATGCCAACTTTCCCTCGCCAGCTTACCATTTTCCAGCGTCATGCAAAGTGCCAAGATTCTGACAATTCTGCCGGCAGAGCAAAATATATCACCCACTCCTAGAAGGAATACCTTCCTGCATAAAAACAATCCTTTAAGGCATCTTCCTCTTTCTAAGTGTGCTGTAGAATACAGAATGGTTTCCTAGAACCCTCTATAGAACCACAGCACAGATGGCATAAACTCTTTCCTGGCCTTAGAGACCAAAGGGGGCAACAACAGAGCAGAACCCCTAAACTTTTACGGCACTGGAGTAGCAGATCCTCCAGTTGCCAAGCTATTGTGAGTGATCCCTCTGCCCTTACTCCCTTCTTGACTGGGGCCATTTCAGGCTTTTCTGGCACACTGTCTCTGGCTGAGAGGCAGTCTGAAAGTTTAGACATAATCAGGATGTGGTCTTCAATTCATTGTGTCATGTGTGGAGGGCTAACGGGCTACCAAGACTCTCCCACTCACCTGTGCTGGGACTCTCTTTTTCCTCCTGGGGTTGGGACTTAGCTGTTCCTGCCCATGCGCTCTCCTGTTTGTCCGGCGATCCAGAGGTGTCCATCCAGATCCCACCTTCAGCTACTCACTTTCTTGGATGTCCCCTATGTCCGGCTCTTAAAAGGTCAATAACACTTAAAGACGTGACATTTGTACAGTCAGAGCACAGGAAGGAGAGGCACGGAATTGATAGACAGAAGGGGAGATGCACACACCCCCTTCTCTGGGAGTAGGCAGGAAGCTCGGAGACACAATCTGGTTCAAGTTGTGTTGTGCTCATGTTTTCTGGCACTTGGGGTAGGCAGCAAACTCTGCTATACAGTGGTCTGCTGAGTTTTTGCCGAACTCCGCGTGTGGCAAAACTGTGCAAACTCCACTGGCGGAGAGGAGTTCACCACCCACCCTAATTTGTACCAGACTTGGGATCTTTACAATTAAAGAATCATGTGAGTTTTCATAGCAAAACTCCTACTCATCTGCTGCTCCAGGAACTGTGCATATTTCTCACTGCACTTGAAGTGTCAGATGAGTGAAATTTTTCCTATGAAAACTTGCATATTTTTTTATCAATATAAGATATTTGGCCCATGTATCTATGTGTCAGATGTTATGTATGCTTTCCGCTCCACACTAGGACCACTTCCACTGATTCACAAGCATACACTGAAGACATGTGTGCATGCATACACACATGGAAAATTGGGAGACAGCGGACAGTCCCGTTGTCTAAATGGTAATGTTGTGCACACTTTCACTAGAACCACCTTGGTTCTCTTCTGGTATATTCATAAACAATGATAGTCCATTCAATGAAATGATTCTTGTTTCAAACTTTCATGTTTATTTCATCTTTTTAGTTACTTCGAATCCTTTTGTTTCCAGGACATTTCATATTAACATCTCCCATTTACCCAATGCATTTCGGGTCTATGGTGACCCTTCCTCGGGGGTCTCTATTAGAAAAATCAAGAAAAATGCAATCAGCCTCATAACCATCTTAGTGTATATACATCCATATCCAAATACATTAGTTATCACTCTGTCATTTTATGCAAACAAAAACATCAATAAATCATAACATGTAATCACATATCAATCCCTAATTAGCCAAACTTGCAGTGTTCACCTTGTTCCCGAAAGTATAAGACCAAAATGACCGTTTCATAAGATAGCGCTGCTAGCGTAACTAACAAAAAGTTCTAACTGCGCGCTCCGTGAAAGCTTATTCTGACATAATCTAGCGAAAATAACCGTAAAAAGAAACAACACT
This sequence comes from Lissotriton vulgaris, assembly GCF_964263255.1. Taxonomy (NCBI): domain Eukaryota; kingdom Metazoa; phylum Chordata; class Amphibia; order Caudata; family Salamandridae; genus Lissotriton; species Lissotriton vulgaris. The sequence continues at coordinate 393,566 of NW_028255105.1, forward strand.
GTTCGAGCCTAACAAACGCCCTGCTCCTCGTTAGCGCTTCACTTACTAGGAAATGCGAACATCCCATGTCTCCGAGATGTCAACCAATCCGCTGCTACCAAACATTTAGTGTGTGGCTATTTAAAGCTCTGCGCGCTATAATTGGCTAAGCTTGCGATCACGTGATCGCGACGACGGACTAGTGTGCAGTCCTCATCTAATTCCTTAAAAAACTAAAGTAAATGTCGAAAATTGGTATCGAAGAATACCAATTGGTGTGAAACTAATAAATTGCCTAATACTTGGATAAATTTCATTGCGTTTCTGAAGGCATCGGAGATCCTTAAAAAACAATAAAAAACAATAAAAAACAATACTGCATGTTATTCATAATTATGTTTCCACAATATATGTTACTCTGAGAATCTGCATCATGCTAATCACAAATGCGATAACACGTACATTGAAAAATAAACATTGAGAAATAAACAGTTACTGAAAGAAAATGATGTCGGCCATTTTGGGTAGGGAAATTCTCACTGTTAACGTTGTGCAAGGAAATATTATCGGCTTCCCAAAGTCTGTTTATAGAAAGCAGGATAATTCTATCCTGTCATTCAGTCCATTAGGTTGTAAGCTGCCCATCTTCTTTATCCAAAAATATTCGGATCTCAGTCTTTGCTTATGTGAGTCTTTCTCAGGGTGATGTTTAATGACTTCCAGTATGGTGAAGCGTAATTGTGCAACATTATGTCCTGCTTCCAACCAATGTGCAGCCAATGTGGATTTCAAATTTTTCAGGCGGAAGCAGGACATAATGTTGCACAATTACGCTTCACCATACTGGAAGTCATTAAACATCACCCTGAGAAAGACTCACATAAGCAAAGACTGAGATCCGAATATTTTTGGATAAAGAAGATGGGCAGCTTACAACCTAATGGACTGAATGACAGGATAGAATTATCCTGCTTTCTATAAACAGACTTTGGGAAGCCGATAATATTTCCTTGCACAACGTTAACAGTGAGAATTTCCCTACCCAAAATGGCCGACATAATTTTCTTTCAGTAACTGTTTATTTCTCAATGTTTATTTTTCAATGTACGTGTTATCGCATTTGTGATTAGCATGATGCAGATTCTCAGAGTAACATATATTGTGGAAACATAATTATGAATAACATGCAGTATTGTTTTTTATTGTTTTTTATTGTTTTTTATGGATCTCCGATGCTTTCAGAAACGCAATGAAATTTATCCAAGTATTAGGCAATTTATTAGTTTCACACCAATTGGTATTCTTCGATACCAATTTTCGACATTTACTTTAGTTTTTTAAGGAATTAGATGAGGACTGCACACTAGTCCGTCGTCGCGATCACGTGATCGCAAGCTTAGCCAATTATAGCGCGCAGAGCTTTAAATAGCCACACACTAAATGTTTGGTAGCAGCGGATTGGTTGACATCTCGGAGACGTGGGACGTTCGCATTTCCTAGTAAGTGAAGCGCTAACGAGGAGCAGGGCGTTTGTTAGGCTCGAACAGTGTTGTTTCTTTTTACGGTTATTTTCGCTAGATTATGTCAGAATAAGCTTTCACGGAGCGCGCAGTTAGAACTTTTTGTTAGTTACGCTAGCAGCGCTATCTTATGAAACGGTCATTTTGGTCTTATACTTTCGGGAACAAGGTGAACACTGCAAGTTTGGCTAATTAGGGATTGATATGTGATTACATGTTATGATTTATTGATGTTTTTGTTTGCATAAAATGACAGAGTGATAACTAATGTATTTGGATATAGATGTATATACACTAAGATGGTTATGAGGCTGATTGCATTTTTCTTGATTTTTCTAATAGAGACCCCCGAGGAAGGGTCACCATAGACCCGAAATGCATTGGGTAAATGGGAGATGTTAATATGAAATGTCCTGGAAACAAAAGGATTCGAAGTAACTAAAAAGATGAAATAAACATGAAAGTTTGAAACAAGAATCATTTCATTGAATGGACTATCATTGTTTATGAATATACCAGAAGAGAACCAAGGTGGTTCTAGTGAAAGTGTGCACAACATTACCATTTAGACAACGGGACTGTCCGCTGTCTCCCAATTTTCCATATGTTTACAAAGTGTTTCCAGACTAAACACTGGGTTAATGTTGCACAACAAAGAATGGATTAAACAGAAGAGAATATAAAAGACCAGAGTGCTGGATGGACTCAATTAAGATTCATGCATACACACAAACACATTACATACACACATATACACAAGAACTAGTATTACCTTGGGTCATGACGATAGATGATCCTCTTCATGGACTGCGATCTCCACACTTCCTGGCTCCAAATTCAAGGACTTCATGCCCCACAACTTAGGGCTGGAGGCGAACACTCGTTCTCTAGTATAGTTTCTGGTAGGGCTTAAAAGTATATATTTAACCCATTAGCTCCATTAGCAGAATGTAGCACACAATTGAAAGAGGGAAAAACAAGGAGAGATAAAAATGTCTTCTTGTTATGTCTGCCCTGTGGCGGCGTCAGATTTTGACGCATTCCCAGGTTTACAAGTCCTTGTAAATCTGAAAATGCAGCAAAACCCATGGGAGTTGCGTGGAAACACCCACCGCAACATCTATGAAATGCCTTCCTTGTGCAGAGTAAGGTGACGCGTCGATCTGTGCTGCGTTGCCTTGATTTTGTGCAGATTTATATATCACAAACTCGACCCGAAAGTATTGGAGCGCTTCACATGAGCACCAGTTATGTTACACAAGCACACATTCATTTTGTGGTAGGCACGGGGAGATTAGGGGGCATATTATCAAGGGGGTTTATCTCCGCTTTTTTGGCTTTAAAAGCCAAGAAAGCAGAGATAAAATTATCTCCCTATTACCTAGCTGTCGCTAACACCAGTCAGCGACAGCTAGTAGGAGATAGCGACCATCTTGGGCCCCACTTTGCATGTCAGTGATATTTATTGCTAATGACATGCAAAGTGGGCGTGCCAAGATGTTAGCGACTGAAAACAGTCGCTAACATCACTATCTCCTATTACCAACTTTTGGAGATATTCGCACTAAGCGCGAATATCTCCAAAAGCTAACACCTGCCCTGAACAGTTCTTAGCCATGTTATCCAATGAGAGGTGGATAACATGGTTAAGAGCATTAGCTCGGTAATGCATGAATATCGCTGACTTTTCAGCGATATTCATGCATTGCGGCGATTTTTATCGCATTTGCGGTAAACCTTGGTAATACCAAGGTTTATTTGCGGTAAAAATCGCCGCAGCTCAGCGGTAACTTTGTGTCTCTAACCAAGCAATAGCGATAATTATCGCTATTGCTTGGTAATATGCCCCCTGGTTTCTCAGTTCCAAAGTCGGCAGCTCTAGTCGTTAGGCTACATCCTCTCCCCACTCTCACTTTGTTAAAGATTTATGAGGCCACTTAAAGCCATGCAATGTGGCTTTGCGTGGTTTCACAAATCTGACTCCGAGCCTTGCGTCACGCAAGTACTACTTTGCGTGGTGCAAATGTGACAGAAGGCTCCACTAAATATGCCCCCAGAGTGTGTGCTGCTTGCAATCCGCTCCTGAAAGATGCAAGTGTAAAAGCAGAACAAATACAGTAAGTGCCTGATTTTGCAATAGCACAGGGGTGTAGGTTCCCATGGTGCAGCAGATGCAGTGGCACGAGGACCCTGATTATTGCAGTATTTTATGACCCAAACAGCAGCCAGTGGGCCCATTTCCTTCTATGCACTATGGCCAATGACACATTGGCTATAAGGGTCTACTGCATGTGTGCTATGCTGTGCCCTGCCAGTTGCACATAGATTTTTGTGTAGCTGTTTTTCTACTTCACGTCCTTTCCCTACTTCACTGTGTAGAGAATTACGGGAAATCAATTGTTTTTTTCAAATGAAATAACGAAGAGTATATATATTGCAAAATGTAACGGATACGCTGTGAATGGACTGACAGGCATGCGGTTTGTAAAACAATCAGTCAGTTTTCCATTTCTCCATTTGAGGCTAATTGGTTACAGATCGTAATATTTTAAGCGACATGTGGAAGAATAGAGCCTAAAATGTCTCTTTTGCCTCCCACACGCAACCCATCGTCTTTATATGTGTCTTAGAATTGTGAAAGGCTGCCTACACCGCAGTTTATACTGCTATGATTATATTTTGACAATGCAGCAAATTAACTCCAAACATGACATGAGCTTGGTTTATGTCTTTTATTCTTTGCGCCTCTGGAAAGCAAATCCGTAATCCTTTTAAAGCCTGCCATCTGCTGTCCGGAGCCTTGTTATGCACTCAGAGCCAAATGAAAGTCAGCAAGAACGCTCGGGTTAATTTGTTAGGTGGCGGGAGCTTGCTCTTTTTCACGCATGTGCTTTTTTAAGTCTTAGACTGTTCATTCGAAATCATTATTTACACGAGCGTGTGCGCGAGATTACGATGGAGCTAGCATTTGTGAGCACTGCTTCAGGTCAAAAAGGTGGTGAAACGTCATCGCTGTCAGGCCCTGTCTTTTCCTGAGGGTGATCTTAACCTGTCCTCGTTGTTCAGAAAGGAGCTATCGATTGTGCCGCAGGTTCAGTAGCACCGTGACCAATAAGTGTGACGACCCCACTACACCCCACTTACAGCTGTTTTTTTACTACTAGACCAGGAGATGAGAGGTCAATGTCCTTGCTTTCATTAAAAACCCATGGTGCCCTGGTAGAACCCTCCTACGCACAGTGAGCATAATTGGATTTCGAGTTTATATTTCTCCAGTGCGGGTATTTGACAACAAGCCCCTCCGCATTCTTACTGTTTTCTACAACAACAAAATCTATTGGCGTTGTCAAATTTTGTTTGCATGTTGCACAGCAGTTGATCTGCTGTGCAACATGGCTTAAAGTTAAAAAAAATAAGTGCTATGATGTGGTCTATGCAATTGATCTTTTTTTTGGTTATATGTAAATGTATTGGCATTTATATAGCGCACTACTTACCCGTAGGGTCCCAAGGCGCTTCGACCGCTGCGAAACCCTTCCTGGCTTCCCTGAGAGATGGTCCCTTAATGGGGATCTCCAGGGTGAGACCAGGCATCCCCGGCGGTCTGGTGGGGCCGTTAGTGAAGATGAGGCAAGCTAATGCCCAGAGTTGCCGAGTGTGATCGCTGATCAGAGTGGGCACCGAGGCGAGAGAATTATCGAGTCCGCTGACCCTGGTCCAGAAACCTGCCGCGCCGGGAATCGAACCCTGGTCCCGGGCCGTCCTCTGCTCTCGGGTCTGCCGCCTCTAACCAGTGAGCCACACTACTTCACTGGTTACTGCCTCATAACGTTTTTTTCTTTATTTTAAGCCATGTTGCACAGCAGCCATGTTGCACAACAACCCAGCTGCTGCTCAACATGTAAAAAACAGCATTGCCAAAGCCAATATATCTCACATAGGTGAAACCTATTGGCTTTGCCAATGGTTTTCCTTCCTTTCTGCTACGTGCCACTGCTTTCACATTGCATTCCCACATCACAAAAAAAAACATGTAGTGGGGGATGAGGCACTATAAATAAACCAGTTTGAACTAGAGAGCTGTATTAGCACAGTTGATGAACTAGAGTTTCCGACCACCGCACTCACAAAGAAAAAAACTAATAGAATAAAACAATTTTTCTGTTTCCCTCGGCTCAAGCAGTGATCCCTTTTCAGTGTCAGAATGCCCAATTGTAACAATCACTGAATATAGGATTGTGCAGCCTACAGATTCACAAAAAAAAGTGTCATACTACGAGCTCATTTTGCCTGCACTACCTTCACACCGTCATACTTGACTGTTGGTATGCGCCCATAGCATACCCTCAGGACACATGGGGTCATCAGAATGGCTGTCTTGCAGACTTATAAGCAATGTGAACAGATCACTTAATCTACCCGTGCATAACAAATAAAAAAATCAATGGATCCTTGTGTAATATGAATGGTACTCATGTAAAGCGCTCCAATGGCTTAAGGTCGTGTTAGAACTATATAAACCTGCAATAAAAAAACGGTTAAAGAGAAATTGGGTAAAAAGCAGGGGTGAAAGGGAGGAACTACAGAGATATACACTCAACAATAGCAGTGCACGTAGAAAAGTAAAAAAAATTATCTTCAAAAGCCTGCAGTTGAAACACTGGCCACCAGAAGCAGTACTTGGTTCTGGCTCCACGGCAGGACGAAGGCTCAAAGATCAGAAGATGGAGACAAAGAGGAGACACTGACCAGCAAGGAAACAAGAATGACATGGGAGCCATGTGCAGCAGCCAATGACAAGTAAAGCGGCATGGGAGCCAGCCGACAGTAAGTAAAGTGATGGGAAAGCCACGTCGTGGGAGCCAGTGAAAGTAAAAGTAAGCAATGTTCGGACTCTAAGCCTCTTTTGAGTTTTTGTTTTTTAAATACAAGAAATTTCACAGGCACAGTGCAAGTGCTGTGCAGGCAAAACCTAAAAAAGAGAAGAAAAAAAACAAACAAGACTAGTTGAAAGACACCCTCTTGATGATTCCTCACTAAAACCTTCCTTTCAACTGTAGGATAGAAAAAAAGTATTATTTTTCCTACTGACAATGGAGGGATGAGGTGATTGAAAAAATGCTTAAGTTCGATCACGCTTCTATCCTTGTAGAAATATTATGACCCAATGTTATATTCTATTCATTCACAAACCAGACAGGTAAAACTGCTACTTCTTCCACCTTTTCTCCCTCGAACCAGCAGCCAGTATATAGTTGAGTCTACAATTATATGAACGCGAGGCCTAAGAAACAGGAGAATGGCTGGAAATCAAGGATTTATGGACTTTTACTTCCATACTCTTTGAGAGTTTGTGAGTGGGAACAAAGAGTGCACGCATGCAGTTCGAAGCCTGAAGTCCCTGATGCGCAGTTTATAATGTTTATTGGCTAAGGCCATACATAATAATAGAGGGGTTGTATATACCACCAACACATACAAAAACTAGTGTGTATTAAGAGTGGAAATGAGAAGTTACTTCATGTTAGCTCATTTACAGTAGTGTAATGTGCCTGACATGCTTCCTAGGCAAGCAGATTCTATCCAGGGGCTATGCTAAGCCTCCCATGTGAGCAGCTGGCGCGGTGAATCCTGTCTGGCACAGGCAAGCAGAAGCTGGTAAGCATCAAGAGGCCCCTTGGGATGCCAAAAGAGGCCCGCAGGAAGTCTCTAATTCTGGCCTGCTCACTGTGAACACAAACTGTGAAGAAGTGCCCATGAGGGGCTAACATTGGTTGACAAATTGACTGGTAGTATGGAGCCGGAGCACAAATGATGGCCCGATAAGGTTAAAACATTGGTTTGTTGGAAATCTTTCTTTTTGTTGTGCTTCACCTGATTTTTGTGATTTTTGAAATCTGGATAAGTTGTATTTTGACATTCAGATGGGTCTTTTGGAATTGCCCTCAGCGAAATGCGCACGTTCCCAAAACTGAAAAATTATTTTACAGTTAAACTGGCATATTTGGCAAGTGAATTTTAATTGGTCCACAAGACAACGTGAGTTACAGGAAAGTCTAATTCCAGATGCAAACCTGCAACATAGGCTTAATGACAGGCAGGTGCCAGCAAAGGCAAGTCCTGTGTCTTAAAAACAAATAATGTTGTTTACAGCTCGAATGTTATGTTTTCTACTCTTGAAACTAAACTAAAAACATGCATTCATCCATTAGGAACAACTGTTTAGTGACCAAATGTGTAAAATAAAATGTTTGTCCTAATTGCAACTAATAAACTATCATGGTTTAATGAGACATATATGTCATGTAGAAGTTTGAAAGTGCCATCAAGGTCTAACGTAGTGAAAACACCACAAAAGTACTCCACACCAGTTCAGAAAAATAGCCAATATTTATCTGAGTAAAACAAGACCAAAACGACAAAAAATCAACTTACACAAGTCGAGATATGAATTTTGCAAGGTTACTTCATAATTGCAGGGCTTAGAAGTCAATAGCTCCAACTGGGGCCATCTGGTCGCACTTCACCGAGGCAAATCCAAAAGTTCAGTCTGACTGTGATGCAGCGGGGACTGAATACAGGAGTCACGCGGATCCGCTGACAGTACCTTGGGTGCGTCCATGCTCAGGGTTGATGCATTGAAATCTAGAGGTGATGCATCTGCATCACAGGTGATGCGTTGGTTTCGAAGTCAGGCAAAGTCGTTGATGTGTCGATGTCAAGAGCGCTGTGCGTTGGTTCCGAGGTTTCTATGTCGAACCGCTGGGCTGAAGGTGATGTGTTGGGAAGTCATGACGTGTGTGTATATATATATATACCGAACTAACTGCCAAATACAAAAAAAAAGAACACACACACGTACCCGAGTGCCCGCTGTCTTTCAGCTTGCCGATTCATCTAGAAATATATATAGAAGTATATACAAGCCATTAAAATATCTGCCAATTTCCATAATTAGATTTTGCTGGTTTTATTCTGTTTAACTGAAAAACAGTTTGCACAAGAATTACTCTGAATCAAACCATCAAAAGGTAATTATTCTGCTGTCCCACTATTCCACTGTCCTTTTGAGCATGAACTGTAGCTTTTGATTTGTGCTATTGGCACTTATTGATTGGTTAAATACACTTTAAGCTAGTAATGGCTTGCACATTATTGATTACAACTGTCAGTCCAGTGATGCAGAAGTAGATCATGTTCCTATAATATATACATGTGACAAATGATGGTGTTATTTAAGAAAAAATAACTGAATAGTATTGGCATCCAGAGTCAAATATATTGCAAACAATTAGCCCATGTGTGTACCCTAAAAACATAGGAACAATTGTTTCGCTCTAAACTGTGGTTCAGTTTTAAGAATCATAAAAATAGCTTGCTTTCTGCGGCTTTACAACTTTGTGCCTGTTTTGTAGTACTGTGGGAATGGAAAGTTCTCTGTAAGCTAAATGACCCCTGTTCCAATTCACTTTTATCTTGCCTTAAACCGCCAGGGTGGACGTGGCAGTAGGAAACCAACTATGTCCATGATGTGCTGGGAAAATACTCCCAGAGCGTCTTGGACATTTACTTTTATAAGAAGCAAGCCCCACTTTCCAGGAAAAGAGATAAAAATTGCCCATTCACCGTGTTGTCATGCCTTGCTTGACAGTCGCTATGCAGCATTTTCTACCAGGGTGCTTCCATCATTTCGGGAGTAGCTCTTTTAATGAAAAATCTCAAACGATCCAGTATGGATCAAAAATATAACCTGCAGGCAGGTCATGCTGGTCAGTGACATTGTAAGGCCTTTGGGGACCCTGGGCAAGAAAAACTCGGGGGGCCCTGTTCGGAGCAACTCAATCTTATTACTCATTTTCTGCTAATTCAAGTCCCATGGTGCAAAACTATTGAATTCTCTGTGAAAGATTAAGACACAGTAATAGGCAAAAGTAAACTAGGAAATGTTCACTTTCCCAGGGAGTTCCTTGGAAAAGCGGCTGTTGGAAATGGCCCTTTTTGCACGGTTATCCCCAAACTTTTTGCTGCTTCCTCCTTTATTTTTCCTGACCCGTGGTTGTTGGCGAGAGCGGTTGATGTATCATGCCGTCTTCTAAGATACCCGACTAACCGATGGTAGAAGGGGATAAAAAACTGCAACAAAGATCACGGATAAAGGGTCACCGGTATGCCCAACAAGGGCACCACAGCTATACTCATTGGCTTTTGAAAACAAAGCAGAAAGGTGAAAACTGACCCTTGCCCTGAAGAAATTGCCAAAAATACTAAAGGCAATGAAACATGTTGGCCCTCTATATAGTTAGAAGGCAACTGAGTGTCTTTTAATAGAGCAAACCCACGGCACAGAATAAAGGAAGGTAGTTAGTGTTGGTTTAGCTCAGTTTTAATTTAATGAGGTGGTCCTATTAGCAGCAAGGTCGACTTTGTTTGGGGTCAGGAATTAAGCAACAGGGAGATACGTCCTATTGCTTATTTCACTAGTCAATATTAACTCACTGACTAGGGATAGTATTTGCTCACTACACCTGCACACTTCATTTATATAAGAATTGTTTTGTCTGCACACTTTTTTTGATGGGAAAGGAAGTGCTAATGATGAGAACCAGAGTCCACTGGTGAGAACCTATCAGTGGACTCCCATGAGGTTACTTCCGTGAGGCACTCCATACCTTTTTACACTTTTTCTTGTGTTTTATATGTGTTGATTTTTTCCCAATAGTGTAGAATGATCAGTATTGCACTACACATCAGGATGAGTACAGTAAGGGAACACAACACATAAGAGAGCAGGAGACCCATGTGGGCATATTTTGGATATTGACAATTGCCCAAGTAGTACATAAAGTTTTAGTAACCACATACATTCATGAGGTCATAAGTAATCTGCTCCACATATCAGGGTCAGGTCACGTATATTGTGTAGTATTAAGTGAGTGGGGGGCTTGATCTGAACCTTATTGAACCCCTCAAGCTCTATGTTGAATAGATGGCTTTGCTGGACTGACCTGCAGTTGCTTTGCTGCCAAGGAGAGGGCAAGGACTTTGCTTTGTGCTGTGTCCCATTGCTTGAAGGAATCTGCAAGGGCCTGAAGAAGAGCTGGCTCCCGGTTTAGAAGTCCCAGGAACAGAAGGACTTCACCCCAGCTTCCCTGAACTCTGCTGAGAGAGTTCTGTCCTTCCTAGAGTGCTTGAGCCAGTTGTGGCGCCTCTGGAAGTTGTACGTGTGTAAGAAGCTGAAAACCAAGGTTTTAAAGACTTTCTGCTAGTTTTAACGCATCTCTTGGTTGCGGAGCACATCCCGGTCAGTGCGAGGAAATTCCCGCAGCCACGAAGGCCGAGATCATCGCAGCGCCTGTTGCCGCTGCCAGAGCCGTCGCATCCTTCGTTAGCGGGACGCACCAGTCCAGTGCGGGAAGATTACCAGCGCTGCGAGTATCATCGCAGAGCCTGTCGTCACTGAGTGAGATCCTTGCACCGCTTGCTTGCGGACCGCATTACGTCACTGCGAGAGTCGTCGCGGAGCCATCGCATCGAGGAGCCGCGAGAGGAGAAGATCGACGCTGAGCCACGCACCGGAGATCAACACCACCCCGAAGATCCTCGCATCGTACCTTTTGCGAGCTGCTTCCACTGAAACCTGTGCACCGGAATCTACGCAAGGTATTGCATCCCTCCCCATACAGACCGGAGTCACCGCAACACGCCCGCTACATCGAGCGGGGTTGTCGCATCGTCTCCACAGGGTCTCTGGAGTGACGCATCGCTTCCTTTTCACCGCTACAGTTTTCACTTGGAACTTTTGTCGCAAGGTACTGTTGGCTAGAACGTGAAGCAACTGTGGACAATTTTAATGCAACTTTAAGAACTCATTTGAAACCATATTCTTGAACTGTGTATGTTGGATTTTTGTCGTTTTGGTCTTGTGTAGTTTAGATTAAATACCTTTACTTTTCTAAACTGTTTTGGAGTCAGTTTGTGGTGTTTTCACTGTGTTACTGTGAGTGTTAGTACAAATACTTTGCACATTGCCCTCAATAAGCCTGCCTGCTCGTGCCAAGCTACCAAGGGGGTGAGCAGGGGTTATCTGAAGAGTGTTTCCTCCTTACCCTGACTAAAAGCAAGGGTCCCTATTTGGTCAGTGGTACTTACCTCTGCCAACTAGAGACCTCCAGTTCCAAAAGCAGCCCCTGGCATTTGTCCACTTTGCCTTAAAATGCATCTGGCCCTAGTAGGGTGGATATGGGCCTACACTACCTTAACAGCTTGATGGAACACCCAGCAGGGTGTAATTGACCACTTGGTTACCAACTCTGATTTTATTCATCATATGGTATTCCAAAGCTAAACAAAACAACAAAGGATGTCCTAATCTTTTACGACAGACCTGTAGGCGAGTTACCGAAATTACTCTTCTGCATTATTGTATTCGAGTTTCTTTTCTTTGTTACTCACACCCCATTTACAAAATTTCCTGAGTTAGGCACGTAAGAATGTGTTATACACTTTAGTTAGATTGCTGTACAAGGATACACAGGAACACACAATAGAAGTGAAGCAAGCATTGGCATAGCCAATAGGTCTCTGGTCTAAAATGCTGAGCAATCATGCGTCTATTGAAGAAAACCCATTTTAAGAAGAACGCTGATACCTACATGAGTGTGTGACACATTCACACACATGCATCATAAAACATGTGTGAATATGTCTCATGGTATACATGTGCATTTGCATCGTGATTTACGATGGCTATTTTTAATTCACTATTTTTTAACATGGTGGATGTCCATTTCTGAACGGTAGAGTTTTGGACTTGGCCCTTTTTGCAGGGTTATCCCCAAACTTTTTGTTTCTTCCTCCGGTTTTTTCCTGACCTGTTGTTGGGTTTAGGAATCTGGGCACTTTACCACTGCTAAAGCGCATATGCTCTGTGTGTAAATTGTAAACATGATTGGCTTCAGTGATGGCATATTTGATTTACTGGTAATCCCCTAGTAAAGTGCACTGAGTGTACCAGTGGCCTGTAAATCAAATGCTACTAGTGGGCCTGCAGCACTGATTATGCCACCACATAAGTAGTCCAGAAAAGGTATCTCAGACCTGCCACTGCAGTGTCTGTGCGCAGTTTGTTGATTGCCATGTCGACTTGGCAAGTGACCCTCTTGCCAGGCCCTAACCATCCCTTTTCTTCCACGTAAGACACCATATGGTAGGCCCAAGGTACCCCCATAGGCAGAGTGCAGTGAATGTGAAATTTAGGACAAGTACATGTGTGTGTGACATGTCCTGACAGTGAAATACTGCCAATTTCGTTTTTCACTATTGCAAGGCTATCTGTCCTATAGGATAGAATGAGAAATACTTTGTAACATCTTACAAATATAACTTCCCATGGAGACAAAGATAGAGAAATACAGTTTAGGCTCTCTGAACTCAGAATTGTATAAAACATATTTTAGTAAAGCTGGTTTTTAAATTGTGTTTTTGAAAATGCAACTTTTAAAAAATAGGAATTTTCTTGTTTAACCATTCTGTATGCCTCTGCCTGTGTGTGACTGTCTAGTTGTGGAGTGACAGGGGCTGGGGATGTGTATTTTTTGTAGACAGCCACTGGGGGGTTGATGTGTGCCTGGCCCTTCCGGATGACTCAGAGCTGAGCTGAATAGGCCTTGGCTGCAGTCAGAGTAGTGGGAGGAGATTTCCTTGCACTTGAATAGGGCGTGTCTCCCTTGCACAATGCTGTCCCCACCCCCTGTGGTCCTACTGAACCAGTGAGGACAGAACTTGTTTGGACTGGGCTCAGAGACCCTTGCACAAAGAGGACAAAGACATTTTGGGGTATATGTATTTCATTTTGTTAGATTACTTCTGGACTTTGCAAAGGAGAAGAGCTGTGAGTAGGAGTACTGCCCCTTTGCTGTGTGCTGTGTTGAGTTGGCCTTCAGTTGCTGTTTCTACCAAGGAGAAGGCAAAGAGTGGAACTTTGCTTTAAACCTGCTTGAAGAAGATCTCCAAGGGCCTGTGGGTGCTGGCTTCCTGTTCTGAAGTCTCAGGGACACACAACATCCCCCTAGCTCCCCTGAACTCTGCTGCTGAGAGTTCTGATCTGCCAGGAGGTGTCTGTTCCAGTTCTGGGCCTCTGGAGGTTGTTCCTGCTGTTGGGAGCTGGAAGAAACCTAAAGAACTGAAGAACTCAACACATCGCTCTTCTGCAGCTGTTTTTCCTACGCAGCACTGCTGTGCGAGAAGAATCTCCACACATCGCTGCGCCGCTGCCGAACTGATGCAGCACCGGTCGCTGCTGCAAGAACAGACGCATCGGGGGATCGTGGCTGAAGAAAACGATGCAGCACCGCTCGAAGACGACACATCGATCGCCGACGCATTCAGGATTTTCACGAATCATACCTGTGCTGCACGTTTTCCTGACGCAACACCCACGGACCAGAATCGTCTTGCAGTCGGCACATCACTTCCCCCTACAGACCGGATTTGACGCATCACTTCTCCTGCATGGAGCAGAACTGTCACATTGCCTCTCCAAGGTCTCAGAAACTGATGCATCTCTTTGTTTCTCTACACTTCCCATCTCTGTGGCTGTTTGGCTTTGTGAATTTTGACAAATCTACAGGTACTTTATGTGAAATCACACATCCATAGTTTTCTATTGACCCAGTTGCTTGAAACCGTTGAAAAGTCATATTCTTATTACATGTATGTTGGATTTTTGTCATTTTGGTCTTGTTGAGTTTAGATAAAGATACTTTATTTTTCCTAAACTGGTGTGGTGTCCATTTGTGGTGTTATCACTGTATTACTGTGTGTTTTGAGTACAAATATTTTACACATTGCCTTTCAGATAAGTCTGTCTGCTCATGCCAAGCTACCCAGCGGTAGTATGTTTCCCCCTTGCCCTGACTAGAAGCAAGGGTCCCTATTTGGATAAAAGTACCTACCTCTGCCAACTAGAGACCCCCATTTCTAACATAGAGTAAAAAAGAAAAACTGAAAAACAAGGTGCGCAGCAGTGGAAAAATTAAAGTCAGTGGCCTAGTAGCACTTTGCGGCTGCTGGCCAGCACAAAAAAAACAAATTTAAAAAATCAAAAACATTTACCCTCAGGAGCAGGACTGGGAGCACTGGGAGAGAAGTAAAAAGGCACACAAGGTAGGTGGAAGTAAAATGAAAATATAAAATTTGCAATGCAAGGAGCAGGGTGGGAAGCATTGGGAAGAAAGTAAAATGAGTGCACAGGGACGCAGAGGAAAAAGCAGTGAAGTGCACAAGAAAACAGATATTATCAATGAAATACGAAATACAAGCATCTACATTGCTGATAGAAGCCTACAAAAGCAATTTGGAATCCGACTTTTGCATGAGTTATCACAGTAAAGATTAGACCTATTTGCTAGGGAAGTACTTGCTATTTTATAATCTTGCAGATAAAAAAAGAATTCACAAAACCTTTCCAGTCTTAGCTTGGTAAGCTGCAACTGGTGCTGTCTTCTAGTTGTGAAATGGAACCTGTTTTGAATTCTTGAAACAAGTAAATATATACACAAGTGAGGCAGTAAAGGTCCAAGTTGAGATGTTCTCCTTTATCTATAGCTTGATACTACTGATAAGGATAAGGCATCTAAAGACTCACTAAATGGATCCCAGGTGCCCTTTCAGAGTGATTTGAAGGGTGTGGGATTTAGTTTGTTGACAGTTGAGGTGCATGAGATCCAAAGATGTGCTTCACACATGAGATCATATCTACTAACATTTTATGAAGGGGTTTGCTTCACAAAAGTGACGCAAACCTATGCACAGTGTTAATTTTTTATTATGCATTGGAAAGTTGCCATTCCGTGGGGGGTTCTTACACGTTCCCATGCAACCACCCGTTTAAAAGGAAAAATGCTTTTATTTTTTCTAACGTTTCCCACTTTGCATGTCTGCTGCCCTGTACAGCACACTGCAAAGTTGGAAACGTTGTAAAGTTAGTCTAAGAATGGAATTTTGTACCAGAAGGGTAGCTTTCCAGTACACAGCTCATGCTAAACATGACACAGACACCTTTGCACTATGATGCAAAGGTGTATAGGTAGTGGTAAGCTGCTTAATTGTGCGTCAAGACTAGGGAGAGAGAAGGTCAGTGCCAAATCTTAGTAGCGGTGGCACTTTCTTGCTTTCTTCCTCTCACACAACGCAGCACAGCAATGTTGGTTGGTGCGCTGCACCGCATGGCATCTTTGTACCCCATTCAGTGGTGAGTGGGAAGTTGAGCTTAAATAGTATGCGGAACAGTGTCTGAACGGAAGCAGCTGTTTGTGGTATAGTGACTTGAAGGCTCTGAGTTAGAGCTACTGCACAAGGCATTTCGAGTAGGCCTGGGCGTAATTTTAATTACATAGGTGTAATCGGAATAATTTTGGTAAGACAGCATTACTTTTTGATGTGGAATCACCGATAATAATGCAACTATGCCAGATCATGTAATTATGAGTAATTTAGGGAAAACAAATAATTCTACGATCGCAAGTGGTCAGCTGCAATTAGCGCTATTTCATAATGCAAAATGCATCCTCGCTTCCATATTGGAAACAAGGCTGCATTTTGCACTAAGAAAATAGTGCTAGTCCCGGGAGTAGTTTGTGGGGACAGCATGTTTAGTGCTATTTCTTAGTGCAAGTGTCTTCTCGTGCCCATTTGGAATGCAAGGGGGGCATTTTGCAATAAGAAAATAGTGATAAATGCCGGGGGTAAGTTGGGTGAAAACCCAACCTCCAGAGCACAATTAGTGAGTATGAGCATCTGCTCGTTCTTCCTATTTGTGTTCTGTTGCATTTAGCACTTCTTAGCTCAAAATGCATTCTCGCACCCGCTTTTGGCATGAGGAGGCATTTTTTAATTGGTTGGTTGGTTGGTTGATTGCTTTAGTTCGATATGCATCTATCATAAAAGCAGTACAAAGAGTAAAAGCAGCATGTCGAAAAAATGTGACTGTACATTGAGAATAAAAAGAATAAAAACACATTTGATCAGCATAAATTAACTAAGACAGAATTAAATTGATATGGACGGTCTTTTAAGTCGAATCAACCAAGCCCATTTTAAAAACTTGGAAACGGCACAAACAATGGGAGGGGCTGTATTGGTTAAAAGGATCCGGAGGGCGACCGAATGCTGGCGAGTGCCCAATTCTCTGCAAATTGGTTTAAGCCATCGTGATCTGGGGCGCCCATAGTCCGGACATTCAAAAAGAAAGTGTGGCACCGTCTCTGGTTTGTCAGGACAAAGGGCATAATGGCGTGATGCGGGCTGGGATTTGTTCCACCTGGAGCAAAGGTCGGCAAGGGGTAGGGTTCCTAACCGGAATTTAATGTACAAAGACCGGTCCATGGCAATGGTAATTAAGTCCATGTAGGGCTAGAAGGCAACAACATCTTTTATTAGCAAGAAGGCTGCGGTGGCTTTGCAGTGCTGCTGATTGCTGATGCGCTTCGCGAAGACCCAGTCCCAGTAAAGTTTTTTTAGGGACTCCTTTGGGGGGGCTGAGAGACTAAGCCAACAGGAGTCCAGACCTAGATCCCCTAAAAGTTGTTTAATTTCCCGGAGCCATTTGATCTTGTGCCAACCGTCGGAGCGCATCACCTCTGCTAGTCCGTCAGCGTAGGATTTTAGCTCCGGAACCCTCCACAGGCGAGCCCAAAGCAAGAGAGGTCGGAGGCGTGCCTGGTCCCCAATTGCTTTACAGCCTACATCCATTAGGACTGGGAGTGTCGGGCTACTCATCGGGATGGCAAGGAGGTCTTTAATGAATTTGTTCTCGGCCTTGCTCAGTGAATCCACTTTACCTAGGCCCCACAGTTCAGCTCCGTAAAGTGACGCAGATACAGCTCGGGCTTTATAAATGTCTATTAAAGGGGCAACACATTGTTTGGTTGAATTATTGTACTCCTTGAGGAGGGCCCCCCCCTCACCCTTTTGTGACCAATTGTCATTTTGTTGATGTGGGCGGTCCAGCTCATCGCATCACTTAAACGGATTCCCAGGTAATCGAATTCTGCCACTCTTTCAAGGGGGGTGGAGTTCAAGATAGGGGGACGGCCAAGTTTACGAGGTGGGTGCATGACTAAATACTTGGTTTTGTCCACATTGATGACTAGTCCTCTGATAGTGCAGAAGTCCTGGAAGCGGTTCAGGAGTTTCTGGAGACCTTGGGGGGTTTTCGAAATGAGGAGGGTGTCATCGGCGAACAGCAAAGTTGGGATTTTTATGCCTCCCAAGGTGGGAGCGTCCGCTGGTTCGCCGAGCAGGTGCTCTACCACCCCATTAATGAAGAGGGAGAATAGGGTGGGAGCCAGGACGCAACCCTGCCGCACTCCCCTCTCGACCCTGATCTTATCGGTCTTTTCCCCATTCAAGCCCCATCTAACCTGGGCATAGGTGTTGTTATGCAGTTTGATGAGGAGGTTTAGGATGTACGGAGGCATCCCTAGGCCATGTAACACCCTCCAGAGTTCCTCCCTAGGAACCAGGTCAAAGGCAGTCTTCAGGTCGATAAAGGCCAGGTAGAGACTGCCTTTGCCTAGCTCCACCACCTTCCAGTACAATAACAGGAGCCTGAACACTTGTTCGATAGTTCCGGTACCTGAACGGAACCCGGCTTGCATATCAGACAGAATGTGGTTGTCGTCCACCCATTGTAAAATCCTCCCCAAAATGGCTTTCCCCGCCAGTTTCTGACTCAAGTCTTTTAAGCTTATGGGCCTATAGTTCCCAGGTAAGTCCCGGCAGCCCTTTTTGAAAATAGGGACTACCTCTGCTCCTTTCCAGGAGTCTGGCACAGATCCTCCCTTGATGATTGCGTTAAGAAGGGCCGAGATCAATACCCCCCATTCTTCAGGGTAGGCTCGGAGGATGTCTCCTGGGAGACCGTCCGGGCCAGCTGCTTTTAATGGCACCAAAGTTTTGATCTGCTTTGTGACATCCAGTACGGAAAACAAATCCAGGTCTCGGTCTAAGGTGTAAGGAGGGAGGATGAAGGGATCATTGAGTGGGCCTCCAATGGCGGAATAGAGTTTTTGAAAGTGGGAAAACCATGTCTGAGCGTTGATGCTACAGGTCCTCAGTGTGTCATCGGAACGGTTCCTGTTTCCCACCAAATCCCAGAAGCCTTTGGCGTCTTTCCCACGACTGGCAGCCAAGAGATCCTGCCAGTAATTATCCTCCCACTCCTTCTTGGCATTTTTTTGGCAGAGTGAATAGTGCCTCCTGGCCACCCTAGTCCTGGAGGGTATTTTAGACTTAACCGCTTCAATAAGAAGCGACTTCGCCACCCTACACTTCTGGTTAAACCAGCCCTGTCTAGCCCGTGTACGGGGTTTCCTCCTGTTAGTACTAACTGGGACTACGAAAAGGTCACTGATGGCCTGGGTTATGGTGCAGAACCTAATGGTCACCTCCAACAACCCATCCTCACAGGGGTCAAGGTTATCTAGAGCTGAGGTAAGAAGCTGCCTGATGACAGAGGTTTTCTCCTCTGAGAGCGACAGCTTCGCCCACTTTAGCCGACGTCCACAGTTGGAAACTGCTGTCAAGTCCGGGGCGGGATTACGAGTGGTTCTGTTCGCAGTGCTAGATAGCCACCTATGGGACAAGGTGAGCGAGAGGAGATTGTGATCACTCTCTACAGATGGTATGATCACCATGTCCTTTACCATGCTCCACAAGTTTACGTCAAGAAGAAAATAATCAATTCTTGACATGTGTCCAGGCCTGTTGTAAGTATGGGACCCTGCTTTATCAGAACCAGTCCTGCCATTAGCAGCCCTCAGGCCAAACTCCATAGTTATGGAGTTAATCTGAAGGGCCACTTCTGTCCACTTTTTAATAGGGCTGAGTTTTAAGGACGGTATCCCCCACCTGATGTCATGTTCCTCTTGATCTTGTAAAATTTCGGAGTCCAGGGGCTCAAAGGTGCAATTAAAATCGCCCGCCACTAGAGTGCAATACTTGTAAGGTGACGAACGGAGCAGGGCTTCTAGGCAAGTTATGACTGGGGATTCTCTACCCCCCTTCGTACCTCGGGCATAAATGTTAAAGATGTTTAAGATGACTCGACCCTGAGGGTTTTTCAGGGAGATGTTGAGGAGGTCCGGGCATTTAGTATCCCGCTCCACCACCCTGCAGTTAAGTTCAGAGGCCACCCAGATGAGGAGGCCGCCTGAAGGGCGACCCCTACCAGTTCCTGCATGGACAGCTGGTAAATAGTGGGTGGAGTATCCTGCCTTGTGTAGGGGCTCCTTACTCCAGGTTTCCTGGAACAGGCATATAGAGTATTGCTCCACAAGCGAATTCCAGTCGGGCAATGCCAGCTTTCTCTCGAGGCCTGCTACATTCCAGCTGAAAACCCTAAGGGATGGGTCCGTCACAGCCGCAATGCTACAGGTCTCGACAGGAGCAAGTGAGTCCACAACACCCTCAGTTGGAAAGCCAACTGGGGGGTCAAGTGGTGCCCCCGCCTCCCCTGGTCCCCTTGCAGTCTCAACAATGACCTGGTCTTGTGGTGTGGTCGGAGGGCTATGAATTTTAGCAGAAGTGGAGGACTCGACGTCAGGACTCCAAGCCACCAAAGCCTCCTCCGGAGCGTCACGGAGTCAACAGCCCCAGAAACCCCAGTTCGGTAGTGGTGGGACTGGATGGGACTGCGCTAGGGTAATTCCTGGGAAAAATTGACCATGGACGTTGTTTTGGAAAGGGGGCCCCGGATGGATAAAAGGGGTAATCGGGGCTGGCCGCGGGTAGAAGAAGGATAGATCAACTGCATCGACTCCCGGACCGGCCACGGTTCGCCCTTGGGAGCATATTGAATGGGCAGCTCTTATGTCTTGAAAATTGACCACCACACAGTCTCCCTCAAAAGGTTTTTTCCCGTGTCCAATCCAGCCCACCCTGCGCACCCCAAGAATCAGGCCATCCACGCCCAATGGAAGGGGTCTATTGGTTTTCAGCCAGTGGATGACCTTATTCTTTAGCGCCTGGTGAGTTTCCTGCTGTGTATCTTTTATGGGGGGAACTTTGGTGAGAACAACAACATACGGGTGGCATTCAGGGGGGGAGATTAACCGGGGGGCACTTACGTGTCGGATTCTGCGGGATGGGCACTGGGGAAGGATTTTTAGGCGAAGAGGTGGTAGGTTTAGCCTTAGAAGTTATCGCTACTCCGCTGGTTTTTGCCAGCGCAGCAGCCGCAGGTTGCAAGTTTGGACCAGCCCCTCCCTTCTGTTGTTTCTTATGGGCAGGATTAGGCGCAGGTATTATCGCTGCTGGGGGGGAGTACCGTGCACTTGAGCTATATGAATGGAAACACTCGGCCTTGCCTGCTTCGCACTGGCCTGGGAAGCTAAAGTTGGTGCTTTCCCGGTAGCCAGTGTCTTGGCTGGCAGTGTCGACTGGTCTCCAGATGGTTGGCTCACTGGAACCCCTTTACCAGCATTCCTGTCTGTATTGACCTCACTAGGCTTTGGCTGTAGTTTCAACAAGGTTTTCAGGGAGAAAAAATTGTTCCTGGTGACCTGTTCAAACTTGTCAAGCCTATTCCCCAGGCTCTTAACTTGGTCAAAGAGTGGAATCAGCAGGGACTTTACCAGTTTCTCGAGGGGCTCGAGTGAGGGTCCCTCGTTTGGTGGAAAAAGTATTGCCGGGACCAAGGGGGGAGGTGGCGGGGAATCGGCTGCAAGCTGGGGGGGGCTGGGATTCCCGAGAGATTCAGGCCCTCCGGAGTCTGAGTGTGAAGAACCCCTTTGAAGCTGTGTCCTAGGGCGCTTGTAGAGCGTGGAGTAGCTTCCCTTCCGAATATTGGTCCCCCTTTTCCTTTTCCTGTGCACCCGGGTAGGTCTAATCTGGGGCAATGGTTTTGGATCGGGTGAGGGAACAATAGAACCAGATTGAGACCTACTACCGGGAGAGCTAGCTATAGGATGAGCGGGGCCGGAATCTACAACCGTAGTGCAAGGAGTGCTGGGGGGAGAAACTGATATCAGGCTTTCTATCCTGTCTATTCCTGCCTCTAACGCTACAATATGTTGCTCCCCAGATAGGGACCCAGGCGGAGGTGCAGTGGGGATAGAGGAAGTTGGGGACAAAACATGTGCCGCAGCTCCCAGGGAAGAGCGTTTGGATGGAAGGAGGTCAAGTGAGAGGCGGCGTTCCGTCATTGCAATCTCCTTTTCAATGACGGCGGCCACCCTGGTGATGAATTTGTCCATAGTGCCAATCATCGTGGAGCCCCCTGAAGCACTTTCTCCACCGCCCCTCAAAGCTTTGCTGGAGCGAGTTGACATGATGGCTACGGGTCCCACAGGTGAACTCCGGGGTCTTGGACCCGAGGCAATAGATGTAAGGGGGGTGGCCCAGCCCAGCCTCTGTCAGCCCCTGACTGCCACAGACTGCCCGCCCTTTGCTCGGGCTTCGCTCGGCGTCCCGCTGAGCGGTTACCAGTTGATTTTGTGCCGAGCGTTTCGGCCGGGGGGCGTGTCTTGCTGGGGGCGCGGCCGTGCACACCTGTGCAGCGCAGGGACTCCTGCTCTTGGTAGTCCCTGCAGCTCGCGCCTTCAGTTGACTCAGATGTTCCCTCCTCCTCCTTTCTCCAACCGCAGCTGATCGCACTCCAGTGGCCTCGACCCCACGCCTCACGCCGCGCAGCGGCACCCGTCAAGCGGGTGCTGCAAGCTGTTACCACACGGCGGGGCGGTCAATCCCTCCAGGGATACGGGGAGTCCAACTGGGAAGCGGAAGCAGAGTGGCGTTCCGGGCGGCAGCAACCGGTGAGTTCCTCAGCACGAGGGGTCCCGCTTTCTGTGGCGAGGTTTCCCACTTTTGAATCCTGGTCGGCCGGGGGGGCGTGTCTTGCTGGGGGCGCGGCCTTGCACACCTGTGCAGCGCAGGGACTCCTGGTCTTGGTAGTCCCTGCAGCTCGCGCCTTCAGTTGACTCAGATGTTCCCTCCTCCTCCTTTCTCCAACCGCAGCTGATCGCACTCCAGTGGCCTCGACCCCACGCCTCAGGCCGCGCAGCGGCACCCGCGAAGCGGGTGCTGCAAGCTGTTACCACACGGCGGGGCGGTCAATCCCTCCAGGGATACGGGTAGTCCAACTGGGAAGCGGAAGCAGAGTGGCGTTCCGGGCGGCAGCAACCGGTGAGTTCCTCAGCACGAGGGGTCCCGCTTTCTGTGGCGAGGCTTCCCTCTTTTGAATCCTGGTCGGCCGGGGGGCGTGTCTTGCTGGGGGCGCGGCCATGCACACCTGTGCAGCGCAGGGACTCCTGGTCTTGGTAGTCCCTGCAGCTCGCGCCTTCAGTTGACTCAGATGTTCCCTCCTCCTCCTTTCTCCAACCGCAGCTGATCGCACTCCAGTGGCCTCGACCCCACGCCTCACGCCGCGCAGCGGCACCCGCGAAGCGGGTGCTGCAAGCTGTTACCACACGGCGGGGCGGTCAATCCCTCCAGGGATACGGGGAGTCCAACTGGGAAGCGGAAGCAGAGTGGCGTTCCGGGCGGCAGCAACCGGTGAGTTCCTCAGCACGAGGGGTCTTTCTATATTTCAATCCTTTTTATTTCCATGTTTAACAGTACATGGCTGTCCCGTCAAAGGTACAAGATTTCTGAATTTCTTGCATTTTAATTGCATAGGAATTGCCTATCTGGGCTTATTCACAACCATGTAGAAAAACTCGATTCCTCCAAGCCATCACATAAAATTCACCCAATGCCTTTCGGTCTTCTGTGACCTACGTCAAGGGTATATTTTAGAATTTTCCCACCAACTTCCTTCCTTCCTTTCACCACTGCACAAACCTTCTGACTTCAACCTCTTTACACAGCGCCAATATATATAATTATGAAATAGCGCTAAACGCGGAATTACTCTTCTTGCGTAATTAAGCTGAAATGTACGGGATTTCTAGATAATTCAGTGTGATTTCACTGCACTGAAATACACCTACCACTAGTTTTGAGCTATATTATTAAAAGAAGCCTGTCACAATTCACAGTTGTCTCACTCACTGCTCACTTTAGAAAAAGCGCAGTTACATAGCTCCCAATCGTCAGAATTTTGCTCTAAGCACAACCAACTTTGACAGATAGTGGAATGAGTCATGGAAAAACAGTGGTGTTTTCAGGGTCACCAATGTATTAAACAGGAGAAAGCCAAAACTTAAAGGGGCAGATTTATGTTAACTGGCGCATCCCCAGGGATGCGCCAGTTAACGTGCGCCACAGTGCGCCACAGCTCCGCCACCCATTGTGCGCCGCAGCACCATGGTGCAAAAACGGCACAGATGCGTGACGCATCTGTGCCAGAAATGTGGTGCATTGCTGGAGTTGCGTCGCAAGCGCGACGCAGCTCCAGCAAGGCTCGGGGGTACACCATGTGCACAATGCTGCATCAAGACCTACGCCTGCTTCAAGCAGGCGCAGGGTTTTGACGCAGCATAGCCCTGAAAGTGACTGAGTGAAATCTCATAGATTTCACTCAGCCACTTTCAGGAGGCGTTCCTGCGCAGGAACGCCCCCCCTGCGCAGGAACACCTCCTTATGGTGCAGTGCTTTACAACGTGATGCATCTCCTAGATGCGTCACGTTGTAAATAGGGCGCATTGTTTGCGACACAGTTGCGTCAAATAAAGTGACGCAATTGTGGCACAAAGAGGCGCAACGGCCTCATAAATCTGCCCCAAAGTTTTTATTTTTTATTTTATAGTGATAACATGTTTAATTGTGCAGCATTTAATATCACAATTATTGCTCTTTTCAACCAGTATTAAAAATAGATGTTATAAAACTATAGAAATCCTCAAGACATTGAGTACCAGTTTCAATAAGATTTACGCATCGTACCATGTGCCCAATCCCCTGACAGGGCGTGTTTTAAGAAAATGTTTGGATTTTCTGCTTGTCTTGTGGTATACTGCATCAATAGTAAGTATTGGAAAGGAAGGTAGAGGGGATGGTACAAAAATAAATTATATCAGTGAAGCATGATTTAGAGAAAGACTTATTGTAACAAGCTAAAACTCAAGACATATCTAAAAGTGTTTTGTCCATTGGTTGGTTTGCCTGCACCAGTTTTCTTAACTTTTGATCCTCAGCTGGCAGAAAATGGACTCGATGTACAAATCCCTGTTGCAGTCGTAAACCCTGTAATTTCCAAAATCACAGGATTTGTGATACCAAGAGGTCTTTTCTTAATATATAAAAGTCCTTCTATGAATTTTTTAATTCTTTATGACTCATAGCAGAGCTTTTGCATTCCTGTCCGAATACAAATAGGAAGGGCATGAAAGTGGCTTTGAATGCAACAGCGGCTCAAACCGTTGGTGAGTTACAGACCCAAAATTTGGATTCGCAAAAGGGAATCAAATCAAAGGCAGGGGCGGCTCCTCCATTTGAGCAGAGGAGCATCACCACACAGGCTCCAGAGCTGAAAGAAATAATAAAGTTTATTTATTACCATATTATTTTTCAGCAACCTGTCCTAAACTAAGTGTCAGGATGGGGTGGGTCAGTGCTTTTGAGTGACAGGAGCAGGGAGCTGTGCGCCTTGAAATGTGCATGTCTCTTTGGCCGGCTGTCTTGGCAGGCCAGCCAGACATGCGCATTTTAAACTTCTTTAACCTAGCTGCCTTGGACAGCTAGGTTAGAGAAAGTGCAGGCCTCCAGCGCTCTTAGGAGGGATGAGAGAGCATGCTCTATCCAATTCTCGTGCTGCTCTCATGCTGTAAGAACAGCGCCAGGATTGAGTAGTGCAGTGTCCTGCGTCCGGAGCTTCCAGAAGACACCCAAGGGAGGAGGATGTTGTGCTGCAAGCTAGGAAGGTAAGTCTATTTTATTTAGTTTAGTGCCCCTCCCAAACCCCCCCCCCCACCTACCACCCTCGGTACATGGCAGCCTCCACTGGTCAGAAGTCTTGGGGGTAGCAGGCAGCGGTCTTGCCAAACGAGAAATATTTTTTTAGAAGAAAAAAACAGCATATATTTACTTTAATGAACATAGGCTGTTTAAAAAGAAATAAAAAAATAATAATAAAAAAAAAATATATATATATATTAATTTTTTTGGGGGGGGAAGCAAACACAGTGACAGGGTTTGTTGTCCCTTGAAGGCTTCCATCCTAGCGTTAGCAGCCATTCACAGGGTATCAGAAAATGAGACCTGACAAATCAATAATTATTAGGCAGGTCTTTTTGCGAGCCCCTGTAAACAGACAAATCACAGTGCAACCGTATGGTACAAAGGTTGCATAGCAAATTACATTTCAATTCATAAATCAGTCAGTGTGCAAATTGCACAGCCCTTGTTAGCAAATGGGAATGATACATCAGGCTCAATGTTGCTTTCATGCCATATAGGTCCTTTCTAGCCCTTGTCATGCTCAAACATCTCTAATTTCCTAAAAGGCAGCTAGATATGTTTGTGCCCACTTTTTTTGTTACCACATTCCCATGACCATTTCATTTGTATTTTCATATTTACATAGCAAAAATCCCTAAATACTTTCTTTGGTACTAATGAAAGTACAAGCATTAAACCATCATGTGTGTAAGCTGAAACAATCTCAGAAGTGTTACTCTGTATTCTAGCCTGTAGCAGCTTGTGGTGATTGTACTCTTGGGGAAGTAGGTTGTTGGCAGAAAGAGTTTGCATGTTTGTGTCTGACTAGTGCTTTGTTAGACTAGAGCCAAGGCTGCTCCAAATTACCTAATACGTTTTTGGCTCCTTGAGAAACTGTCTTGAATAGCACAGAAACCGATGGAAAGACAAACATCTTCTAGGTGAGCCCACAAGAATAGTATGCTTCTAACTTACAACTAAACTTCGGTAAAAAGTTCACAATCCTTGAAATCATCAAAGCATCCATTTAAGTGGGTATTTCTGCATAGGCTTCCTCTACAGACATCATCCGGTGGGCATCTAGTCCATAATGCTGCAGTAGAGAACTTAGCTTTATGTTTACTGGTGCGAGATTCAAGCATGATTGTTCACTTGTGAAAAGAAGCATAAACACACGGCCAACACTGGCCCAATTGTGAGTCTGTGAAAGGGAAGTAAAGCATGTAATAAACTTGTATTGAGAAAAAAGTGTGAATGTACAACAGAGTGTGCAGGAGATGAAGTTGCAACAGAGTGTGTACGAGAAGTGTGAGTAAGGGGATGTTTGAGGAAAAAGAGAAAGATGTGCGTGAGGGTAGTGCGCATATGGAGAAAGTTTTAGTGAGTCAGGTGTATGTGTGTTAAATAGAAAGGTCAGTATAGAGGAGGAGTAGAGACAGAAGGGTTAAAAAAGAAGGTGAGATGTAGAAGTATGAAAGGAAGATGGAGAAGAAGTTATGATAGAGGATGGTGAAAAGAGCAGTGGAGTAAAGCAGAATGACAGGGCTTCCTGCAGAGTGGGATGAAGGGGCCCTGAGTGTACCATATGTTACAAATATTTATTGACATTCGGCTGCATAGGGGTCCCCTGAAGGGTTGTGACCCCCAGGGTGCCCTTCCTCGCAGGGGCTGTTGGGACCTAGTGTATGACACTGGAAAGGATGATGAGGGATAGTATGTGGTGTAAGCTGAGGAAGAGCCCTAGGAAAGTGACAAGGAGGGAGGGAAGGTAGGACATATGTCAGAGGATTAGAAAGGATGGAGTGCATTACTGCTGTACCGGGTGAGAGGAGGCCGCTAGAAGCATGTGTATGATTGGAGGATAGAGGAAGAAGGATGGAGGAAGATTGATGGGGAAGGAGAGGAGGTGAAAGCAGAAGAAGAGTGAGCTAGCAGAAAAGGCAATACCAAGGCAGAGAAGTAAGCTTCAGGGGCTGTAATATTGTGCCTTCCCCATGGTTGGTAAATGTGGCAAATGTCCTCGGAGAAAGAGGTAGAATTAGGAGACTGATGTGAGGGAAAAGTGTGAAGGAACTGTTTGAACTACATTTATTTTTTATTTTGAATCCTGAAAACTAAACAATAGATAATGGAATATATGGTAAGAGTGGAAGGGTGGAAAATCCATAACTCAGGCGCAGACTCACTGTGGCTAGGAGGTTTTCTCCTGATATGTGAAGTGTAGCCATCGCCAGACGTAACATTTATGGCAGTGTTGCTGACGGAGTTTAAGCCGTTTAAAGTAATATGTTTAATTATACTGAATACATACAATGTGAGGCGCTGAAGCAGGATCAGAATCAGATACATCAAGATAGCCAGAGTAGAAATTTGGACACAAGTCTGCTCGTGGGAAAGCATTAGGCGCCCGTGAACTTGTGACACTCTCTCTACCAGGCTCTTGTACCCCAATTGGGGGATGTCTCCTGCACCCTCAGCCAATCAAATGTTGGTAGAACCCTTAGCAGCCTAGAAGAGTGCACAGAATCTTCCCTGGGTGGGAATCCATTTTCTTAGCAGCACCTCCAGTCCCTCATCTGCATGTGCAAGTGGGCACAACAGACAATGTGATACATGCACGAAGAGGCTCCTGGGAAATCTTTCCATCTGTAACACTAAAATTGCACAGAGCATATGTAGGACTATAAAATGACTGTAGAGCATTGTATAGGCATTGACATAATGACACTGTGACATCAGCTATGGAGGAACTGGGGGTGGTGGTGGGCCTGGTTGGGATAATGGAGAAGTAGGAGGGATGGTGGGCGTGTGAGGCATAGAAGTCTGCCCCACTGTATCAACCGCCTGCACCAATTTGTTGTTTTCGGAAAGCATGTACTGCTGCCTTCCATGGTAAACCCCTGTGGTGGTGTTGTGTTTGGAAAGCTTGGTAAAACATGTACAGAATAAAAAAGCTAAATAAGTGGGTATTGTCAATATTTGGTTGTATAGGATGCATATGAAAGAGTGAACTCCTAGTAATCATGTGAACAAGGCTCCAAGTGACTACATCCATTGGTTGCCACCTTTAACCAGTCCTGGATTTTGGCCAGCGAAACTTTACCTGGTGGTCTTTGAAAAGCCTATGCTTGTGATGTGTAAAGCAGATAATGGGTGAATAAGAAATTCCTAGGGCCTGTTTCACAAAGGAAAACTTACACTTATATCTAAGTTTACTCTGTTTTTTGGGATTCACCAACTACATTTTAATAGTAACTTTATGACTGTGGAGACTGTGCAGTCGGGCGGAGAACTCTGCACATTAAGAGAGGACAGGCGGAGTTCTACGCAGTTGTAAAGTTACTAATAAATCATAGTTTGTAAGTACTGTAAAAGAGTAAACGTACACTAAATTTTAAGTTTACCTTTGTGAATCAGGCCCCTAGAGTGCAAAGCACTGACAGCTAAACTCCAGAACTATTTGAATGTATCAGACAGGACATGGCAATAATGTGCTGTATATTGAAGGAGCATGTGAAACAAGAATTCAGTCTTTTTTAAAAATGGACTGTACTAATTTGAAAAATGGAAAAGATAAAACGAGCTTGCTCTTGCTTTTATTTTATGTCTTTTATTATTGAAGGTAAGGTATGAAAAATGAGTTCTAACCCATTTAATCCCCTTTATTGATGGCTTTTTAGACTGCCTGTTATTTCAACTTCTGCCATGAGTGAGTCTCACTATCTGAATCTCATTCACTGTAAGCCCTGGATGTTCTATGGACTGGTCCTGTGGGAGTGTGACCTTACTTTCACGGTCCCGGGTGCTCTGCAAGAGGACTATGGTGGCCAGGAGACCTAGAAGGTGCTGCCTTGTTGTTCCTTGAATGCTTCTGAGGAAGTCCCCGGGCCAAGGAGAAATGCTGGGCACCCAGACAGGAGAAAAGCCCTGCGGAAGGAGGAAGAACAATAAATAAACAGGTTCCCAAAAAACTGGACACATTTTAGAAGGCGAAAGGCCCGAGATATATGTTCACAGTGGCTATAGAACTTAGCAGTCTACCTTTCAGCAGAGAAGTAAACTAAAGAACATGCAGTCAGAAACGTTCAAGGACACTGGGCTAACACAGACCTTCTAGTTATCTTTGTAATTACATTTAATCTTAATGATATTCAATTGACTCATTTGAGTAAGTCTGACAATTTAGACATATCTCAAAGTTGTAGGGTTTTATACCACGAAGACACTCAAAAGTCAGACATAGGGTTACTGCACAGTAACATTCACAATAACATGCTTGAGTGTCTATTAGTTTTAGGCCATGGTCCCGCAGCAACTTTCGCACCATGAACATGATACGAAAAGCAAGCCCTCTTGGGATGACTGGTATGTCGTTGTCTTCCATTGGCATGGCATTGAAGTTAAAGTAAATTTGCTCTCAATAGATCAATAATGGGTTTCAAGTATGTATTTAAGACTGGTTGAGACATCAGGAGTACTGCAGTATTCCACATTGAACAGCAATGGCAGCAGATGTGAATGTCCCCAATAAGATCTATGTTTTTTCTGCAACATTTTATCTTTCAGAAAAAGATTAAAACAACATCAAAGCTGAATTAGAGATTGTGACTAAATAGGACATTCTAGCGTCACTGCATGGTTCACACTGTCAGAAGCAACACAGATTTACCACAACCAAAAGAGACCTCTATTCCACTGCCACTATTTACCTGGTTTTAAAAAAGTCAGACCAACTCTGCAAAGTGAGCAGGATTGGTAAAAGATCAATGATCCATACTGGGCTATTTGAAAAAGAGGGGTCATGAAAGCTTAGTTTGGTGTCAGGGAAACTTAATGGCTATTACCCTCTGTCCTACATTTCATAATGGTTGTTCAGTTAATCTTTGGTTTACCCTTCATCCATTGTAAATGAGGCAGCTAAAAACATTTTATTCCACTGCACACTGTACACTGACTTTTCAAACATGCACTTGAAAAAAGCATTGGAAGACAAAAACTAAATTAGAGATTATTTCACCCTATGAAACAGTGATAATAATCTCATTAAATGGCTGCTGAAATGAATCTGATTGAAAGGACAATTAGTTATTTATTATTTACTACAGGGAGTAATTAAATCAGTTTATTTGTTTATATATGTCTTGCAATTATATATAGATTGTCATATTGCTGCTTTGCCAAAATATCCGAGTAACTCTAGAATATCACATGAACCCTAAAGAGTGCAGGCCTGATTCACAAAGGGTCTCAGCACTTTTGGCAGAGGCCGATGAGTCATGGGGAAGGCTGCATACTCCGGGTGAAATCTCTACATTGAGGAATCTTATTCAAGAGATTCCACCAGTGCGGAGGCACCCCCATGACTGCGGGGTCTCCGCCATTTATGCAGAGGCCCTTTATGAATCAGGCCCTAAGTCTATCAACTGGTCTAGTCATAGACACCAATTGATTGGTTAAATCCAACATTACACCCAATAGGGGTTGTGGTGAAACACCATTTCAACTTTGCTTCTGCCATGGGATAATGTGGGTTTTAATAATCAAGGGAATGATTAGAACTTACAAGCAGTCAACAAATGTTGAGGAACTGGGTAGAAGTATACAACTGTTTTAAGGCTGACTGTCTTTTACCTTTATCTTTCACTTGTGTGCTAGTTCTTGTGATTTCCGTTCATGGTTGCAGTGTTGAAGAAGTGTAATATTGGAACGTTGTTGACTGTGGATTATTTCAGAATGTTTTCTTTTCAATAGTCAGCATATTGTTATTATGAAGTTCAATGTGTAGCCACAATTTCTACATATTTTCATGGCTTTTTAATCAATTATTTGTTACACGATGAAGACAATGACAGTGGGGTTCTCCCAAGGTGTGGGTGAGGTCAAATCTCTTAATCCCATACACCTGTGTGTCCAAAGGCAGTCTTGCAGTCTCTATGTGGATAGATCAGTTTGTGGAATAGAAGATTAAACACTGCACAGATAATATATTTTACTACAACTAGAGTAAATTGTTGACATCTGAAAATGAAAAGTGCTGGGATCTTTCTCATTGAATGACACCACACTGGGTAACATGTAGAGAAGGCCTCACTTATCATTCAAGCTCTGTATAGACATTATCAGGCATATTGACTAACAGTACTAAACTCAATCTATTCATTAAATACAGCCATGATTTTCTTTCCCAATTCTTGGTCTGTTGTACTTTAAATGACCATATGTCTATTCACATCTCAAGTCATGCCCTACACCATCTTACTAGCTCTTGAAACAACCTTCAGTGAGTGAAAACCTTGTCAGGGATAATGTTGATATTTGGCTGCTGACTTGTAAGTCACATTTGCTTTTATAAGTGACACACATTGATTCAATAACATTTTCTGAAATATCACGTAGACAATATATCTTCATATTAGTTCTAAACATATATATTTGTTTTATATCCCTAGGTTGTGAGCTTTGCTAGCTTGAAGTTTGATACATCTTATGACTGGATGGTCTTGTGCGTTCTCTGGTGTTCAGTAGTGCAGGCACTTCTCCTGCCCATGTTACTTTGTACCTGTGATCGCTACAGAGCTGATATAAAGACGGTGTGGGAGAAATGTGTAGCCATCATGTCCAATGACGATGCAGATGATGGTAAGTGGTTTTAAGTGCAGATCCATTATCGGATTAAACTTACTATAATTAGAGCTAAGCTGATAAGAGTGAAGTGGTTAATAACTTTGCATATGTTCCTTACGCATCTGTGGATTTTCTTTTTGTTTCATTTAAAGGATTATATTCAAAACATTTTAACCAGTATGTATTGCACTGTCATAGTAAAAAATTGATTGTCAAGAATATAGCCTTCTTTAAGATATATGTCTTGTTCTGAGTCAATCAACAAAACAATCACAGCTTCCTCACAGTATTTAATGTTTTTTTCTAAATATAGTAGAGAAAAGGAAGGAAAGCATGAAGTAGTGTTGTGATAAGCATGACTCCCTAAATAATTGAGGGGGGAACATTTGTTCTCACTGTATTTAAATTGTAAATAATAACTATATTAATATGTTTTTAAAGCTCTACAGTATGTTATCCTAATTATTGTTTGTCAGATTATCAACTATAAAAATATTGTGGTACAAAAATGCCATAGTACTTACGTGGTAGATTTCAGAACTTATAATGGTAGGCACAAAAATATCAACAATAAACAATATCATTAAAAAAAATAGTAGATACAAAAATAACAAAAACCAAAACATTGAGAACATAAAATAGACTCTATTTTTGTAACTAAGTAAACTTACTACTGCTTTAAGTAATTAAAGTAAACTTTACACAATTCTCTACAATAAAGTTTAAATTATCATTACTATAGAGGATAGGTGTTGGCCTAACGGGTAGGGCGTTCAACCTCGGACCTGGGGAATTGGGTTTGAGTCTCGGTAACGACGCTGAACATCCTGTGATTCTGGGCAAATGACTTAATCTCCCCGTGCCTAACAAAAATGAATGTGTGTCCTCATGTAACATAACTGGTGCTATGTAAAGTGCTCTGATACCCGATTCGGTTGCGGGCCAAGTTTGGGCTTTATAAAACGTTGCAAAAAAATAAATATCTAAATGTTCCTATGCAAATATAATAATTTAATTAGCATTCATAAACATCTCACACATTATGTTAAAATATTTAAATATGCAACATTTTAAAATATTTTTACAAAGAAAAATCCTAAAATAATTTAAACAGTCATTTATAATTACATTATAATGAATACAAACATATTTTCTACAACTGTACGATAATTGCTAAAATTATGCATATGCATATCTGTACATAAAGCCACCTTTAAAACCTTATTTTAAAATAGTTATTTACGTATCTTTTATATTAAACTGTATATATTTTAACGAGTTTAAACAGTATCTAAAAATATTATTTTCCATTCCCCACCAAATAATGCCCCAATATATATGTACATAGATCTTCCATATCACAATAAACTATTCAGTCAACCCTCCAAAGAAGAAATCCTTTTTCTTATTTATTACAATATATAAAGTATAAATACGTTGATAAACATTGAAATTAATGAAATACATTGTTATCATCATATACTTTCAACATATTACAATACCCACCTAATCCTCCAATAAAATCCGCAGCACCCAAAAATAGAATTAATGAACAATGTCACATATAAAAAAGATTACTAATATACTTCAACATAAGTTAGGCATAGAATCATATTTTTCATTATACTGTCCATCCATTCGCCCGATAAACCCACAACCCAAAAAATAGTGATCACAGAAATATTGTAAAAATAATTATATTTTAACATATTTCTAAATTAAATGTTTACAAAAAAGTCATATTACATAATCGATAAATCTCAATATCATACCATAAAATCTTAGGATAGTAAATATTACAGATACATATATGCTCACTCTCAATATTGTGTTCCATGATATGCTTGCACAAACAATAGCTTAACCACAATATTATGCTCAAACAAGTTTTTGGAGTCAATATTCATGTACCATACCTTCAAAAGTGCATCTTATGCTTGCCTCTTTGTTTTTAGGATTTGACCTTAAAGTATCTCTCACTGTCTCACATCATAATACAGGTCTCATCATATCTGAGATGCTCCTGCTGCAATATATATATCATCTACGTAAACAACCATCTATTCCTTGGTACTAGGTCTGTGTTATATAATATGGGAACATTTAAGCTGTTACAGAATATTGAATATTAATAAGATGTTTGTGAGGAAATGGCTCTGGGTTTAACTTCCACAGTCCAACCATTTTAAACAAATAGATTATTTTTTAGTAGGCCAGAGCAGCACAGAGACCCATGACGAAAATATGTGCAGTCTCATATTTAACAGCATAACTAAGCAAGAAGGCAGTTAAGAAATAAAGAACTGAATGGCTCAGACTAGGCTTCTGTGAAAAGGTAATAACATAGTCAAACTAAAAGAATGGTTAAAGGAGAGAGGCCTTGGTCTTAAATGAGTGAAGAAAATGTGAAAACATCCTTAAGATCAATAAAAGGGAACATCTTCTATGGTTTATAAAAGGGCCAAGTTTTGACACCCCACCAAACAACACAGTCCCTTGGTATGTGCTTCTAAGGAATTAAAGGGGTTCACTGTATCTCAACTTTCAATGTCTGTCAAGGTCTTTCAGCTCAAATCAAAATACAGTGCATTGATTGATCTAACATATGATATTTGTTGCAATGACATCAAACCTAGTCGGCTACCTGAATTCATGCTGGCCCAAGCGCTGAGAAGGTGGTAACTCTTGCTCATTGATGTCTAAATTCCAGCTCACATAAGTAGTACTGAGAAAGAGTCAAAGTGTAGTTGTAGCAACTTTAAGTCAAACAATGATGCACTGTCCATCTAGGTGACGTAAAAGGAAGGTGCAACACTCAGTGTTGTCCTCCAGTATGAAGCTGTTAATCCGCAGCACACAGTGGCCAAGGTGACTGACGTGGCTACCTCAGTGAAACTAACATTGAACAAAGTTATCTCAGTGGGTTGATGCTGGCTCAGTGCTGGTGGTCCAAATCAGTGGTAGCGCTGATTGGAAGGTTTGTATAGGTAAAGAACGATTCACCAGGAGTTTTTATCAGGGCTGTTTCTACTGAACTCAAGTATGTGTATGCAGGTATTATGTAGCCAGCTCTACTTGTACCCCCAAAACACCTCCAGTCTTAACAAAAGAGGCATGTCCATATATCCCTATATACCAGGTAGGGAAACTGGTTTTCTCTTTTCTGAAACAAAGCCCTTGCCAAATAGATTAAATTTGTTCTGATTTTCTTGGTAGTTAGCAGAAGATCTTCTTGCAGTACGCTTGTAATATTCCCCTTTTCAGATGCTCCAAGCTGGTTCTGAAGGGAGAGCCAAGTAAGGGTAAAAAAAAAAGATGAACTAGCATCCCACTGGTGGTTGACACTAATGTGATCGGTAAAAAATTGTCACAAACCACTGCCATTCTCTTGCTTTCCCGTGATACAGTGCAGCTTAAATTCTCATAAAGTATTTCGAAAATTGCTATCCAGTGTTGGGTTGGAACACCTACAGGGCCAATGAACTCTCCTTTACCTCTTAAATACACTTACTACCAAATAATTGAGTCCAGTCTACTTCAAATGGATTCCAGAACCTTGTGCCAACGCTAGCCCAGGAGCTCTTACT
This sequence comes from Lissotriton vulgaris, assembly GCF_964263255.1. Classification (NCBI taxonomy): domain Eukaryota; kingdom Metazoa; phylum Chordata; class Amphibia; order Caudata; family Salamandridae; genus Lissotriton; species Lissotriton vulgaris. The sequence continues at coordinate 429,153 of NW_028255105.1, forward strand.
GGGAATTGGAGACTGCACACAACTTCCTTTTGAAAATAACTAAATATAATCATGTCTATTTAGTAACGTATGGAAATTCAGAGCATCCAGCTCAACTAACTTGGCATTGCCTGACCATTGTGTGTGATCTCTATGAAGCATGGGTCAAAAAGGAAAAGAGAGGAATTGAAACTGCATAGGGAGAAAACAACTTAGTGCTGGAACTTAAACCCAGCTACTGAAGTGGTTTGAGAGCGAAAAAGCCACAACGAGGATGTTGGGTACCCACCCAGTGCCAGCGCCCATCTAATATACTAACTCTGCCCTATATGTCTTAGAGGCTCAGCTCCTAACCAGGAAATATATCTACGCTATCTCAAATGCTAATTTTCATGTGACGGTCTTCTATCATCTCCAGGTCTAATCTCTTCTGCCCTTATAGACAGCTATTACCACATGATCACTCAAAGGTATCATATGCGTTCCACGAACGCATATGATGCCTTTGCCCTAAAATTGCCCAAGGTGAATGTGTGCGATCAAGATATTCTCTACTCCGTATTCTTGTGAACCATTTACTAAAACTAGAGGATGCTATGTTACCAGTTTTCATACTGCTGATTTAATGGTGAAAAACATGGCAAACTGAATATGTCTTAAATCTATTGGAAAATTGTAGTAATTAAGTCCATAGACGGTTGGTGTAGATAAGTGGTTTATTACAAGTTAGGTAGATATGATGGTATAAACCAATAGGACCCCAACAGGAACATCCTGCAAGATGCTCAGCCCCAAGCCAACTGCCAGCCTAAGCCCACAGACTGCTAACATTCCACAGAGCATCATAGCTAGAACATTCTATAATGAAAGGGGATAGTGCAAGGATACTACATTATCCTCTCCCTTTATAACGGAACACAATAAAGTTAAAGGGAAAAAGGAAGAACAGAAATATAATACAAAAACGAAGAAATCTGTAACCCAGGGATGGAATAAAATAACATCGTGAGAGGGAAAACAGAAATACAAAAGCTGATAAAGAAGAAAGAAAGAAAGTGAACAGATGAAATAAACCTCACCATCCTCTTCCTCCTCTAATATTGAACAATTTTAGAATAAGTAAAATCCTGAGCTCAAAAAAAAACCAACCAAGATCTCAGAAAATACTGAAAAGAGCTCATCAAAACGCAAGAAAGTAATTCAGACATGAGCAAAATAATGCCACAAATTAATAATGCTACACCTTTAATAAAGGATGCAAAAGGACTAAAAAAAAACCAAAATTCCTACCCTAAAGTAAAGGGACTAAGACCCATATCTTGCCCTAAAAACTAAGGACCAAGAGAAAAACAAGAAAAATGAGACCAAAACCAAAAGCCTACCTATGGATCAAAAGACCTTGAAAGTGAATAAAAGTATAAAGGTACTGTAACCCTAACCTGTCCCAAGAACTAGGGACAAAGAATGTTAAACAAGAATAATAAACCAAAGACTTTGGTGATGGGACTAAAAACCCACACAGAAGTGCTTCTCACACGAGAAGACTGAGACATAGCCAAGAAAAAAAACTAACCCTGTATTGAGGGACACTAAAAGGGACTCAAACCCTAGTGTAACGTTACCTAGGTGGGACTGACACCCCCTAAAAGAAAGACAGCAGGGTGGAACAACACCCCCTCTTAAAAAAAAATTAACATGAAACAGGATGATGGGACTAAAACCCACTCCAAGACAATACACTCCTCAACAATTTAGCATGAACCAGGGTAATGGGACTGAAACCCATTCAAAAGTAAAAAAACTTCTCACTGCACCTTTGAACAAATGGTCAAAATAGAATATGGGACTCCTTAATTGGGATATTAATCCAAAACCCATTACTAAGGAACATGGGACTACAACCCACTCCTAAACAAACTACGTGTCATTACAAAAAGAAATGGGACTACAACCCATCCCTACACAAAGTGCAAACAGAACTGCAAGGAAACACAAAACGCTGAAATATTAGACGACAACCAGTCATACACACACGACAAGAATTGTAATAAAGACACAAAAACGCTACAATACAAAGCGTTACTAGTGAAGATAACAACCACACACACAATACCGCAACATAATACTATCTCCATTGTATAATGACCAGCAAAATACAAAAAGAGTAAGTCTATGCTCCGGTGAGCGGTCTCTCACCCGAGGTTTCCAAAGCCGAAAATTGTTCTGAAGTAGATTGTAGGATGTAGTGTAAGTTTACTTCTTAAAGAACACTGCCAAACAGGATAAACACTGTGCCACATTGCACTGTCCATGTTGAAGGATAAAGTAAAAAAAAAACGTCCCTCTACACGAAGGGTAGTTGCCATGGTGACACTTGACAAGTAAAGTCCAGCGCGAGAAATGGTGCCACGTATCCCACGTTGCACCGAGTGGCTCTCCGCACAGAGCTGCTCCAAAACGTGACGGAGAAGCATAGTCATGGCGTCACAAAGTGCTCAGAAGCCAAGGTAAGCTTTGCATGTTGCTCGCGCACCATGTTAATATTTAAATAAACGGTTTATGTCTCGTGTGCATGGCGCAGATGAAAATAGTGTTGCTTTTCCATTTACTGAAGTGCCCAAATAAGTTCTACACGTTTGAGGTGTACAATAAATATAACGATTTTCACATGTGCCCAATCAATTACTTTAGACTTTTTAATTTCAAGACAGTTCGAAGTAAAGCTTCACACAGCATTTAAGCGCTGAAGATGAAAGTTGACAGAAACGCTTAACCATTAGTTTGTTCGTAACTCTGCCAAATTCAAACTGAAAGTCACAAGAAGTAAACAATGCTTCCGCTTGGTTAAAGGTGGTGATTAATGTCTTTAGAGGCATTGGAGAACAAACGAACATGTCTAAATTAACTTAGGCTCGTAAAAGTATCAGTTTAATCATTAACTGAGTAGAAGGTGTACTGCATGTTCTAATAGGCACAAGTAAAAAAAATGTTTAAATGTCAAAAAGCAGATCGCAATTAATTTAAAGAGCCAATACAAGAAAGAAAAATAAATATCTTGCTTACTTCTGAATGAAATGACCAAATTTACAAGGAAACCACTCACAGTACATTTTGGCAAAGGCTGTCCGATGAGATGGACACTGATGGGGTCCTTTTTTTTACTGCGCTGATGTTTCTTAAGTGGCTCCTTATGTCTTGTAGTATGTCTTGTGGCTCTTGTTCCATTTGTGTTGATTATCTTGTAGGTGCACGTCATTCTCTTTAGTGGAGAAATTTCTTAACTTATCTCTATTGAAGAACTGCTTCAGGATATTTTGTTGAATGTTGCTTTACCCAATACATGGGAAGGTCATTTTTCAGATTTATGTAGCTCACACTTGTTGTGGTATCTTGCTGAAAACTGCGCCAGGTTTCTTTTTCTTTGTAGATCCAAGTAGAGGTAGCAGAAGTAGGTTCTTTTGACAGGATCGTCGCCATGAAAATTGTAGTAATTAAGTCCATAGACGGTTGGTGTAGATAAGTGGTTTATTACAAGTTAGGTAGATATGATGGTATAAACCAATAGGACCCCAACAGGAACATCCTGCAAGATGCTCAGCCCCAAGCCAACTGCCAGCCTAAGCCCACAGACTGCTAACATTCCACAGAGCATCATAGCTAGAACATTCTATAATGAAAGGGGATAGTGCAAGGATACTACAGTAATTAACATAGTGCTGCAGCAGAACTCATTAGCCTTAGAGCGACTCACAAATCTAGTGGAAAACTTTAAATGAGACCCTGGCAGATGGCAGTCAGACCTTGTCTCCAATTTGATAGACTAGGAGAAAGTCTACAATGGTGTTCTGCCTGTATCTGATAATCTGCCTGTTACTTGAGAAAAGGTTGACAAACAGTCTTCTTTCTTCTTTCATGCTTGAGAGATGTGTGAATTAAGATCCTGAGATGAAAGAAAGGCAAGATGGAAAAATTAGTAGGAAAATGCCACAAGAGCAATAGAAAAGAGATGACCCTGTGGAAGTTTTTAGTGAATTATTATAAGCAAACTCTGCCAGATAGATTCACCTACTCCAAAAGAGAGCATAAGAAATCATTCAATGCCTTGATTATACCTCTCTGTCCATTGGTTTGCAGATGATAACCAGTCAAAGGAAAGTATTTGGTCTTTTTGATCAATTCTTTCCAAAGGTGAGGTGTAAATTGAGGGCCTCAATCTGTGATGATAAGTTTAGGGAAACTATGGAGTCTAAGGGCCAGATGTAGGTAAGTTCAATTTATCGATTCCTTAATAGCGATTATTACCGAATCGCTATTAAGGAATCGGGAAATGCAATGTAGGTAGGAATCGCTAAAATATTAGCGATTTCTTAACATTCCTTAATAACTAATCGGTAATACTGATTCTTTATTAAGGAATACCTAGCCATTCATTCATATGGGCCAGGAGGCCCATAGGAATGACTGGGAAGAGATTCACTATTAGCGATTCGGTATTACCGAATCGTTAATAGCGGGGGTATTTAAAGGGTGCCAAGGTGTCCAAAGGACACCCTGTTGCACCCCTGAAATGTGCATGTGTGCACATGTGGCCCACATGGCACAGAAATAAAAGCAAAAGAGTGCTTTTTGTAAGGAAATTGCTTTTTACCACCAAATTGGAGTTGGTGGTAAATAGTGATTCCTTAAGGCTGAGGTGCACTGTTTTTAGTGCAACCTACATTGCATTTAAGGAATCGGTATTACCGATTCCGTACATGGTCAGTGACGGCTACAGCCCCTCTCCCTGTATACCCACATCAACCCAGAACACATCGACACGGAACATGATTTGTCTTTGGAAGGCGGGGGATCGCAAGACCCCCCGGCCGTATTTATTAAGATACAAAATAATAAAATTGTTAAACAAAATATAAAAAATGTTATGCAAAAATATTCAGGAACATTTAGATACATTCATATTGACAATGTGATCGGCTAGCCTTAACAAGATTCTAATACAGCTTGTTTCCTAACCGAATCTAACATCCTCATCTGAAAATTTTTGCATACTAACATTTATGGCCATATGGCAAGGTCGCTAACCGGTGTCAGGTCTTCACGCTGCGCCCTTACCGCAGGTGCGCATGCGCAGCCGGGCCCGTTAATTACCTGGTCCACCCCTGCAGCCGAGCCAGTTTAATTACTTGGTCCACCCATGCAGCCGAGCCCGTTAATTACTCGGTCCACCCATGCAGCCGAGCCCGTTAATTACTCGGTCCACCTCGTGAACTCCATTTAAACACTGAAGGAGGGCCCTAACTTGCGTCACCAGCTGCTCCTGAAGTTCTAGGAGGGGCCAGTGACCCCTACTCCCCCTGGCGTGGACACCTCCAAAGGATGATGCCGCCCCCTCAGACCTTAAAATAGCTGCTCACCGGTCATGACCTTACCGCATGCCCAACACCCTAATAAATACGACGACCTGTGGAAAAAGGAACTAAAGGACAGCTACACTATCTACAACAACATGTCATGACATACCATCATCAGGCTACTATGGGAAAAAAGGCCTAAACAAAACAGCAAACATTATTTACATTTTACCACTACTCCCCAAACGGGAAGCCAATACTTAGTACAAGAGAGATATACACAATTACAGTCTACACCAAACATTCTAACCGGCATTTATGCTTCAATTATACATCCTAAAAGGGAAACAACTTGATTAATAACAAAAACAGGTATACATAAAGCACAACACAGCTTTGTTCCCGGGATGGTGGGTGGGAAAAATTAGGAGGCCATGAGCGCGGGGCACAACTAGTGTGGGGGAGCGTCAGGCGACAAGAAGGGCCAACTGAGCGCTCCCCCTCCTTTATTCCCGGGGACGCGGGGAGAGGGCGGGCCGCCCCCTCCCCCCACCCCTCGACGCCCGCCCCTTTGACCCGGAAGACTGCACCACATCTTCCAGATCAGATATTGGGCGCCGGCCGACCGGTGGTGTGGTGCACACCTCCCGCGTAATCATTGGACACCGGGAGATCACGCCCCCACACCACCGGGAGGCAAGGGGAGAGGGGATCGCCGCACCGCCATACGGGCGGGGGAGCCAAGGCCCCCCCCTTTTCACATGGTCAGTGACGACTACCGCCCCTCTCCCTGTATACCCACATCAACCCAGAACACATCGACACGGAACATGATTTGTCTTTGGAAGGCGGGGGATCGCAAGACCCCCCGGCCGTATTTATTAAGATACAAAATAATAAAATTGTTAAACAAAATATGCAATTTTTTATGCAAAAAAATTCAGGAACATTTAGATACATTCATATCGACAAGTGTGATCGGCTAGCCTTAACAAGATTCTAATACAGCTTGTTTCCTAACCGAATCTAACATCCTCATCTGAAAATTTCTGCATACTAACATTTATGGCCATATGTCAAGGTCGCTAACCGGTGTCAGGTCTTACAAGCTGCGCCCTTACTGCAGGTGCGCATGCGCAGCCGGGCCCGTTAATTACCCGGTCCACCCCTGCAGCCGAGCCCGTTAATTACTCGGTCCACCCATGCAGCTGAGCCCGTTAATTACTCGGTCCACCCATGCAGCCGAGCCCGTTAATTACTCCATCCACCCATGCAGCCGAGCCCGTTAATTACTCCGTCCACCCCGTCAACTCCATTTAACCACTGAAGGAGGGCCCTAACTTGCGTCACCAGCTGCCCCTGAAGTTCTAGGAGGGGCCAGTGACCCCTCCTCCCCCTGGGCGGACACCTCCAAAGGATGATGCCGCCCCCTCAGGCCTTAAAATAGCTGCTCACCGGTCATGACCTTACCGCCACAGGCCAGCATTGTTACCCGACGATCTGACCTCCCCCCTTCCTACTCCTAAGAAAGGTCATGTTCACCTCGCAAATCCCTCTAGCCATGCTAATATGTTGTTCGACCACAGGACATTCCCAGCCTCAGTCAAGTGCACCCCATCCCGCAGGTAGAAATGCTCCCCCCAAATACACCCGTGAGGAATCGTCTGCAACCGGGGGGCTCGGAATAATTTGTCCAGCTGTGTGTTGATCCTCTTTACCGAGTGATTCAACGCCTTGACCGAGTCCCCCCTTCGCCACTGCCAACGAGGAATAAGTTGTGACCAGACTACCGTGCAAGCTGTGCATGTTCTAGACACCCACCCCGCAGTGGAGATGATTTCGTCTATCAGGATGCGTCTCCCTAGTTTGGTCAAATCGTTCTCCCCCAGGTGAAGTATCACTACTGACGGGGGGTGGGTTGCTGAGATAATAATTCCATAAAGTCGTCCTTGAACTGTCTAATGCCTAAGCCTCCCCTCCTGAAGATGGAAACGTAGAACCCCTTTTCCTCAGCCCTTCTCCTCCTTTCACCTGAAAGAAACACATTTTTCGCACGCCGAACATAAGAGTGGCCCACAATCCAAGTCACCAATGTCCGTTGATCTTCTTGTTGCTTGTGTTGTGAAGCTGATGCTTCTTGCCGACATTCGGCGAGTTTCTCCCCCGTGTGACAGGTTCGAGAAACTGTGAAACCAAGAGATACCAAGCGTGAGTCATCTGGTCATGTCACAACATGTAATACGTACGTAACGTTTGTAACACTCAGACGACCATCTCCCAATCCTTTTAACCTTTTCGACTGGGAGTCCCCTTACAATTGCCTCAGTTGCAGCCCCAATTCTGAAAGAATGGGTGCCAAATTCCGTGAGATCCAGGCCTGCTTTTGCGACCGCCAGATCCAGGACTCTCCTAAACTGATACTTGGTCAATGGTGTACCATCCATGAGACACAATAGTGCCCCCCCCCCAGCGTACCCTCCCGCTGCCTTCTAAAAGCCTCTACATGCGAGACTGGGCAACAAGGGTTCGTCCGAGCCCGGTGAAGCACTATGGTATCCCCCTTCCCTCCTGGTCGGTTTTCAATCTTTGAATTGTCACCCACATTGTATCATCCTGGATCACCACACAGTCCACTTGAAGGCCGCCCATTTTGTCACCCTTTGACGCAGCTACCAGCTCACCTATCCTTAGAGCTCCATAGAACGCTAGTGTGAGCGCCGCTTTGAAAAGCAGCACCTCCCATGTTGAGCTACAGATGCCCTGGAGTGCTAACAACAGGGCTGTGAGCCTTACCAGCCGAATCAGCTTTCTCGAATCTGTCGAGTGTCCCTGTATGCGACGCCAGCCCCTCAACGCCTTGCACACTACAAACGTGTTCGTAGGGTCCCTTACACCCTTGGCTTGTGCGAAGAAGGAAACTGCCGCCCTGTGCCTGTTTGCAGCTGCCACCGAGCGCCCTTCCCTGTGCATCAACTCTAGGTATGCAACAAAACTGTCCTCCTGTGCCCAGCTCGCCTCCCAATTGTGCCCTAAGAAAGTACGGTAAGACAAGAACGCCCCTTCGTATGCTGTCTTGGTCCTGGGGGCTAAGCTAGATGCCACGAGGTACGGTAGTCTGGGGCACCAATCCGCCAGAGAGCAACCAGAAAAGGTGCTGGTGATGGGTCTGCTGCTGGAAGCTGCTCCCTGAATACCTGCATTTTAAAGCAAGAAAGGGCGTCAGCTGCATTGTTGAGAACGCCTGGCACATGTTTGGCTCTGAAAATCACATTCCATTTCAAACATTGTAGCACAATCTCCTTTACCAAGCGCAGTATAAATGGACACCGTGCCGCTTGTTGGTTAATGCATTCTACCACGCTTATGTTATCCGACCAGAACACCACCGACTGATTGCTAAGGTGCTCTGGCCAGACCATCCGTGCTACCCATATCGGGAATAGTTCCAGGAATCCGATGTTGGTGGTCAAACCCCACGAACCCCATTCCTTAGGCCATTTCTGGGCGACCCACTTGGGCCCCAGGATGGCGCCAAAGCCCACGCTACCAGCAGCGTCCGTCCATAAACCCAACTCTGCTGATGTCGTGGGGCGGCCAGGCCACACTATCCTGCCATTGAAGTCCTCCAGGAATGCCGTCCATATTCGCATATCCTGGCGAACCTCGGCTGACAACCTAGTGCGGTGATGTTTATCTCTAAATCCCTTCATGGCTTGGGCAATCGACCGAGAGAAGGGGCGTGCCATTGGGATGACTCGCAATGCAAAGTTCATTTGACCCACCGTCTCCTGTAGTTGCTGCAAGGTAACCTTATCCTTGAGTAGGCACTGGCGCAGGGCCGCCTTGAACTTAAACACTTTGTCTTTGGGTAACCTGAAGCACTCTTCCAATGAATCAATTTCGATACCCAAAAATTCCAAACAGGTGGACGGGCCAACCGTCTTCCCAGGCGCTAGAGGAACCCCGAAAGCCCGCAATGTGCGCTGCCTGTGTATCCCCCTGCCGGGATCCGGAAACCTTGGGAGAAACCTTCCTGTAGTAGGGCAGCCGCAGCGTGGTCTGGGTATCTGTTCAACCATGGGATCATTGCCAGGACATTAATGGGGGAGGGGCCAACCGTGCATTCTACGCTATTCTGGTTTCTTTCCCCCTCTCTGACTCTGATTACCACTTCTCGATCTGCATGTTGTCTCGGGATGGGAGGTGTGACCGCAGATTGCGCAGGCTTGTCTGAATCTACATGTGCCGGCCGGCCTCGTACAGGAGCCCTTATTAAAGTCCCAGCACACACCCTTCCTTTCCCCGCCGCCCCCCTATTCTTCCCCAGGAACTCATTCCCCTGTGCTGCACGAAAGGGCTGCTGGGGTTTAGCTGGGAACACACTGGCTACACTAGTAGGCTGGGCAGGGGCTGTGTTCCCTGAGACCTGCTTGTGCCACGACAGCGAGTCAACCTTGTCCCATGTCAATGACAAGTCAAATTCCTTAGATTTCCTGAAATTTACATCATATTCCTTCCATGCCTCCCTAGGGTACTGCTCACTCCACCCCACAATCCTGCTCTGGTAGCAAGCCATTGCCGCCATTACATTAGGAGGGCGCTCAACAGTGATAGCCGTAAGGATGGAGAAGGCCCTGATCCAATTGACCAGAGTTTCCTCCACCCTAAACTTCGCACACTGTACTCTCCATTCACTAGGGTGCATCCATTCCTTAAGTATTTTGGCTTTCTCCATTTCCCTATTGTCCAATAACAGAGAGAAAATATAAATATACTTTCCCGCCCAAATCATTTCTTTCACCGCCCGAGAAACATGTTGCGCTAAATCTTCGCTCCTAGACGGGATCGCGTCGTCCACTAAAAGAGGCAGGGCCACCTCCTTACCATTACCGGACACTGGGGCCGGTCCCACGTCGCTTCCATTTGGTCGAGCGGCATCCGAACATGCAGAAGAAGGAGAAACGGAGCCCGCAGCCCCACTCGCAACTGTTGCCGCCCTAATCTTTTCCACCATCTTGGCCGCCTCAGCGGCATGGTCTAGCGTTGAGGGCATCATACTCCCCTTCTGCAGGCAAGGAAGTAAAGCCGGTATATGCGCAGTTAGCTCGGGTGGGATCGGAGCTTCAGAATCCGGCCCTGCTGCCAGCACCACCGGCGGGGGGGCCCTATGGGTGCCGGCACGGGAGGCAATGGAAGTGGGCAAACAGGGGCTGGCAGAGCTGGCCCGACAGGAGGGGACCCTGATGGCAAGGCAGGAGCCGGTGCCATGGGAGCCGGGACTACCGGCTCGGGGGTAGTGGGAACAGCCAACGGTGCAGGAGCGGATGCACTGCGCCTCGATCTCTTGGTCTTGCTCCTTTTAGGCGAGGAGTCGGAATCCCCATCAGGCAAAGGTGCAGCAATCTGCCGCTTGGGTCTACCGCGTGGGCCTGCGATATCATCAATCCTCTCCATCACGCGAGCCTCTAGGCTATCAACCTTATCCAATCTCTTATCCATGGCATTCATTTTGCGCATCATGGCCTGCAACATCATTTCCATTTTTGTCCCCTTAGCACTCTTAGCTCCCGGCATTTTGTCTACTGACCGACTCGCTTACTGCTCGGATTCGCAACCCGTGCACCCTGTACCTTCACGAGACGGAGGATACGCAGGGGGCTATGAGCACCACGCAACTGCGACCGCAACACACCGGCTATCCCAATTGTTAGGGGTGGCCAAACTCTAACGTAGACCCACCCGGCGGCCACACGAAGCAATGAAATGCAAGCCCCCCCGCTCTCCCCTTACCGTCAATGTCCTGTGTGTTCTACGTCCCGTACTCCACACATCCACTGTACACCGGTATACCAGGTGAACGCTTCGGCACGTACGATCCACGCTCCGTCTGTCCAGAAAATTAGGAGGCCCTGAGCGCGGGGCACGACCAGTGTGGGGGAGCGTCAGGCGACAAGAAGGGCCAACTGAGCGCTCCCCCCTCCTTTATTCCCGGGGACGCGGGGAGAGGGCGGGCCGCCCCCTCCCCCCGCCCCCCCAACACCCACCCCTTTGACCCGGAAGACTGCACCACGTCTTCCGGATCAGGGATTGGGCGCTGGCCGACCGGTGGTGTGGCGCACACCTCCCGCGTAATCATTGGACGCCGGGAGATCACGCCCCCACACCACCGGGAGGCAAGGGGAGAGGGGATCGCCGCACCGCCATGCTGGCGGGGGAGCCAAGGGCCCCCCCTTTTCAAATGCAAGAGCAATAAGGAATCGGTATTAAGGAATTGGTATTTACCGATTCCTTATTTACCGATTCGTTAGCTACATCGCACATGGCTAAATACCGTCCGGTAACGCTGAAATTTACTGAATTTCGGCGTTACCGACCGGTATTTAGCCACCTACATCTGCCCCTAAATTGTTAAGGAAGAATTAAGCAGTACAACTGCTATAGGCAACCCTTTTAAGGCAGTGGTTCCCAAACTTTTTCGACCTGCGGCTTCCTTGGCCCATTGGCCATTACTCGTGGCTCCCCACTTTTACTTTTTTTGGACGGTGGGGAGTTGTAATCCTGGGGTCTGGAGTACTTGCATTTTTCTCCCTGAAAATAATTGGGATGAAACTGATGAAGGTATTATAATCATATATGCAGTTTCGTATTACTAAGGCGGCGCCTCTAATATAATATTCCTACTTACATTTCTTTGCCCATGGCTTTTTTAGAGTACCCTCTCAAACTTTTGTATCCCACTTATAGTGCTAGATAGCACCCCTATGCATGTAGGCCCCATTGCCAAGGTGTTTCTGCACTTGAAGAACATTTGCATGCATTTCCATTTCTACCCATGTCATACGTACCAACACACCTGTCTCAGCAGGGTGACTCATAATTTTATTTTTGCTGTCTGCTCCCTAAAATTGCCTCCAAAATAATGCAATCCCTCTTATTTTTTTAAACGTCCCTCTTTCTTTCTTCCAAATGATGGCACAATGCCGTGTATGGTGTTTTACTTCCCTGTGCTCATGGAGAGAGCAAGTCTGTCTGAAAATGTGTGTGTACTGAAAGAAATATGAACTGGAAGTACCTATGGTTCAAATAAAAGTGTCAATGCTTAATAATACTTAATGTGTTTAATAGACAGGACAACTGTACTATCCAGATAACTTACATTTGGTGTAAAATGCAATCATATAAGCAATACATTTACAGTTTTAGGCATGTCACTTACAAATCATTGACATCATGCTTTTAGGTCTAATTAGTTTAACTGAAGCCAACAAACTCTTTAAAATTTAATTTATTAAATCACTAAAGTGCTTGGTGAGTGGCGCCCCTGGCTAGGTTTGGGGCTCCCCAGGGAGCCATGGCACACAGTTTTGAAACCACTGCTTAATTGCAATATTTAGCAACTCTCAATTAAGAATTTGCTAAATGGAATGACTGTACGGTAATGCCTTCTGAATAGCAACTAAAAAACTTTGGGGGGCGCAAATAGCAATTTCTAAAATTGCTAATGGAATTATGATTCCCAAATTGCAATTGATTAGCAAATTACACACACCCCTTCCCACCCCCAGAAGTACATAAAAGTACTTACTGTTTCAGTTGCATGACCCTCAAACTAGGAAGCATTCATCGTTGCCATCTTCTGAAGCCTACTGAGAGGAGGTGCTGCAGACTACTGCTAATAGTTTGTGTGCTTGTGGCAAGGTGGACATAACATGTACTAAGTACGGCAAGCGAGGATGCTGATAAGATGTCTGGGGTAGAAAAAGAAAGGGTATATTTTCTGAAAGGGAGTTAGAAATCCTCACAGAGGAATGCTGCACAATCATGAGCAGCTCTTTGGCAAAGCATCTTTGATGGCCCCTGAGGCCCAACAAAAGATAATCTGACTAGACATGCAGGTACAAAGCAATTCAGTTGGAGTGACACAGCGGGCAGTGGGTGAAATCCGCAAATTTTGTTATGACCCCAGGTCAAGGACAAAGGAAAAGGTAGCCACTCGCCTGGCAGAAAATCATTCCACAGGAGGCGAACCCTCTAGAGTGTAACTACCCATATGCATAGAAATGCTAGTGGAAAGCACCCTTGAGCCAGAGTCCGTAGGCGGATCTGGACACTAGACCCTCAACCGCAGGACCTGACCCAAGTTAGTGCATCTTGTCAAATGTAATATGTAGTCAGATACATGTATAGTTATCATTCACTGCGGCCATACAAGTGCATTATGGGACATGTAGTACATTGAATGTAGTGTATGTCTTAGACACATTTTATTGTGCTGAAACAACAAATGTCATGTCGGTATAAATCAAACACAAAACAGTAATTATACATTTTTTTCTGCATCACAAACAATGCTTCACAGCACACAGAAAGGGCTGAGTCAGAGAAGGGTGATGCCAATCAAATGCATGAGGAGGATAATCAAAATGGGACATACTATGGACCCCCAACATCACATGGGCACACCAGTACTGCAGTAGGTACACTGCAGCCTGCATCAGGAGAGGAATTTGCTGGTCAACCACAGCCAAGCACAGGCTTAGCTCCTGTTGTGAGACCATGCCAGCAGCGACTTCTGGGACATGGTCATCAGGCGTGGCTGGTACAGATAAGAGCGGTGGGGTGAAGCAGGGGGGAATTCGACAGATGCCGGGATGGGGAAAATAAAATAAATTAAAAAAAAAAAAAATTACCTTGCGAGTGCAAGGTAAGTGGTTTTATTTATTTTATTTTGTTTTCCCTAGCGCATCGTATGTCGACTTCCCGCGCCACGCCCCACCGCTCTTACGTGTACTGGACGCTCCTGATGGTTACCCACGACACAGGCAAAGATCTGTCTCAAAACCAATCCTGTTCGGTCCACAAGCAGTTGACAACACCCATGTGTTTTGTGGCATTGAGAACTCCATTATATAGCTTCAACGCCTTACACAAAAACAGATAAAAATCATGAATAGGAGGTTACAGACAATGGAACAATCAATGGCCTTTGGACTGGCCAATGTATCTAGACAGTTGGCAAAAAATCAAACACAAATGTACATGTGGGTTGGACAGCATGACAGCTGCAATTTAAAAGTGTGTGTCTAACTATCAAGACACTGACACATACCAAAAGCGCCAGGAGAAGCCCTTTGCTGCCAGAATGGACACTCTAAGCAGTTCAGTCGGCAGGTTGACACCTGCCACAACTACCCTTTGTAGGAGAACAGTTAATGTCCAAGTCAAAATGGGTCATTTTAGTGGCAACGTAGCAAAGCATTTGTAACTCATCATAACAGCGGTTGAGGCAATGCAAACTGACAGCATTGCAGGTGTACCATCTGGTGATGGTCAGAGGAGCGAGGAATTCTCTAGCTTCAGTAGGGTGCCCACTACCAATACTATAACCCAAAGAAGCAGCAGTAGTCAGACACATGCTGCCACACTTCACGAGAGTACACCATCAGGCCGCAGGGGTAGAAACCATTAATGTTGTTATATTTTTTATGTGTCTCACATCTGATAATGCTCATATATAGGGGATTAACCAGCATTGCTATAATTTGCTACATCTTTGTTTGTTAATGAAGAAATTAAAATACATACAATCCATTAAAAAAAGCTTTCTTTCAAACATCATTACGTTTCTGTTTTTTGTTAACATGATCAAATGCATTATAACTGGAGACTTACCTTCCAAATAATTGTTGGCAATGTGGTCCCATCCCATCTTCCCTCCACTGATCTCCTTTCCTCTGCTCACTGCTGTGTTGGACGTGCAATATCGTCATCTTCAAATTAAGAGTCTGACACTGTGATGTGGAACCTCTCCAGGTGGCAATGCTGTGCAGCATTACAGTAGTTGCCATGATTTTGCATGATGTTCCTGGTGCATACGGTAGTGCTCCTCCACTCTTATGTAAACACCGAAATCTCTTTTTTAACAGTCCAAACATCCACTCTATTATCCCTCTGGTGTGTTTATGTACAATATTGTAGCGCTGCTCAGTGGGGTTATTTGGTGAACTGTATGGTGTCAGTATCCAGGGTTGAAAGGCATACACACTGTCACCTGTAGAAGACATGCACACAGGTCACAACAGTCAGAATACCACTCTTCACACATTGCAGTACGCTCCATTACCCTATAGATATCCATCATCAAACTCCCCATTTTTTAGCCACCAGTAGATGCCACTTTGCCTGAGCATGAAGGAATCATGGGTGCTTCCGGGATATTGGGATACAATGTCAGTGATAATGTGTGCATTACAGACCACTTGTGTGTTAAGTGAATGTATGTTTTTGTAGTTACTGAAAATATATTCCAGGTGCCATGGGCATATGTGTACCATCCACACACCCTACCCTATGCGGAAAATTGCCACTCTTATGAAAATCTAATTTTGGGGTTGGATTTCTGTGGCATTTCTGGGTAGATAGATGCTTGATTGGGTTGCATGATATATATTGCTATGGTATCGAGGAATGTACACAAAAAAATGACAATGCACTCTGACACACACCACCAGCAACAGCAATGCAAACCTGGTAACTACCAGATGCTATCAGGTGTAGTGAGCACAGTACCTTCACATGTATGGGAATGGCATTATTGCACAGTGTGTTGCTTTCAAGGTGTGTGTCTCAGGATTGCAATGAGATCTCAAATTACAGCACTACGCTGTCTGTATTTGTCATAGATTTCCTCCTCTGTCTGGTTGAAGATGGCCACCCTGATTCGGTATATCCTCTCCTGTCTCCTCCTCCTAAGCTGAGCCAACATCCTCATTCTCCTTGCTATTGTGTACAATGCTGCCATTTTGAAAGGACTTTAATGCATTTTGGGCCTTTTTTATAGGTTGCAGTCAGTTACCACCTGTTCTGACTTGGTGCTAATTTGCTTGTGCTAAATTACGAATATTTTCTCATTCCCTAATCGTGACTTTATTGAACATACAATTTTTAACTCACTATTTGGTACTTCCTTATAGTGAATCGCTGAATGCTGAATGCGTCCGAAAAAAATGTACAAACTCACAGTACATTTGCTCAACTATTCCCAGCTTGTGAATGGGTTTCGAACATACCAATTCCTCCAAATAGTGTTCGTAATGTACTTAGCGACCGAATTGCGAATCACTAAAGCTATGCGCATCTGGCCCATAATCTCCTTTGCGAGTCAGAAAAGGATTTCCAACTTGCAAAAGGGGTTTGAAGCTAATTCTGAATTACAATCAGGCATGGGTGTGAAAGGGCATCCCCCCCGCCTAATTACTACTCATAATGACATGAATAAATGATTTCGACTGAGATTGCAGTCACAAATCTTTGATCTAATACTGACGCCTGAGCAGAGTTGCTCTTGTTTTTACCCGACATGGATTGGCTTTTCATTTGCAACGGGAAAGATGTCTTCATGAGATAGCTGCCCCTTTGGGAATCATGTGGCCTCAAGGGGAGTATGCAGTGATCGAGGAACCACTATATGCTCTCTCTCATATTTTTCCAAGTGGCGAATACTTATTAAAGCAACCCTTTTTATTTAAAGAACACAACTTCCTCTAAAAAGTGCTTCTGGTTTGGGAATGGGAATGTAAGGATGACAGTCTGCTGTATCTTGCGTAGCCATCCATGAGTTGGCCAATTGCCAATCAAAGTTCGTTCCAGATGGTGACCTACCTAATTTAATATTAATTAGGCAGGTCATCCTACCATCCCTGCCAATGGACATTTTGTGACCTGACCTATCACTACATAGGTCTCATTGCAAAATTACAGGTAGGTTGAAAACAGTTGTCGCAAAATTTGCATCCACTGTTTAAATCTGCTTGCTCATACATCAGGCTCTTTTAGAAATAAATGACGGTAATCAACGCTGACTTAATCATTAAGGCCTAACTAGTTCCCCAAGATGACAAGGTAAACTCAAAATCACATAGGCAAAGGCATCCAAATAAACTATGGTCATACTCATATTACAATCGGCTATTCGGTAAATATCAGATTTCGCATTGAGCCGCCATAAAGTGATATCAATTTTTCTTTTAAAGGTGAAGGTCAATTGGGAAGGTTGTAGGAAAACTGGTCATGTTAAATGAATTTCTGTCTCAAGTATTGGTGAGATGATAAGATCAAGCTAAATAGTATAATAAGAGATAAGACAACAAAGGCTGACAATAATGAATGATCCTGGTACGACATTGAGTACTTTAATGAAACCATAGTTCTAACATGGCTTATCAGCCAGACATAGGGATGCTTCAAAATGATGAGAAGGGCAAAGTCACAAACATACTATTTCCTTCTTTTGTTGCACACTGCTCTTCTAATACTAGGCTATTGGAAAGTCTCAAAAAGTTTTTAAGGTGGTAGCAGTCATGATACATGCTCTTCACGGTTGATTGCTTGGAAGTTGACTTCCTCACAAAAGGTTTTGTGTTCCCTATTATTGGTCAGGAACTTCTACATAATTGTTTTCAATTTCACAGGTCCCTTTATATTTAAACTCATGATTATTAACATCCATTTCACTTGGTTCTGAATTGTCTGTGGTCACAGATATTTAAGTCAGGGCAAGGTGCAATTCATTCCTGACTACTGTTTTCTTAGCAAGTAGTAACATATCTTCTTGCGTCAGACAGGAATTTTTGTTATCTTCTGTGTTGCAAGTCAATGTTGAAGTGCAGGTAGACCACGAAGGTCACAGGTGTATGGTGCATGCCTTTGTAACTTTCCATGTGCTTTGTATTCCACTGTGCAGGATGGAATAGAGAAGCTCTAAAACTACAGATCACTTCTCTTCCCACTCACCTCTGCCCACTTCTAATCAGTTAAACCCTGTTCATTTCAAAGGAATTCCAGGCAACACTAACTCATGAAGATTTACTTAGCAGAAAAGTTGTGGTGTCATTGAAGGCCCTTGCATGGAAACGCCTCGTTCACCAACTGTATACCTTTCGTTATGCTACAGTACTCGGATTTTGCAGAGAACAAGCTATTTTCAAAACATTGCAACATTAAAATAAGTAGCTCAAATATGATTTAAGGATTGAGTGTATGAGTTGGTGGAGTTTTCAGTAATCAATTTTAAGATCCAAACTAATACTGGAGTAAGATTTTTAATCATCAGGAACATTTGATCTCCGGGAAAAACCTGCAGGGCCCACCACAGCATGCAGTTGGCTAAAATATACATAAAAAACGCACAACATATCCTGCAACCTAGCTTTCATACATCCCCCCCAATTGCAGCAGGGTATCATTCTACAATGCATGAATAATACAGACTTATACATAGCGAGTTATTAATAATTTGACAACCTACTGTTCTCACAGTATATGAACAGGTAACAGTAGTGGCGATGCACTGAGAGGCAAAAAGCATACTATTTTCCAGAACATATGAAATCCAAGATAAACAATGGATTGAGTTCTTGGTAATAGGGAAGCAACTAAGTGAACTGTAACATCCAAATTAATGCTATGTAAGATGAGCCAACAACCTTTCACCATTTTTAGATCTTTTTCAAAGGTGTCAACATGTTATGGCTATTCATAACCAATCCTTAACCAAAATAGCATTGATTGAATGAGTAGAAACTTTGCAAAATAAGAAAACTATATGATGGGGTGAAATAAAGACACACTGGACGATAAATAGAGGTGATGGAACCAAAGAGAAATATGGTACTATGTTAAACAATTCAATGTACTCTATGATGTTCATTGTGAAAGAGGGATGAATGCTCTCTTATTTTTTGCAAGCAGCTCTAATTTGAAATGGACATACTCTAGTGCATTGGTTTAATAAATTGTAAGCATATTTTTTCAACAGAAAACAGTCGCGACGGTGGAATCCACGCCGATTTGATTTATGAAAGACCCTATGACTACAATTATGGAGGAGATATTATGGTGATGGATCGCATTACCAAGTATGAGTTTTCAGCACTGGAAAGAGGAATTCCTCAGATATTTCCTTTAAGAGACATGCAGGAAGACAAAATGCATTATCTTCAGGTAATGTAATTAGGAAAACCATTTCTGTAAACAAGAAACTCAATATGTTGTGCTGCCTGGAAGGATAATACTACAAAAATGTGTGTCTTGAAGGAAGATCATCTTTCAGATATCTTATAATGCTTTTTGGTATGCAAATAAATTTGTGATGATAGATTTCAATCTATTTATGTTCAGAAAACAAAATAAGTCATTTGCGGCAAAAAAAACTGAACTAAAAAAGAAAAAAAAATACATTCCAGAAAATGAATAAACTTGTCTACTGCGCATTGTGAATATTTACAAAATATGTTCAGTGCATTGATATAGATGCATACAACATGCACTATAATTCTCATTATTAAGTTTAAAATAGTGAAGACATGCAGACTTGTATTTCATAGACATTGTTTTACATTTTTAATTTGAAACTTTCAATTAACAGCCATTTTAGAAACAAAAATGTATTTTAAAACTGTCACTAGTGACTGAATTATACATACAAGTACGATGATCACAAAATCTAAAGCTTGTGATACTATTTAAAAAGTTATGACCACGTAAATGATGAGAGTTCTCTTGTCTTTAAAGCATACACAAATATGCTGCTGGGATTAGTCTGTTCTGCTCTTTACATTGTTATAATGATAACGAAAATGTGAACAGATGTACTAAAGAACTGGTCTCAAAAAGCTGAATCAAAATATGCACCATTTCTTTGCCTTATAACTTATCTTCCAAAAGGATCTACACACCAATTAATAGGTTGGTTTGCAAAACAAGAAATCTAAGTGGATTAAAGAATGAACTGCCTAATTAATGTTAATGGGACTGGTTACAAATTGGCACTTGTAATACAGCAGACGGGTCCTCCGTCATGTTTGTGGCAGAATATTCCATTTGCCAAACTCTAAATCAGACCCAAGTTTTTTAGGTAAAGGGGGTTTCTTTTAATAAAAAAGGTTTACAATTTGGAAAAACTGAAGTGAGACAAGCAGTGGTCCCCTGGAGTAGGGGTTCAGTGACCTACTCCCCATGAAGCTGCCAATTTGCTTCCGAAAGTGTAAGGGATCCAAAGAGGGCCCACTCACCTTTGCTAATCAGTTATCAGCTTAACTTATGAGTCAGTACCTTTTCTATGGTTTTCAACTGGAATTTGAGTTGCAAACTACTGATACCTCATGTGCAATCTCAATTTAGAAGGAAGACACAAACACGCCCCTTCCACATTGTGATTCAAAATCCATTTCTAAACACATTTACAGATTTAAAAATACTTTTTTTTTATTCATACCCCGATAACGTCATATACTAGAATAAATAATGATAGATCATATGAAATGATAACATTCTGATAGCTTAGGTTAGTGCAAAATACAAATAGATCACTTAAAAAAACAAACCACAGATGATCTAGTCCACAATAAGATCAATTACAAAATATAGTATAGGCATGTTTGAAGCTAGGGAGTTAAAACCAAACTAAAAAAAGAAAAAGAAACATTACAGTTCATGCTTATTGATTGAAGACCCTTATATCCATAAATAATCCAGCATACCAAAAAGATAGATTTTTAGAGGTGGGGAAGCCAACCATCACCACACTTTATCCCCCCGCCCTACACATTATTAAGAGCCCCTAGCTTCTCTGATCCACTTTGAGACGTTTGACAAAATTCCCCCTCCCCCACTGATTCTGGCCTGTCTGCCCCTTCATGCATACAATGCAGTCTCTAAATTATATATTGCAAGAAGTCGAGCTAGCCAGATCTGGAAGGTAGGTGGCTCTGCATCCTTCCATCTGGCGGCTGGCATTATCCTAAATACTGCTGTTCCCACAAATATAAAGTATTCCTGTGCAGTATCAAGCTCCAGAGAGCTATCATATCCCAGGAGCAGCCGGACAGGGGTCAGGTTAATCCTAAAACCAAACAGACTTTCCCAGAAGCTAAGCAGCCCTTTCTTCAAAGGAGATAGTTTATCACACTCATAAAACATGTGGGTCAGTGTGGCCGGTCCGACCCCACACCTAGGGCAGTTATCATCTGCTCTTTTACCCCAATTAAATCATTAAGCAGGTGTAAAATACAAATGAAATACAGTTTTATACACCTGTGCCTTGAAACAAGTAGAAAAAAGTATTTTAGGAGTTAATGAAAGTATCATATAGATATCAACATCAGGGTTGTTCACCTTACTTGCCCAGCTTATCTTAGGGCCCGATTCACAGAACTAACTTAAGACAAAATCCTAAACTTACTACTTTTGGTATTCACAGAAGTTAGGATTTTGTCTTAAGTTTGTCTTAAGACAGACTTAAGACAGACTTAAGACAAAATCCTAACTTAAGTCTGTCTTAAGTCTGTCTTAAGTCTGTCTTAAGACAAACTTAAGACAAAATCCTAACTTCTGTGAATACCAAAAGTAGTAAGTTTAGGATTTTGTCTTAAGTTAGTTCTGTGAATCGGGCCCTTAGTCTTTTATAAATCATCTGGCAGTTCATCTATCAGCAGACTATAAATATTCTTAATTTTGCCAGTCTTCTTAGTAATTACTTTTATCATTTGGTATCCTGTGTAGTTTTAACGCCGGTCTACATGTAGTGGTAGTGCTCTGGATCTGCACATATTTAAAATAATGGTTGTTTGGAATCCCGAACTCCTCCTGCAGCCTGGTAAAGTGTGTGGCTTGACCTCTCACATAAAGTTTTCCAGCTCTTCCCATTGCTTTCCCATAGCTTCATAAAAAAAGGGGTGGGAAGAGCGAGGATCGCCACAGGGGAGTATATCAGCAAAGCTTAGGTATCGCCATGAATTTTAACACTCTATTCCATATCCTCCACCACCCTATACTACCTTGAAGCAAACCTTTTTATAATAGCTCTGCTCCAATGGTCTCAGCAGCAGCCCGGCAGCCTCCTTCCCTATGGCAAGCTCATATATTGTTGATATTCTAGCCACACTTTCAGCCTCCTTGTCCCTATCTACTATAAACAAGGTAGACATCTGATGAAGGAGAGCCGCCCAGTAGTATAGTGTAATATTAGGAATTGAAAGCCCCCCTCTATCTTGTGGGAGAGTTAAATATTTAGGTGACCTTCTCACTTTCCTGTATTGCCAAATGAAGTTAGAAAAGATAGACTCCAAGGTCTTCAAAATCTGTTCATCTACCGCAAGTGGCATTGAAAAAAATAGATACAAGATTTTAGGCAGCATAGCCATTTAAAAAAAATTCCCTCTTCCAATTATCGATAGATGCAGCCCATTTATTCTTTTTAGATCAGCAGATATAGACTTTACCAGGTGGTCAAAATGTATTTGCCCGATTTCATCCACCTTTGAGCTAATGCAGACCCTGAGATAAACTGCAGATTCTGCTCGCCTAGTATCATTAAAAACGTTGTGGATCAGTAGTTAACAGCAAAATCATCGGCGTAAGCAAGCACCTTGGTCTCGTATCCCCTACTTACGACTGGTTTAATCTCCTGGCTCCGCTGCAGCTTTACCACCAAGGGGTTTATATACAAAGCAAATAAAATGGGGAGCAGGGTCACCCTTGTCTAGTTTCCCTTGATATTAATATGTTTCCTGATTCTCTCCCCATCAATTGCATTCGGGCTCTTGGGTGGGAGTACATGGCTTTAATCACATTTATAATTTGCGGTCTGAAGCCTTTTAACTCCAGTACCCCGCCCCCCCTAAAACCTCCAGGATACCCGGTCAAATGCCTTCTTGGCATCAAGGAGAATCATAGCCATCTGGCCCCCAGTCATGATGTCAAATAGCGATATAGTTGTCTGGATGTGATCAGTTGTTTCTTTTCCCGGGATAAACCCATGTTGCCATGTGGAGAAAAGATGTTCTATAACCCTCCCTAGTTGGTTAGCCAATATTTCTGAATACATTTTTATATATACGAGTTTATTAAGGATATCAGCCTATATGAGGCTGGATTGTCTGTTGGTTTTCCTTTCTTTGGAAAGATAATGATATCCGTCTCTTTCCAGGATTCTGGAGGGCACCCACTATATTGTATACCCATAAAGAGATCAAGTAGAAGGGGGGCATCAGATTTTGCATTATCCTATACAATTCCAGGGGGATCTTATCAGGGCCGGCCGCCTTCCCTACTGTCAAATCTGGCAGTGCTGCCAGAACCTCATCTAGTGAGATGTCCTTTTCTAAGTCGTCCTTAGCTGAACTATACAACACCCCCCCAGATCTGCATTGGTTATTTATTTTATTGGTGGAGGTGGGGTAAGGCTGAAAATTCAAAAGGGAGAAGTTGCAGTTAGAGCATATTGTATTAACTGAGTGACTGGGTGAGAGTAACTGACAGTTTTTTAAGATGGGGGCAGAGCATCAGAATCTGCTCAGCTGAGAGCACCATTCTATTTGAGGCAGTTTGCCCAGGGGTCATGGCCCCTGGTCCCGTTCGGGCGCGGACGGGCGCTGACTGGTTTGCCTTTGGCCTGCCCGCTGCGCGTGTCTGCTTCGCGGGATGCCTGTGGTGTGCCTGAAGTAGTGGACGTGCTCTAGGTCAGATGACCGTCAGAGCTCCGCCTCTACCAGTGACCCAATAGCGCCAAAGCTAGGAGGACAGAACATCCAATCACCCTCCACAACAATCAGGCTTGCCACCCGCGGTTGACCGGGGTGAGTTTAAACTAAAAAACAATGCTAAGAGCATTGCTGCCAAAAGATTAGTGCAATAAAGGATAATTGCAGTTTAGAACATCAGAATTCCACTCACAGATCCCGCTGCCAGCACTTAGTGCGCGCGTCCGCTGCGCGGGATGCTTGTGGTCTGCCTGAAGTAGTGGACGTGCTCTAGGTCAGATGACCCAATAGTGCCAAAGCAAGGAGAACAGAACATTGAGGTTACTATTTGGGATATATCCTGTGATGTTCCTGCTGTTCCCATGTCATCTTTGTACAGCAGTTGATAATAATCCTGAAACATCAATAATATATCACTTGTTTTGGTATACATTTGGCCATTCATCTATTATATTCCAAGATGTTTTCTGACTGGTTCGTAGGGCTAGTCTCCTCTTCATTAGTTCACCATTTTCATAAGAGTTATTTATAGGCCTGGGCGGAGTTCGCGGAGTGGGGCTTCGCGGAGCTACGCGAAGTGGGCGAGAAACTACGCCCACCTCCGCACTCCGCGTAGCCCCACTCCGCAAAACCACTGGCCGGCAGCCCCGCAACCCGCCTCCCTCCCGCCCTCCCTAAATACTTTACAATAAAAGAACGCAATAATTTTAAAAGCACTTACCTTGCCGCCGCTGGCCGCCGCGTTCCCCGGGGCTCGTTCTCTTCCGTCTTCCGTATTTTGCAGTAATGCGCATGCGCGGGCGGCCGCGCATGCGCATTTTCTCGTGAAAATGCGCATGCGCGGGCGGCCGCGCATGCGCATTACTGCAAAATACGGAAGGCGGAAGAGAACGAGCCCCGGGGAATGCGGCGGCCAGCGGCGGCAAGGTAAGTGCTTTTAAAATTATTGCGTTCTTTTATTGTAAAGTATTTAGGGAGGGCGGGAGGGAGGCGGGTGGCGGCCAGCTACGCTCCGTCTGCGGAGCGTGCGTAGTGCCGCCTGGCTCCGCCAGCTCCGCAAAATGCGGAGTAGGCGGAACTACGCACACTCCGCAGACGGAGCGTAGCTGGCCGCCCACGGCTAGTTATTTAGCTGGAACTGAAACACTTCTGCCAATTTCTGTGTGAGCCAGCTATTTATTTCCTCCTTGAGGGCGATTATTTGATGTTCAGTTTGAGCCACATCCCGACCCTGTGCTATTAAATGTACATGTTCTTCTTCTGCTTCAGCTAGGTTATGCATCAGTTGTTCTTTCTTTGCCTCAGGCTTCTTCCTTGCCCTGGCAGCAAAGCTAATTGTTTTACCCCTAAGGCCTGCCTTAAAAGAATCCCACACAACCCCCCTGCAGGCATTATATCTATTTATATCAAATAATTCTTGGGACCATTTGTTAATGTGCTCAATGTAGACATCATTTATAAGGAGTTTCCTATTGAAGGTGCATTTACTTTGAGTACTTTTGAACCTTTAAACTTCAAGTTCCAAAATTATTGGATTGTGATAAGAGATCACCTTAGGGAGTTTCATAATATCAACTCCATTAAGTAAGTCCCTTGTAGCTAGGAAATAATCAATCCTGACATATTTCCTATGGGGCAGGAATAATATGTGTACCCCAGGATTTTGGTGTTCTTAATTGTCCAGATATCAACCAGGCCATGGCTTCTCGTGAGAGATGACAGAGCCATGTGCACTCTTTGCTTTCAGCCTTACTATGTCCCTTGATTTAGTTGCCCTCAGTGAGGGTTCAAGGAGATATTAAAATCTCCACCCATAATTAATGAACAGGGCCATACCGCCAGCTCAAGATCTTCAAAAATCTTTGGATCGTCTTGGTTTGAACTATATACCGCACACATTGTAAGCGCAGCAGCTAGCTCTACCATTGCTCACCTTCCCAGTGCATCTGAAGCCTTTTATTTAGCCTGTCCTAAGGCAGTCTTTGCAAAGATTGCCACACCTCAAATATTTTAGCTCTGAGACAAACATACCTCCATATTATAACCCCCAATACCCATCAGACCCTTCTTACCCTAGGATGTGTGTCTCCTGCAGACACACTATATCAAAGGCACTCGTCCTTGCAAACTCTCCAAACCTTGACCTTTTCCCTCTATCGTTCAGTCCTCCCATATTCAATGAGCCAATAGTTACCCTCCCCATCTGAACTTAACTCCATACCCGGCTGATATACCTCTAGTCACTTTTATCCATTCATATTATGATTCTTTTGTAGGTACAGTTCCTTCAGGTCTCTGGGTATGTTTTTTCTTTATGTTTCCACTCCCCTGCATCCGCCCCTCCCTTAGCCCCTCTCTCCTCCCCTTTCCAGCCCCCTCTCCTCCCATCCTCCCGCCTCCCCCTTCCCACCACCACCCTTGAGAAGCACTCAAACTGTGGTTTGTGTGCAATAGCTGTGACGCGCTAGAGCCAGAGCCATACAAATCTTACCCTTGTGTTCAAAAATAAAATACATGCTTCCCTAAGAGAGAAGACCCACTGGTTCAAAACATTACTTTCCCACTTTGATTTTATGCTTTTATAAACACTCCTGTGATCAACACATTTCTTATGATTAGCTTAGTCTAGCCATTTCTACTCCGTAAGGCTATCCAAATATTCTTTAGATGAACAAGCCTGACAGTAGAACCCTCAGAACCACAGCACCTAAACTGCTATCCCTCTAATATTCTGGCACCTCTATACTTCTTGGAGTCTGTGTGCACACTGAGACGTACCCACCATCACAGTGCAAATCCTCATGGGATCATAACAATTTAAAACATAAGCACAGATGCACCACACATCAATTTCAAAAACTGAGAAAACAACTGTGTAATCTGTATACAAAACAATTATTATTCAATGTTTTCCTTTTATTCCAATTTTTATTGCTTTTAAAACGTGGTCATAAACATCAATATTCACAATGATACAGCTGACGCGTTTCGTCCTACTAGAGGACTTCTTCAGGGCACTGATAAATTGAAAAGGTCAATCACAGCAAAGAGGAAAGCCAGAGAATAACCGGAGCAGCAGCCTTTATGTTGTTTCCCATCGGTTATCTGGAATATTCAATATCAAGGGTATCGTCAACATTCCTCATACTTATGGAAATTAAAATGATACAAGACTCAAGGATGCCGGTTAGGTTCAATGATGGGGCACCGTCAGTTACGCAGAATAATATGTAAAAAGAGGGGATTACACCTGGATTGGTCCCTCTTGCCGTGACGCTTGGCTCTTGGAGATTTGATGACAGTTTAATATCGGCTTTGATCACACAGAATGTATTTGAATTGACATAATTTGTGTCTGCTGCACACGTTGTTGGGGCTAATTACATGGTGCTTATGTGATTACAAGTAGGCTTGCAAGATCTATGCTCATAAGCGTGCCTTTGCCTTGGGGTCCCACTTGTATTATTGATATATTTCCTTCATTTTAAGGGATCTGCAAACTGATTGATACTTAAACGCAGTATCGACCAATCCAGGTGTAATCCCCTCTTTTTACGTATTATTCTGAGTAACTGTCCCCATCATTAGACCTAACTGGCATCCTTGATTCTTTTTTTTTTATAGACGCCCTTGGTACTTGCTTTTCTCACCACAATTTTGTTGCTTCCACGATCTGTTGCCCCCGTCATTGCTGCCTCATCTCCATTGCCATCCCTTCCTTTTCTAAAGCGGACCGCGTTCTGCCCGGACTGCATCATCCACAGGGCAGCACGGTCTCGCGAGAGGAGGAGGAGTCCCAGCTGACACTGTGAGCTTAAGGGCGGATGGGGGCTCCCGAGCCGCAGGACACACGCGGGCTCGCCCGGGCTAAGCCCGGCCAAGGGCGAGCCCGTCTGTGAGTGTTTGCTCCCCAGATTTATCCATTTGGTTTTACATCTTCATGTATGCTTCGATATGAACAGAACTGAACTGTAAGCTTTTATAGCTGCACGCCCTTTGGATTGACCCCTCTAATTGACATTTAAAATATTCTGCCAATGAGTTTGGACTGGAACTAGACTGGAACTGAGGCCATTATAACTGTTAGTATAGGTTCATAAGTTTTGTTTGTGGACTCGTGGCCGGGTGTGGGGCAGGTTAAGAAGTGAGATCTGCATTTGTCCCTTTGTTTTCTTTTTCCCCATTGTTCTTATGTTCTCAAGTTAGATTGAGCAAGCAGCTATGGGCAAAAGAAAGATGTCAAGCCCTAAATCCTGTTCAGGAAATATAATTAGACCTCCAGTTGACTCCCAGCAAACCCTGTTGAGTATTCTCATAGGGGCAATGGGGGCCCTGGACAAATAGATTTCTTCCGTAGAAGAATCCCTTGAGGCAGGGACTTCATGGTCAATTGCTGAACCACCACCACCAGATGATAGGCACTCACCAAGCCAAGCTATGGTGTCCAAAAGCGCCCCAAACGGTTGCATTCAGCTTAGATCTGAGGAGATATTATTAAGTGACTCTGACTCCTCACTGCAACCACCGCAGAAGAAACATAAGAATCCCCCCCTGCTGATAGCAAAGCTACTGATAAAACTATAGGCCACGGAATTAAACACTCTTCAGTGCCTATTGCGCCTATAATAACAAAACAGAGCCTACAAGAGGCACATAGTAACAACATTAAGAACGTATCAACTCTGGTGGAAAGACTCAATCTCTATTTGAGAGTTAGGTTAGATCAACTGGCGTCCAGATTGACCGTTATTGAATATCTTATTTCTAGTAACTTGAACCAAGGGCTGGACATAAATCTTCCCTCAGGAGAGCAGGGAATCCAAAACAAAGGTAGCAACTTGTTCATCAGGAAAACAAATCCCCCGAATACAGGTTCCCTTAACAACAAGGACAGTAAGTTCCCGTTGAACGGTGCGATCCCTACAACAGACAGATTAAACAGTCCAAAAAGTGACTTTGAAAATCAGCCCGATAAGTAGTCTGGTTACTGCTGAAAAAGTTAGTGGTCCCAAGAGCTTTTTAGAAACTCTAGGTGCAACTTCTTTACCATATGCTCCCCAGATTTTTCCATATTCAGCTTCAAATTCTTTACGTCAAACTGGGGTTATACCTGTTTTTGATAATCACCTGGACCTTCCCCCTGACGCCACCTCATATATTATTGTTTTGGCAAATGTTAAAAAAAGGCCCCACAGAAGTGGAATCATGGGAATCCCTTAGAAATAAATCACTCCACTGGTTAGGCAGGAGGACTGGCCTAACTGAAAGACTGTTCTGTGAGTTTAAGATGGCGAGAAGGGTTCAGTGGGTGGACAACTGTGAGAAAATGTTACTGAGAGACTGTATCGTCCTTACATTTAGATCTCGTCTGTTGTTTAAGAAAATTCTTTGCGGGGGAGGAAACCATTTTCTAGATGTAGATGGGATTAACATACTGCCACTTGGCTTTTTTTATCCTCCCCAAAGTGGATACCAAGTCGTGTGTAAGCCCAGAACTACTGTCCCAGTTCAAGGTCAGCCCTATGATATCCCAATTTCCAATAGTTTTAACCTGCTCTCTGGTCTGAAGGAATCTGTACTTTGGGCAATGGGTAGTTTCCTCCAGTCTGGTTCAACCTCAAGTGGAGCGACTACAGATTCCGAAGCCCCTGCGTACAACCACTTCCAGTAGTAATCTTAATTCCTACATTCCGCATCATCATTCTTCATCAGGGAGCGCAATGTTAAACCAAGAAGTTGAAGCCCATATGGCGAATCCCGATCTTTACTAAGGGCTAATAAATGGATCTGCACGTCATGGTATCCCCAGAGAACTTGGACTTAATATAGTTTACTGGAACGTAGCAGGTCTGCGTTCCAAAGTAACCAATGAAATCTGGCTCAAATTTGTAGGAGACGTCAATGTCCTTTGTCTCCAAGAAACATGGCCTATAACACCTATACATATAGTGGGATTCAAAACATATTCCTCGCATGCGTTACTTTCATCTCAAACCGTTTAGAGATTAAAGAAGTTGTCCCATTAAAACTAGAATGAAATTAAATGAAACGAAATGAAAAGAGAATTTATAATGCGCGATAGCTGCCCTGAGGCGTCCTATCGCTAAAATGAGTGGTGCTTTCAGGTAAAACTGCTAGCAAGAGATTTTATTCAGATTTCTTAAAAAGGAAGGTTTTTAGGTATTTGCGGAATAGGAGTAAGTTAGGCTCGGATCTCAGATGGAGAAGGAGGGAGTTCCACAGTTTGGCCGCGTTATAGGACAATGACTGGCCCCGCATCTTGATCTCTTGATCCTAGGGACTGTGATGAGGAATGAGTATGTAGAGCGGAGCTGTTTGGTAGGGTGGTAGGGGGTGATCAAGGAGTGGTTAATGGCAGCACCTGTTTTCCGGAATGCTCGATGGGAGATGCAGAGCCTTGAAATTAATTCTCTCCCTAACAGGAAGCCAGTGAAGGCTTCTCAGACTAGGCTTGGCTGAGAGACAGCGAGGAAGCTGAAGCAGAGTTCGAGCAGCACAGTTTTGTATTATCTGTAGCTTCCGTAGGGTATTTTGGGGGGCTCCTAGATAAAGGGTGTTACCAAAATCAAGACAGGACTGAATTAGGCCTTGGACTACGGTCTGTCTTGCCCCAAAGGGCAGGAGGGGGAGGATCTTCCGGAGAAGCCTAAGAAGCCCAAAGCAGGTGGCTGATAGTTTGGCTGCCTGAAAGTTGAAGCTAAGTGATTTGTCTAGCCAGTCGCCGAGGCTTTTTATAGTGTCTTTGGGTGTAGGGGAGGGCCAAGGCAAGCGGGCCAAAGTGAGTCGATCGTGGGGGCAGGGGAGTTACCGAGGATCATTAGCTCCGTCTTGTCTCCATTTAATTTAAGGCATGAGGAGGTCATCCAGTTGTTGACTTCTTCTAGACAGCCCCTCAGGTTGACCTGTGCTTTGTGAGTATCTAGCTGATGGAGGGACACCACTAGCTGAGTGTCGTCGGCATATGTAATGATCTTTATCCCAAACGGACGGACTATCTCAGCTAGTGGACTCATGTAAACATTAAATAGCATCGGGCTCAGAGAAGAGCCCTGCGGTACCCCACAGCCCAGTGGATTGCTGGGGGAGATGATATCACCCTCAAAGACCTGGAATGAATGGTCTTCCAGAAAAGATTTAAGCCAGGCAATTGCTGTCCCTGAGACTCCCAAACTGAGGAGTCGAGCAATAGAATTCTGTGGTTCACCGTGTCAAAGGCGGCACTTAGATCGAGGAGGATGACTGCCACCGATCCTCCTCGATCCAAGATCCCCCTGGCTTCTTCCGTCACTGCGACCAGGGCGGTTTCGGTCCCATGCATGGGACGGAAACTTGTCTGAGAGGGATCTAATGTCCAAATACTAATCCTTAAAACAACTAAAAGTGCCACCTATGTGGTCGTTAATTTTTATAATAACCTCCAGCAGGCGAGGTGATAACAACATTAAAGGATATCTCTCTTTCATTACAGGAATTAAAAAATAAATATACTAACAAAACCCTAACAATATTATGGGGGGGGGTTTAATTTAACAACTTGTAGGAACACTAACAACCTAAATTGTGGTATTCAGGATGAGAATAACAACATCTTAACTCATTTTCCCCATACAACTATTGGTAATCTCCTGAATGAAATATTATTTGCTCTGGAACTTGGGCTGACCAATGAACTAGTAGTTCCTCCAGCCCCACTTTCTTACACTTTTAATGGCAGGGGAGCCTTCAGTATTAAAGATTACATTTTTGTTTCAAGTAATGCTGCGCCCAGCCTTTTGAATTTTAAAACTCATGACAACACCACCAGCGACCACTTTCCCAATAGTATTTTAGTATCTTGTCCATATAGGTTGGAAAAGTCTAACCCCATGAGTATTCTCGGGCAAAAAACCCTGATTTTGGATAGACTGAACAGTTTTTTGCTTAAGTGGAACAATATAGACCCAACCGTAATAACAACAGAAGTAGTGAAAAAATCATTATCTTTGATTGAAAAGTGTCTAGATCCTGATGCCTCTAACAAAGACATTCTGGCCAGTTTTGCGACCATAACAAGAGCAGTAAAAGAAGCTCTCCATCTTAAACTAAAATCTAGAAAGGATAATTCCAAAGGATGGTTTAATAAAGCTTGCTAAAAGCATACTCTAACTTAAAAGTAGCTCTCCACAAAACAGTAAGGGACAAAAAGGAAATTGTCCGGCTTAGAAAGGAATACAACCAGGCTATAAAACTTAGAAAAGTCAAATTAAAAAATTATCTATGGGAACAATTGCACAAATGTTGCACTATGAAGGATAGCACTACTTTCTGGAGAATCGTCAAATCTCCTTTCCTTTCGGAAGTGAGGGATAATACCAAAATTGAAACAGCTATAGATGAAGTAACGTGGGTACTACATTTTGCGTGGATATTTGGTCTGCAATCTCAGGAACCCACTCTGCATATTATCATGGAAAGAACATGCCACCTCCTTATGCAAACTGTTTTCCCTATTCCCCTTGAAATTACTCACGTGGAAGTCGAGCATGCACTATTAGCTAGCAATGGGGGAAAAGCGCCCTGCCCCGACGGGGTCCCTGTTGACTTTTTTAAACACAAACTGGAATTGTGAACCCCGATACGGACTAAAGTCCTCGAAGCTTCATGCACAGTTGGGCTTGTAGAATCATGGTCGGTCTAATTCCTGGTCCCTATTTTTAAAAAGGAGATCGCCAATGCCCATCCTGTTATCGCCCCATATCCTTGTTAGAATCCCTGGGCAAGGTAGTGGGAAGTATTATTCTTGAACGTCTTCAAACTGAGCAGACGACTTTAGCGTAATCTCTGATCTCCAATTTTGGTTCAGAGAAGGATTGGGCACTGTGGAACAAGCCCTTAATTTGACCCTCCTTATGGGAAAATATGTTAGCGCAAAGGGTGGATACTTATATATGGCTTACGTTGACTTAACTGCAGCCTTCGACTGCGTAAGCCATTCTAAATAAGGTTCTATCATTCTAGAAATGGGGGTAGAGCTCCCCCTGGTAAATTTTCTCCACGAACATTATTCTGATGCTACGGCCAGGGTGAGGCTTGGCTTAGAGGGGGAACTCACGGCTGCATTCGGAGTGGAGAGGGTGGTTAGAAAGGGCTGTGTCCTGGCACCCTTTCTTTTTACACTCTATACAAATGGCCTGGAGCGGGCTATGTTAAAAGGGTGCCAGGACCTACCTCTTATTAAAAAGCGCCATATACCAGCCCTCCTCTACGCCGATGATGCCGTGATTTTAGCTCGAACCCCCTTAGAACTCCATCATGCTCTCACGAGGTATCATAGTTTTATGGCCAATTTAGATCTTAGAATAAACATCAAAAAACATTTGTAATGTTTTCAGGAGCTAGATTTGAGAAAACAAGTGCGTACCTTACTTAGGGATTTTAATAGATGACAAGTGTTTGTGGAAGCAGGCAATTGAGGCCAGAAAATTGCTATTTATGAGGGCAACATCTGCACTAGTCGCCTTTGCACAAAGGCTAGGAAAAAGGCAACCTGCTGAGTTAATCCAAATCTACCAAGCAAAATGCATAAGCATTGTGACCTATGGAGCTGGGCTGTGGGGATACGGAAAGGTTGACGTCCTACAAAAAGTCGAGAACAGTTTTGTAAGATTCCTTCTTGCAGTCCCGCAAAGCGCCTCAACTTATTCTTGCCACTTAGAATTGGGCTTGCTGTATTTAATCGACATTGTTAAAATCCAACCAATTCTTTTGTGGCATCGTGTTTGGTCGTCTACAAATACTGAATTGTGTCGAAGCGTCTTACAAGATTGCCTCTCGCTCGAATATGGGCACAAGATCAGCTGGCTTGCTTATGTTAAAAAATTCCTGTATGATTTGGGCTTGGCAAAGTATTATCACTCTCCCTCAACAATTTCAGATCTGTCCAGAAAGGAGCTTAAAAAGCTATGTTTGTCCCACATGGATCAATTCTGCTTGGTCACAGAGGTTAGTAAAACCTCAGTCCAGCATATGTTAACCATTCAATCAGAGACATTTATAGAGCGCACTACTTACCCGGAGGGTCTCAAGGCGCTTGGGGGGGGGGGGGTGCTGCTACTGCTCGAACAGCCAGGTCTTGAGCTTCTTCCTGAAGGAGAGGTGGTCTTGGGTCAGGCGCAGGTCGGGAGGGAGAGAGTTCCAGGTCTTGGCGGCCAGGTAGGAGAAGGACCTTCCTCCTGATGTCGTTCTTCGGATGCGGGGGACGGCGGCGAGGGCGTGGTTGGCTGATCGGAGGTGGCGTTTGGGAGCGTAGAAGTTGATGCGGTTGTTGAGGTAGCTCGGGCCTTGATCGTGTAGGGCTTTGTGTGCGTGGGTGAGGAGACGGAAGGTGATTCTTTTGTTGACGGGGAGCCTATGCAGGTCTCTCAGATGTCCGGAGATGTGGCTGTGTCGTGGGATGTCGAGGATGAGTCTGGCTGAGGTGTTCTGGATCCGCTGGAGTCTCTTCTGGAGCTTGGCGGTGGTTCCGGCATAGAGGGCGTTGCCGTAGTCCAGTCGGCTGGTGACGAGGGCCTGGGTGACCGTCTTCCTGGTCTCGGTGGGGATCCACCGGAAGATCTTCCGTAGCATGCGCAGGATGTTGAAGCACGACGAGGAGACGGCGTTGACTTGTCTGGTCATGGAGAGGGAGGAGTCCAGGATGAAGCCCAGGTTGCGTGCGTGGTCTGTTGGTTTGGGTGCGGTGCCCAGGGCGGGGGGCCACCAGGAGTCGTCCCAGGCGGAGGGCGAGGAGCCCAGGATGAGGATTTCCGTCTTGTCTGAGTTCAGTTTCAGGCGGCTGGTTGTCATCCACTCGGCTACGTCTTTCATCCCTTCGTGAAGGTTGGCTCTGGCGGCGGCGGGGTCGTTGGTCATTCAAACCACCCTGGCCATTCAACCTTATCTAACCTTTAAATTGAGCGGTTCTGAAAGATTTTTGGTGACTCGTTTTAGGTTTAATACCTTCAAGCGATTGGTGACCTTTCCACAAATAAATGACTGGTCAAAGAATTTGTCAGCTTGTTCCTGTGACGAAGCATCCATCCAAACAACGATCCATGTGGTCCTATTCTGCAAATTTTATAAAGAACCTAGAAAGTGCTCGTTACTGCCGATATTAAAAATGTTGGGTTTTCGTAGATGCCGCCCAGCCTTCCTTGTCTTGCAATTTTTGGAGGAAGAATGCTTTGCAAAAAACATAGCTCGATTTCTTAAGTTATGTTTTAGACCTAGGTCATGCTTAGAGTAAGCTTTGCTCTGTAAACATTACCCAAGAACACTTTGTATATTTTTACTTATTTAGAACCAGATCTTAGAGAGCGTTTTATTGTGGGATTGCACTTTAGCACTTTATATGCTGTTTTTCTTGTCATTGTTTTTTAACTCCTGGTATTTTAATAGGGTGCAGTTTTAAATCATTGTTTTTGATGTATTTTTAAATGTACTTTTATGGTTTTTCTAATCTTGGAAAACTGAATAAAGGAATCTACTACTACTACTACTATTAAACATACTCGACATAAGGGTACAGTTCCACATGAGTCAATAACGAGGAGTACAACGAGATCTAGTTACATACAGATACAGTAGGATAATACTTTGGAATTGACGGGGAGGGGGGATCAGCAGGATCAAAGGTATAGGGGGAGTACATATATTGCCTCGATCTTCGACCACTTTCAGGGACAGCCTCGAGCTGTGTACACAGTCTTCTCCCTCAACATACAATCGAGATCTTTCTTCCAATACGCAACCTTAGGAGCATGTGGTGCTCCCCAGAGTTGGGTGATTCTCCTTTTGGCTATCATGCAGCCCAGTGTAACCCATTGTATGGCATGTGTGTTGAGGTCTGTGGGTTTCTAGATGTTAAGGAGGCATCGAGGGGCCTCCGGTATAATTCTGATTTCCAGTGTTTCGCTCATTATATTGTGAATTTTGCGCCAGTACTCCTGGATCGGGTCGCAGTGCCATATTATGTGCATGAATGTGCCCATTTGGGTGCACCCTCTCCTGCAGGACCCATCTGCCGGAACACCCATGTGCGCCAATCGGGTACCTGTGATGTAAGTTCTGTGTAAAATCTTTAGTTGTACTAGTCGGAGACGCGCCGGGATGGCAACCGTTTTAAGGGAGGAGACCGCTGTCTGCCAGTTTTCGTCATCTAATTCTATACCGTCCCCAATCTATTTCTCTCACAGGGACATTAGGGGTCATCCATATTGTTTATGGGTTTTTGGTAAGTCAGGGAAATAGATTTTTCGGGCAAGTGACCATCTAGCAACCTGTCCTCCAGTGGTGAACATTCAGGTGGGGAGACGTCATGGGGCAGTGCCGTTTGCAGAGCGTATCGAATTTGCAGGTACCGCTCCGAATCCGCCGTAGCATATTGACGCTGGAGGACGTTGAAGGGCTTCACATCGTTGTTGTCCTAGAGATCCCTGATGTGGGGAAGTGCCGATTAGGTACCATTTACAAAAGCCCTTGGAGTTTCCCATGTCGCCCAGCCTCTGGGAATCCCACAGCGGCGTGGCTTGGGTCAGTCTATTGCTCTAGCCGAGTAAGGCATTCACTGAGTGCCAGATCTTGACTGAGTGATTGGTGGGACCAGTCAGTGGGTACCTGTCTGGTTTAGAGTATAGGGCACGAGAGTAGGTTCTGTTTGGAAGGAGCCATCTGTCCATATTAAACCCCGGGTCATTAGGCCTACTATAAGTACCATGATTTATTGCCGCAAGATGTGCTGTCCAATAAAAATTCTTGATGTTGGGCAAACCAATGCCCCCATCGTACCAGCTGAGCGTGAGTTTTGGGAAGGTGATACATGGCCGTCTATCCCAGAGAAGGTCCCACTGGAGCCCTTCAATTTCTTTAAAATAAGAGTTTGGGACAGGGTCGGCTGAAATCTGTAGGACCTAAAGGAAGCGGGGCAAGGACATCATCTTGAAGAGGGCTGCCTTGCCTAGCATAGAGAGTGGTAGTGATTTCCATTTTGCGATGTCGCGTATAAGCCTCTGCAGTGGGGGGACAAGGTTACAGGCATACCGGAATGAGCTGTCGAGAGAAATGAATATACCTAAGTACTTAAAACCTTCTGTGACTACCGGTATGGGGCAGTTTCAAGGTAGAGGGGGAGGGTCTCCACAGAGAACATATTGGAGAGATTTCTGCCAATTAATACGGAGCCCATACGGAGCCCAGAGAATCTGCTAAAGATGGCCAATATGTCAAATACAGCAACAAGGGACCTTTTGGGGGAAGCGAGATACAGGGGGATATTGTCCGCATTTAGGGAGATACAATCCTCCCTATCCGCTGACCACCGTATACCATGGATCATGACGTCTTTATGAATCCACGCCGCAAGGGGTTCGAGGGCTAGGGCGAATAATAAGGGAGAGAGGGGGCATCCCTGACGGGTCCCTCGACTAAGCTGAAAGGTCTCAGATTTTTTGTTGCTCACGACTACTTGGGCCATCTGGGTGCTGTATAGTAAGCTCACCCACCGACTGAAACCTGGTCCAAATCCCAATCTTGTGAGCACAGTGAAGAGATAAGGCCATTCTACAGAGTCGAAGGCCATAGTGGCGCCCAGTGAAACTATAACAGCATCTTCAAGGATGGTCAGCGCCCTGCCCAAGACCCCATGTATCCTACGTTGATTGAGAGCCGTGTTCCACCTTGGCATAAACGCTGATTGATCCGGGTGCACCAGACCACCTATCAACTTGATTAGCCCATTTGCCAGCACTTTGGCTAGAATCTTAGGTTCCGCATTAAGTAATGAAATAGGGCGGTAGGAGGCACTGTCAGTTTTAGGTTTCCCTTCCTTGTGTATCGCCACAATAGTCACAATTCTTTGATCCAGGGGCAGCAACCCCTGATCTAGACTATTTTTGAACATAGATTTCATATAAGGGGCTAATTTATCTGGGTGGAGCTTGTAAAGCTCAAGTGGGATACCGTTAGGACCGAGAGCCTTACCGGAGTGAAGCGCTCGGATTGCGGTCGCTTTTTCTTCTGCAGTGAGGGCACTATCCATGAATACCCTATCACTCTCCGATAGCACCGGGAGTGAGATATCTCATAGGAGGTCAGATGAGTCTGCCTCCGCAGAACTGTAGACCGTATGAAAGTGTGATGCAAATCTTTCAACTATGTCCTGGGGATCTGTTATAGGGGGTCCCTCAGTGCTATTAAGCACAGGAACAAGCCTACTGGTGTGTTCTTTTTTGTCCAGCCAGGCAATTAGTTTACCCGCCTTGTCCCCCCAGTCATATAGTCGGCCCAGTCTGTCCTGCCCCAGTAGTTTAGCACGGTCAGTGACCAGAGCCTTATATTCGTCTTGTCGAAGGCGGAGGGCATGAAGGGACTCAGGGAAGGAATCGGAGTTATCATCCTGTTCAAGATTATAAACTTCCTGTTTAACGTCAGAGATGTCTTTTTGTTAGTCTTCTTTGTATCCCGCTATTAGGGAAAGAGCTTGCCCCCGGACCACTGTTTTAAAGGCTTCCGACAATATTTACGGTGAGTCAACTGTTTGGTCATTTTCTAAAAAGTAGTTGTCTATGGATTTGATCAGATCTTTGTGCATTTTTGGGTCCTGTAGGTACCAGGGATTGATTGGGGCAATGCGTCCAACCTGGGAGTGGTCAAGAAAAATGTGGACCCAAAGGGGGGAGTGATCTGAAACGCCCCTGGAGAGGTGTCGTACCTCATGAATATCTGTAACCTGAGGGCAGGGACAACTATATAGTCCAAACAAGAGAGGCTATTATGCGCCCTTGAGTGAAAAGTGTGCTGGATCTTATCAGGGTGGTGCGATCTCCAGCCGTCCACTAACCCCAGCTAAGAAGCCGGAAAAGGAGTGTGCAGTGTGAGGGATTGTGCGAGGGGGATGTCTGTCCAGTGAGCCCGATATGATTGAATTGAAGTCACCGCCAAGCACTAGGTGCCCTTCTGGTATTGTAATCAGTACGGTGCTGAGGTCAGAAAATATTGTAGACTGTAGCCCTGGGGGTACGTAAATTGACATGTAAGTGATGGTTTGGTCCTCCCAGGTGCCTATAATACCGACATATCTGCCCCGATCATCCACATATGTGGACGTAGGTGAGAAGGGGAGTGGCTTATTGTACATAATGCCCACCCCTCTGTAATTCGCAAAACCTATATGCATCATCATTGAGTAGCCCCATCTGTGCATAGCTTTACAAGTGTTACCAATAAGATGAGTCTCCTGAAGCAACACAATGTCTGGATACAATTGCTTGACATTTTGCATTACTATTTGCATGATTTTATCCCCCAGCCCATTTACATTCCAACTTAAGATTTTAACTTCTTTATTGCGCTGTACACCCATTGATCTGTATGTGAAGTATCATGGCCCCTTCTACTACTACTTGGGACTGCACCACCGAAATAATGCCGAGCATAACAATTGAGAAACCATCATGCAAATAAACACATTACCCCAACCCAACAACCCCCCACCCTGCTGCCCTCACTCTGGGATCAGAACTGCCCATCAAATAAATAGCAAAGTGCCTGTTGCCCTGAAAAAATTCAAAGAAAGAAAAAACAAGGGGGAAAAGCAGAGTGCTCCATGTCTATTGTCCCGTGCTACATCACTGTCACACCCTTAATACACATTTGACGTAAGTCCATAGATATGAAAACATTCCCATTTAAGTACGATTCAGTCGTCCTTCTCCCCAGCCCGCCCCTCACCACCCGTTCCCCTTACTAGCAAAAAGACTGCCATTGTCCGAAACTCCACTCAGGCTGGACCATTGTCTGAATGGCCCACAGCTCCTGGTTCCCCTGGGTTGGTAGTTCCTTGGTATTCAAGCCAGTCCGCCACTGCTTCAGGTTGGTCAAAAATCCATATTCTGCCCTTCGCCTCACCCAGGAGGCGAGCAGGGAACAGCATTGAGTATTTCGCCCTTTCTCTCTTAGGTTACGTTTAACAGAGAAGAAAGATCTCCTTTGCTTTTGCACCCGTTGCGTGAAATTGGGGAAAAAGATGTCCGCATTCTCGTATCCGAGGGGGGCACTGGCCCTAGCGTTTTGGAGGATTACATCTCTGTCCCAATAGTTTAGGACAGGAGCCAGCATAGGCCGCGGGGAGCGCCCGGCTTGGGACAGCCACCCGGGACCCTGTGGGCCCATTCTATAACAGAAAATTTACTGAGGCCCTTGGGTTGCAAGTGCTTGAGAATAAAATCCTCAACGAATAAGTCAGGAGTTTGCCCTTCCAATTTCTCAGGAACTCCAATGATGCAGAGATTATTTCTGCAAAGTCAGCCTTCAGAGTTGTCCAGTTTGAAGTCTGTGAGATTTTGGGAGTCCTGCAGATCACGGACCTCTCTTTGCAACTGTGTGACATCATCCACTAGGCTTGTGGTTGTGATTTCTACCTGTTTCACATTTTCGTTAAGTTTCCTCATGTCGGCCCTGATAAGGTTAATGTCAATGGCAACAGAGTCTAGGGAGGTCTTGAACCTGTAATGGCCTCCATGACGTCTTTGAGGGAAAGCTCCTGCTCCTCTTCCCCAGGGCCTCCTCAGACAGCCGACCCCCTGCAGGTCTTTAGTTACTGTGTAACGGTCCAGTTTATTCATTTGGACTTGCTTTGGCCCCCTGGTTCTGGACCCCTTAGCACTCTCCATTGTAATAGAAACGTGAATAACAAATGAGGTCAGATTGTTGGTTACAAGTGGGAGTAGGAAGCCCTCGGCTCCAATGAAGGTTTGATGTGGATAGTACTGACAGCCTCTCACCCAACCCTGCATATCACACGGCCAGGGCCACAGGGCTATTTACTACACCTTGGAACCATCTGCTGGAGCTCAGGCCGCTCTTGATCCCACTGATGAGAGGAGAAGGCGCAGGGGGCCTCTCGATTTTCAGGGGGGGAACAAGTGGGGGCTGCTTTCAATAGGAACAACTTCAGCTGGACGCGGTTCAAGGCGCCAAAGCGGGTGGTGGTATGCCAACCGTGGTGGGGGTCCGCTATCTCAGAGGACACAGAGGAAGGGGCACTACCACCAGGGACGCATCACTGCTCCCGACTGTTATGCGGCTTGTGCACCCTGTTGCCCAGCAATTGCAACCCCAGACCGCCTCAAAAAGTCTATTGTCAGGCTTCCAGCACCCCTGCTGCATTAGATAATCAGGGTCTTAGTAGGAGCCATTGATCCAGGATAGCAGCAGCGCTCTGGTCTGCGGTGCCGACGCAAGGGGAGAAAAGGGTCAATATGCCGTGTGTCTAATTGTCAGACACCCCCCACAGGCCGCAGCTGGATGTGGGCTCTCGAGGCAGGTAACAGGTGGGTAGGTGGAGGGAGAGGCTGCACTAAACGAGCAGCGCCGCCGCCATTTTGCATCTTGCGGCTGGCGCGCCCTACCTGGTCACTCCCTTCGTGCCTCTCCCTCTCCCCAATGTGCTGCTGTGTTGAAAATTCCCCCTCCGCCGCCATCAATCCGTCTATCTCCCATTGGGATTGCCGACAACGTAGGTTTGCGGTGGCGCCCCAGTCCACGGCGCCACCGCTAGGTCTGTGGGGGCTGGCTGGAGCTCTTGTTGGGAGGACATGGCCACTGTGGGCCCCTGCTTCAGGACTTAGCGTAGGCTGTAACTCCGGGAGGGTGATTACTCCCCCTTGGTGCTCGATCTGGGCGCCGGAGCGAGCGAGATGAATTCTGCTGTTGATCTGGCAGCAGGGGCTGCAGAGGGGCATTGCAGATCGTGATCAGGATGTTATTAGGCAGGCACGTGTGACAGGAGCTCACAGACTCCACGGCCATTCCTGTTCCGTGCTTGGCCACGCCCCGGCATCCTTTATTCTTGTATATTTTTAATTTTCATGACTATGAGGAGCGTTGCCTACACACTTGATTATGAATATGCCTGATAACCGTGACTTAGAAGGGGAACAACATAAATGCTGCTGCTCCGGTAATTCTCTGGCTTTCCTCTTTGCTGTGATTGACCTTTTCAATTTATCAGTGCCCTGAAGAAGTCCTCTAGTAGGACGAAACACGTCAGCTTTATCATTGTGAAAACTGATGTTTATGACCACGTTTTAAAAGCAATAGAAATTGGAATAAAAGGAAAACTTTGAATAATAATTGTGTTGTATACAGACTACACAGTTGTTTTCTCAGTTTTTTAAATTGATGTGTGGTGCACCTGTGCTTATGTTCCAAATATTCCTTAGCTTTGATTTTTGATACAACAAACTGTGTTTGCCCCCCCCCCCAAGATCACTTTTAGCTAAGCTGGATTGTTCAAGAAGGCTTGTACATTTTTGTCTTGAAAAGGTTTGATCAGTTGCCATAGCCACCAGCGCCCTTCGACGGTAGTGTGGCAAAAGTCTGGGCGAACGAAAAACGAGACACCACCCCTGGTCCTCCTTGCTTTGGATCTGTCCTTTTTTGAAGATTGCTTGATGCAGTAAAAAGTTTCTGAAGTACACTAGAATGGCTTGTGGCATTGCTCCTTCCCTTACTGGCTGCTTTTGTACAAAAGAGACTCGATGTGCGTGTTGCACCTCTTGGACCCAGTTCCAGTCTGTTAACTCCAGGAATGCATCTCTTGATAACTCCACAACATATGAACAGGCATCTGCCCCCTTCACCCCCTTGAGAACCCCAAGCACCCGCAAGTTGTTGCGCCTCTGAAGGTTCTCATGCTCCCCCAGCTTCCATTGTATATAGATTAGCTGGGACTTAAGGGACTTAGTTAACGCTTGGGTGGCTGTGAGATCGGACTCCGTAGTAACAATCCTTGACTCGAGATCCGTCATCCACTCTCCAATGGTGCTACAGGTTTTGGTCAGCTTCCTGGCCAGCCCCTGCACCTTTCGCATAGTTGATCGGGCATTACGGCCATCTTGTTGTGTCTCATCCCGATGCATTGATATAGCCTGAAAGATGGCCTCCAACATTGGAGGGGTCGGTCCATTTAAATCTGAGACAGATGGCCCGCTAGATGAAGGACCAACAACTTGGTTTGTAGGGGTATAGTCCCAGGTGAGGTCTCTATCTCCCGGTTTTCTTCCTCTTTTCTGAATGGTCTTGTCCCAGGCTCCATTAACCTCATCTAGATCACTATCAACATTACTGAAATCAGTGAAGGCACCAGGGCCATCATCTGACCACTCAGCCCCCTCTGACATGGAGAAGAAATAGTCACTTTGCTCCTTTTCCTGATCTTTTCCAAGTCTATCCTGTCGGTCCTTTCCGACCCCCGACATCCCTCTACCAGAGTTGAACATGTGGGATGAATGAGCAACCCTGTCTGAGATCTGCCAACGGTTCAGGTGGGGGAATTTAAAAGGCCGGGGGGGGCGAACACCCATCTCTGCTCCCGTATTGGCCCCCAATAGGCTTACTGCCAAGTTGTCAGGACCTGGTAAATCAGTGTCCCTGGGGAGCCGTCTGCCTCTAGCGCCTTCTCCACAACTTGCTGTGAGCTGGTGTTGCACATGACTGAATCCCCGTCAGTCTGAGTCGTCTTCACTGCAGGACCTCTCAGAAGTTCAACCATTGTAGGGCCTGCCAGATGCTATTTCCCGGCAGCCACGCCTCTTCCTCTCCTCTCCAGGGCTTGCTCACGTTGCTCAGTCTGTTGACCTCAGCACCCTTGTCGAGGTGTCTGTGCGGTCGGTACAGCCGCGGCATCGATGTTGATTTCTCCCACATCCGGATGGCCCTTCAGTATGGGATGAGCAGTCTTTGCGTTAGCAGCTCTGCTGGCTGGTTTTGGCCCCATGCCGTCCGCTGATACAGGAGCTGATGTATTGGTAAGGTAAGAGTCACAGAGGCCACGGATCAGTTTGTTAAAGTGTCTCAGAACCGCCAGCCCGATTACTGTACCGATCAGCTGCACATAGCTCCCCAATACTCTTGGGGGACTGCATGTCACTATCCCTTGCACTTCAAGGGTCATCTCATCACGTCTGCATGTAAATACTGATAGGGGCTCTCTAACGGCCTGCGTGCTGTTTCAGTCTAAGTCAACTGCCATTTTGCTTCTCCAGTCAGGTTTCAGGCCGGGGCACAATACTGAGGTCACCATTCTAAACATCGTAGATGATATACAAGCTCCAATAGACCAAAACATATCTTGTCTCCTACTTCTTCTGGAGTTATGAGTGGAGTTTAACATGGTCAGCTACAAATGCCTAAGATAGACTTTTTAATTCAGATTGGCCATATCAGGAGCCATCCTTCATTAGTTCACTTCCTTGTTGCAGAACCGACAAGAAAGAGTAAAAATCAGCAACACCCTGTCAGATGTAGCAGACATCAACAGGGGCGTTCCGCATGGATCTCAAATTAGACCAGCGCTCTTCATTCTATAAAATGGAACCGCTCACTGAACTCCGTAAACAATCAAAAATCTTGTACCACATGTATGCTGATGATACTCAACTCTACATCAAGCTCTCCTCTCGAGTGAATATCCGGAGTCTAGATGGCACCCTGAGGAAACACAGGACTGGGTGGTGCACAACCATCTAAAACTAAATCCACTTAAAATCAACAACCTCAACTATGGACTCATATCCTCAAATCGCTAAACTTCATCCCAACCATCTGTGACTCACTAGGAATCACACTAGACCAAAATCTAAACATGCAAGTTAACTACAAGCTGCAACCTGAAGTGGGCTAACCTACATCTGCACCTTCTAAGAAAGCTCAAACCCTTCATACTTCCAGGAGACCTCAAAATGGTGGTTCAATCTCTAGTGCTCTCAAGACTGGACTATGGGAATGCCACACTCAAAGGTCTACCGAAGGCCGGCCTAGCCCCAATAAAAGCAGCAAT
Source organism: Lissotriton vulgaris (assembly GCF_964263255.1). Lineage (NCBI taxonomy): Eukaryota > Metazoa > Chordata > Amphibia > Caudata > Salamandridae > Lissotriton > Lissotriton vulgaris. The sequence goes on from NW_028255105.1 coordinate 473,897, forward strand.
AAATGCAGCTGCAGGACTATTAACCGGCACACAACAATATGATTGTATTTCCCCATCACTCAACTGGTTCCCAGTTGAAGCTGGGATCCAACTGAAGGTTGCATGCATAGCCCACAAAGCTCTACATAACTCTGGTCCAAAATACATAGCACATAGGATCAAGGTATTAAGAGGCGAAGGAATTCTAGAAGTGCTAAACACCACATATTAGAAGCAGCCAGATTTAAAAAAAAATGAAAACACATGATTGCACTTTCAGCGGATCCTCTCCAAAAAGATGGAACTACATGACACCCTCAATTTATTTTTTAAACACAATTTATTGATTTCCATATATCCAGAGAGGCTATAAAACAAAGAAAGGAACAAGGGGTTATGGTTTCATACCCCATGCATTTAACAGAGGTCCAGTTTCATGTGGTGTAGCGTTCTAATCTAGGACCCTGATCGATACTGCGACCTTATGCCCCTATTCGGCTATAAATCCATTTGTTCCCTATATTGGCATAACCGTACAAGTACAATATTCAGAAACTCGTCTCTGGCCTCACACGAACAGAGCCACATTTCAAAATCGCTTTCTCTGCCACTTCCTTTGCAACCAATTAGTGCAATGACATAGCAGAAGTTACTATCTAACATTCCTAGATTAACACTCCGAGTTCTTCAACAAGATAAAAACTCAGCAACCTGGAAATCCCCGCTTGCTATGTTTTGATTAGTAATAGAACTCTAATGAGCACTGATAGACGATCACTTCCTAGTGACATCTTTATTGACGTCTTATGTCCAAAAACTTACGTCAAACAAGGCACCTTTCAGGTATAAATATTACCAACGTTGCCTTAAGCAAACGCTGCTAGCTGCCTCAATGCCCTCGCTGCTGACAAAGCTGCTGTTATGCTGATGATACCATAGCTGCTATCGCTGCTAACTAGCGAACAATGGTGTGGTGAACCTAGGAGCTGAACAGCCATCCCCTGCAAGAGCCCAGCAGATGCAAGCTGCCCGCGGACGCTGCCCCTCCTCCTCCTCCTCGATGCGCTGAGAGAGACGCTGTCTTTTCTCCTGCAGAGAAATCCAGCACCGGCGTTTCTAGTCTACCCTTGCGGGTGACTGGGATATCGACCCCCTGAAGGAGATACCAGACCTCCATCATTCTATTCCAGAGGTATGGTATTGACTAAACCCTTAGAGAGAATTCTTGAAGCAAACCTTGGCAAAACCAACTTAACTTAAAGCTACTTACTTACTCCCCTCCCAAGTACTAGGCTTAGGTCAGGTACACTGGGGTAGGCGTAGTTAGAAGCACCAGTTGAGTATTTTAGCCTAATGTATATATGAATGTATATATGTTTTATTCATTTTAAACCATTGTATGGCTAAGAAACCATATCAATGCTTTTACAGTATTATTTCGCAATACTCAACTTACTGTACGTACTTTTTATAATAACAAGTCTTGCAATTGTGGCAATTCATTTCTCTTGTACGAGAAGAAAGACTGTTCAATAAATGTTACCCTTTATTGGAAACGCCCATCTCTCTATTCTCTACATATTGTGAAAGTAAACTGCACAACCACTGACTGAGTAAAATAACTGTCTATTGTTCACACGACCCTAGAGATTGACTCTTGATCTGAGGAGCAAAGTTGTCATGTTGCACGGTTGTTGGAAAACTGAATCCCTTCTTGTCTGTACCAGGGAAGCTGATCACTTCCTATTCAGTCAAGAAAGTTTCCAGTGACCTCTGAGCTAGTTGGTAACAAACCCAATTAAGTTTAGCATAGTCAGTAGAGGCCTGGAAGATCCGCACTTCAACGTCGATACTACTGTTTATGTTATTCCAATGCGCAGGGCCTATTGGGAAAATAGGAACTACACTACATGGCGCCCAACGTTTGATAAGGCGATAAACTAACGCAAGACGTTAGAGTAACTCAGTCGTGCATTTTTCACACAGACCCCTTTCTCCCGTAAATACTCCAATAGACGTCTGGAGTGGGTGAAAGGTTAAAATCCGCCCGAACTCAGTAGGAAGGGATTCCTATGTAAAGCTCTGGTTTATTCAACGTTGAAGGATACAGTGTTCCAAAATATTGTGCACCTAATCTTTGTCTCCTTGGAGACCTGCTCTGCAAACCTTGCATTTATACAATGCCAGGAGAAAACGGAACCTCTGGGGCCGCAGCAGATGCGACTCAGCAGGGTCCCGACACTACTACTGAACTGGGTGCAATAATCATCCCGGCACATTTAAGAAAATCTATAACTTTAAAACTTATAGAAAATGGACTGACACCACAAGGTGGTACAGTAATTTTCGTGATAGAGGCACATGAATATCGGCAGACAGAGGTATTTTATTCATGGATAAACTTTCCAGCGGCAAACGCTAGAACAAAAGAGTTTCACTATTACAAAATAGAGAAACCACCGGAAGAGTACGCTCCTTTTGAGGAGACTGAAATCCCACTAAAATTCCAAGAGCACCTGCTCTGGTTTATTGGCGCCCTAAAACATAATGATCATATTACCAGGCTCGGTCCACTAGGTAGACCAGGAGCAACGTGGCCGGTTCTAGCCAGCTACACACCACATCCGGACATTGCAAAAATGTCTAAAGAAGAGCTGTTAGTACAGCTAAAAGCATTAATTAAAATACATAGGCAATTAGTCCAATATGTAATGCGGACTGCAACAGTCCAACCAGCTGTTGATGTACCACAGCTGACCACTCATCAGGGGAACAATAATAAAATTACACCACAGAACATACAGTCATGTCTTGGTAAAACACCCATAAAACGGGAACAAATTCCTTTCTGGTTAGCGCAAAAAATCACTCAAATAGAGGCAGTATTTCCGGATACTACCCCAATAGAGAAACACAGAATCTTGACAATCTGCCTTCCTATGGGAATCGCATCACACGTGGAGGACTGTGACACTTGGGGTACAGTCTTTGCTTCCATTTACACAAAAACACATGGGGGCAGATTTATGAGGCCCTTGCGCCACGTTTACGCCACTGTTGCGTCACGCAAGGCGGCGAAAATGTGGCGCATCCCTACGAACGATTTACAACGTGATGTATCTAGGCAGATGCGTCACGTTGTAAAGCCCTGCGCCGCTTGTGGGCGTTCCGGCGCAGGGTGGGCGTTCCGGGGCAGGTGCGCCTCGCAAAAGTGGCTGAGTGAAATCTATGAGATTTCACTCAGTCACTTTTAAGCCAATGCTGCGTCAAAAGCCTGCGCCTGCTTGAAGCAGGCGTAGGTCTTGACGCAGCATTGTTAAAATGGGGCGCCCCCGAGCCTTGTTGGAGCTGCGTCGCGCTTGCGACGCAACTCCAGCAATGCGCCACATTTCTGGCACAGATGCGTCACGCATCTGTGCCGTTTTTGCACCATGGTGCGCCGCATTATAAATGCGGCGCACCATGGCTGGCGGAGCTGTGGCGCACTGTGGTGCATGTTAACTGGCGCATCCCTGGGGATGCGCCAGTTAACATAAATCTGCCCCATGGTGTTCCGTCTATGGCGGTAATACCAGATGTACTACGACTGATTCAAAATGAATACGGTCCTGAACCTGCTTTAACTCTTGGTATGAAATTACTGAAAGACTTCAAGCAGGTCTCGGCTATATTATTAGCTAATATAAAGGGAGAAGCAGCATCTGTGGCGATCCACCAGAAGTTGAAGGAAACAGATATAACAGATCAGCCAGTTGAGCTTGCCAGCATCATAGAGAAATGCTATGAAGAATTAGGTAGAGACAGCTTGGGTGGAAAACCAGTAAAGCTCCAACTGCTCGAAAATCCTGAAAAAATATTTATTAAAAATAATTCAAACACTCCTAAAAAGAGCTGGGATGGAAATAAACAATCCACTCCCAAGGAAAAAGTTTTCCAGTCCAGAGGAAGGTCTCCTCGACGGAGGGAAAGAACTCCGACTCGAGAACACCAGTCTCCCCAGAGGGAGCCCTCTGAGAAAAGATATAACCTTAGAAATAGGGATAATTTGAAAAAACCTGATAGATATCAAAGTATTGCTACACGTCCCTCTCGATCTTTTTCGCAGAAATCTGAAAGAAGAGCACGGTCAGACCCAGGAGAGCACACCAAGTCCAAAGACAAGGAACCTACTCAGAGTAAAAAATCTCAATTTCTAAAAAAGAAGGTAGCCAGTATTAGAGTAATCAACCATGCCGAGAATACTGAGGACACAGTTGAAAAACGGGGAGTGGGCACAGACAATGTTAGACAGTGCAGCAGAAATCACTATAGCCCGCAAGATCTTGATGAGTCATCTGGAGACAGTGGACACGAATGAATACATTCAGGTTGAAACTGCCGACACCAGACTTAGCGAGCCCCATAAAATATACGAAATAACATTCCGTATAGAGGGTGATAAGACTAGGAAAATAAAGGGTCTATTTTCGGATAAACTCTCAAAAGGCTATGATATTCTGTTAGCTGAAAAAGATTGGCCCCCAGAGTTTGTCGGGGAGTGCCCTCGTGGCGAAGAAATGATTATGCCTGCCTTCTCGAATCACATTCCGATTCACAAAAAATATACTTATGCAAGGAAATGGGCAGTAGCCCAGGCACCGGCATTATACAAAAATCATGTAGGATGGGATGAGGACTCACCTCCTCACAAAATCCAGTTAAAAAGTGAACCAACTGCCCAAAGGCAGTATCCCATTAAGCAAGAAGCTAAAAAACAAGTCAGGGAGATCTTAGATCAACTTGAATACCAGGGGGTGATTGAAACATGCACCTCTCAAATGAACAATCCTTTGTTTCCTGTCTCCAAGCCAGACAATTCATATCGTCTAGTTTTGGACTACAGACACCTTAATGCATGTTGCAAAACATTTGCAGTACAAAATTCGCATAGTGCAGCCCTAATGAACAACATAGTTAGGAAAAAATATAAAACGACATTAGACATATCGAATGGGTTTTTTTGTCAAAACATTGCACCAGAAAGCAGGTATTTGACCGCTTTCTCCGTAATGGGGTCTCAGAAAATTTCTGTAGGCTCCCACAGGGGTTCAAGAACAGCCCAGGACTATTCTCAGCTAGGGTAACAGAGTTACTACAAATATATGATGATGAGGCATTATCTTACGTAGATGATATCTATCTCACAGACGACGACTTGGATACTCACTTGAAAAGAGTGAACACCATTATACTTGGGTTTGCAGCAGAGGGTTACAAATTCAACTTTAAAAAGTCTCGAATTGCCCATCTGACAGTATTATTTTTAGGATACGAATTATCAAGTGAAGGGAAAAGCCTAGCGGACAACTTCTTAGAGAAGTGCGCTGTACTCCAAGCTCCAAAAACCACAATCCATACTAGGTTTTCTGAATTTCGGAAGAACATACATTCTAAATTACGCAGAGAGGGTTAAACCTCTCTACGAACTAATTAAACCTGATTTTAAACAAATCAATTGGACTCAAAAACACACAGAAATTTTGAGATCACTGCAAACAGACATGTTAGCAAAAACAAAATTAGATACACGTGACAACACACGCGATCTTGTAATCCGAGTCATCCCAGGAAGATGCGGATTCACGTACCTGACCTCTAATGAGGGAGAAAAGGTACCAATTTCAATCAAATCTCACTTGTACACACAAGCAGAAAAAACATTCAGTCCCACAGAAAGAACTGTGAAAGCAGTGCAAATTGCATTAGCAAATGAACGAGAACTAGCACATGGTAAAAGGATTAATATCCTCACAGCGGAATCCGCCTTCGAGGCGCTATTCAGCCCAGTAAACCTGCCTACAGTGTCACTGGATCCGAAATGGATACAGTGTGTAGATTCTCTAGGAGCGGAAGATGTGAAATACTATTTCGCCCCGCAATTCGAAGAACTGAATGATTTAGAACATGAAGAAGAATATCCTCTGCCAATCGAACTTCTGCCTCTCCCACAGTACGCCTGTATAATCTATACAGATAGATTTGTACAGCATTTCAACGTAGAGAGCAAATCCTACGATGCAGCCTGTGCGATTGTTAAAGGTCGTGGCTGTGCGGTAAATTCAGACCGAAAATAACAAAAACTGAATCAGTAAGAAACTGTTCGGCTCAGAGAGCTGAAATGAGATCTTTAAAGATGGCGCTTGAAAATGCAGAACGTGAATTCCCGACACTAATCGTGTGCGATTCTCATTTTTGCGTCAACTCTTACAATAATAAACTGCAGAGCTGGATTGAAAACGATTACAAAGATGATACAGGTGCCACGATAAAGCATAAATCGCTCTGGAAACAGGTAGCTCTTTTACAGAAAGAACTACAAAAGACTCACGTGATACACGCACAGAGTCATCAACGTGATGGCGTTCACATTGCAGGGAATTCATTGGCTAACACAGCCATAGCGGAAGCAACTAAACCGGCTTCCGTAGCCACAAAAAAGCATGCAGAAAAATACATAGACGGGGAAACCATGCTGGCAGTAAAAACGACCGTAGAAGGCGACTGTGCAGCACAACCCGTGAACTATCCACTCAATTATGCATACGTAATCGATGCAAACTCCGTTCCTTTTGCTTGAATCCCTGGAGTGGGGGATAGAGTGATTCCGAACAGGGACTGGAGGGGCTTCCTCACACAGGAAGCACATATGGGGTTGGGTCTGAGACACCAAACAATCAAGGAATCCCTGACTGAATTAGAATCAGAGTACTGGTGGCCGGAAATGAGTGAAGGCATTCATGAGTTTGCAAAACACTGTGAAGACTGTAACAGAGATTGCAGTGAAGAACCGGCCAGTGTAGTGTCAGAAGCCCTAATAGAAAGCATCAGGCAATCTATCCGCGCTATCAAAAAAGAGAAACGCGTCCCATTGTACGTCATTTAGGCTAAACACACTTAAATAATGTGGCCCCCAGCGCTCGGCTGACGCCAGAACGGTTATAAAAGATCTGCGAGTCTTTATCGGCACATATGCAATTGCCATGTTCCATTCTGACCAGGGTCCTGCTTTTAGCTCTCGAGCTTATAAGGAGGCCATGGCCAGCATGGGAGTTGGGTTGCGGTATTCTTGTCCGTCACACCCCGAAGGGAATAGTGTGGTAGAAAGAAAAAAACGGGACATAATGCGATCTATAACAGCGAAGGTATTAGGTTCGGGTGCTGGGTGGGTCAAACATTTAATAAGTGTCCAGATCAGTCTTAATAATTTGCCAAGACATTCTCTAAAAGGTTTCAGCCCATACGAACTATTGTTCGGAATTAGAATGAGAGTTCAGGACCTCGATAGTCAGATATCAGTGGTACTAGAAAAAAACAACAGACTTTGATATAAAAGATCGTTTGGCTGTTTTACAGGACTTGAATGAAACAAGAAAATCCTTAAGCAACATAAAGTTAAAGCAACAGCCAGATACCACTGACGAGGCACCACAAGCAACAGCCCCAGCAAGGCCTGTCTGGATTCCAAAGATTGGGGATCTAGTCAGAGAAAAGAATAGCGGTGAAGAAGGAATTTGGGCCTTCTTACAGAAAAGCAGTACCTGTCTTAGCAGTCACCGGAACAAGATCAGTAGTACTACCGCCCCTTGCTGGTAAAAAGGAGAACAGAGTTGTAGCAATCGACCTGGTAAAACCACAAGCATGTGGCCTATAATCAACAGTAGGCCCAGTGGACTCCCGAGAAACAACAGAATACCCAAACTTGCAACAATCCAAGAGATTCAAACTGAAAGACTAATCACATTCGATCAGCCTGCAGTGCACAGAGAAGGACTATGCAATAATGCCATGGAACTCGTGCCTCTTGAGACACAGATTGAAACAGTTCGTCAAGAAACACCAGTCTACAATAATGTGGCATCAGAAAGTGCTACCGAAAGACAAATTGAAAGAACACTCGCAACAATTGACAGAACTGCCTCTGGTTATTTCATCGACTTCGACAACTTTTCCGAGGATCAAAGTAACCCCAAAGTGATGCCAGAAACAAAAATGACTTTTAAAGAAAAAGCAACGGAACTCTTTCATCAACTGAAGGAAATCTACCTTATTTCTCCATGGTTAGAGTTCTGGTTCGGTCTAGGTGTATTTTTCCTCCTGCTTTGGCTCATCATGGTACTTTGTTTGGGAAAATTCATTGAGGGAAAATATAGTACAATGGACACAGCAAGTCAGAACATCAACTTAGTCCTCAAACCACACAGATCATCCCACGTGCAGAAAAGAGAACTGTCAACAGTAAATGTCACAGCCATTCCAATACCCGGTGGGGTAGTATGGGAGAAAACTGACTATGAGATCTATGGTCCGGTCGAGATCCTGAAGTATCCTCATCAACTGAAGGTTTCCTTGAGTGACTTTGTAAAACCTAGTACATTCTCTGATGATTGGGACTTTAACAGTATTAATGACATGATGTCTGATTTAGTAATGTCAGCTAGATTCACAGAACATGATTATTTACAAGGTTCGTCTAGTTATGAACAGTTGTTCTGTTATACACATTATGGCGATCATTATTTGCATAAATCTGCACAGCCTAGAAATGTTTTTAAGTATAATCAATGGGAACATTGTGCTACACCACCTAAAAGCAGTTCTAAAACATTCTTTGAGAAATTCAAGTACTTCTCAGGGTTTAACACCAGTGATGCAGAAACGTTTTATTACAAACTGTTAGATAAAACAGGAATGAAAACAATGCTGACAAACACTAACTTAATATATTCAAAAGCATTTTATGAAAAAATGATGACATTTGGTTTTGATTATTGGAAAAATAACATTGAAACAAAAAACATTTAGGGTACGAAAGATTGGCAGGTACAAGGCCTAGAAGCACTATTCAGAACCTGCATGATACCAGAACAAATGATGTTTTTAAATGACACAATTCACCAAACATCCTGTCTTGGCCTAGCTAAGATCAAAGACCTAAACAAACCGTCTATTCCAAAGCCAATACCTGAAAATGTAACAACAGATATTGAGATAGACGTAACTAAAATTTTACATTTTAACAGAACACATCCTGATTGGAAGAAGTGGTTAATCTGGCCTACTGACACAAACAACTGTCAAGATAGATTCCTGAACAAAACAAAGGGGTTGAAAATGACCAGACAAGACCCTAGATACTCCCAGAGACAACATCCAGGGATAGTAACAACATACAGTGTAGGGAAACTCTGCCTCGAATGGCTAGGATCATCCACATTGGCTGAAATTAAGCAACACTTATCTTTACTTAAAGATGGTGCTGTTTGCGCGATTTTATTATGGGACCACGCAAACAGCGTCAAAAGCGTTTCATAGCGACCAGTATCTATGCTGCATACAACGAGGCTTGGAAAGTCACACAAATTGAAACAGCAGAAAAAATACGAGAAATTGATCGTATTAATTTGGAAAAATCACTTTCTGTAGTGGACAATGGGTTAATGACTCTGTCCTCCAGAATATATGCGTTGGACAATATTGTATCCTCTGCCTTTGATATAATAGACAGAGACGTGCTAATGTTACAGCATGGCCAGTCGCAATTACGTTCTATTGTACAATTAGGCTGGACGCTGCAAAATCTTCGTTCAGGCTATGTGCCTTGGCGTTTAATCAACACAACGTCATTGTTTTCCATTTTTAACCTTACTGATAAACAAATCAGCTTGGCACAGAAAGGAGCAGACTATACAATCCTGAGCATCGAAAAACTTGAGAGATTATCATTGACAATGTCAGAAAGTCCTGTCATTGAATGGATAATACACGGAATTATCACAATTCCGATAACAACTTTCCGATTTAAAAAGTGCCTTGAATACATACCTACTGGCCAGTATAAACGATTGGGTAAAGGTTATGTTAAGTTAGCATGGAAATTACCATACACACATTCATGCTATAGTGACAGCGACAAAAATGTATTTCTTAGTGGTGAAAATTGTAAACGTTCACTAAGCGGTATACTTTTGTGCCAGGGTATTAATTTACACGGAGCCTGTGAAGGTAATTCTAACATCCTTTCATGCCACCAGCTTGTCACACCTGCAACGCAGATAGAGCCCTTCTTTATGCACCTCGCGAATGGGAGTTACATTCTAAGAACGGATAACAGATGTTGTGGCCTTGTTCCAGGGAAAAGTTATCTCGTAAGCGTAACTTCCATGGTCAAATGCTGTATGCAAGCATTGTTCCCGAGCGGGCCTGGAGACATAGAGACTCCCATCTGGCCTCGTCTACATTTCTCTTCTGTACGAATTGATACTTTAAGCAAAATGAAATCTGTGCTTTTACAGACAACAGTGCCCATAACGTCATCAAAAGAGACGTATGATCTCCTAGTTGCAAGGACAGCTACGGAGGTTCATGACCTTTTATCAACAAATTGCCCAGTGCATTTCGTAGAAATGTTGAGCCAACTCCTTAACATGTCTAGTGCCACAGGCATCCCAGGCATATTTAAGACGATTTTTACGGGACTGCTTACACCATTTCAAGCAATTCTGGGAATCGTTCCAAATTTTGTCCACTCTGTTTTTGGCGGCATACCCCTATTTTTGGGACTTGTAGCAAGGATTTTATTTTTGACCCTCCTGCTTCGATATGGCAAGCCACAGCTCAGACATGACTCCTATGGGAATGGAAGAGACAATCCTAGCAGTGCGCTACCGGGACAGAATAACGAGAGTCCTTGGATTGGCCTGGCTGAGAGATCTAAACATGACCTGGTTCCTTTCATTCAGACCGATATGGCAAAATTGCATCTTACCTGTACTTCGATGTATGCTATGCGGAGATGAGTGCGTGTTGGACACCTGTCTTGCACTTCCATCAGCAGTACCAATGGATATCGATATTTTTGCTAAGTCTGATAACGGCTCACGCATTGTGTTGTCCCCAGCGGCTACCAATCCTGATGACGGCATTCATTGAGACTCCTGTGCTACGACTAGGTGGTAACAGTGGAGCGAGTGACAAAAGCAACATCACCCAGGTACGACCTTCTGTGAGCATTGCTGATCCAGCCTTTGATGACAGCAATCATGCTCACACTTGCCAAGTTAAAGCACTATCGAATTTGGTCGAACTGTCACCTGATTTTGTAGATCAATTCTTTGAGAGCCTGTCTGATATGATGTTCTCACCCGAACAGAAACAATAACTTTAGAGAAGCATTCCGATACACAGCGTTCCCATGAACTCTGAATTTGGCCTTCAGTTTTGAACAACAAAAACTGCTAAAAGCGTTCGAACTCTATTTTCCCCGTTCAGCAAGAATTCTTTTGAATTGAACACTTTTTAATATTCACCTTTTTTTGGGCACGAAAAATTCTTTGCTTAAAGTAAAACTATTCATAGAGAACAGAAGCTTCGACTTCTATTTTTAGATACATGTAGAGACATAATAACTTTACACCAACCTCTAGCACATTCTACTGCAATGCATTTATATGTGATGAAATTATCTCGCCCTTCTTCTGTATTCAGAGATATTTCATGTGTAATTCTTTTTGCAAAATCGTTCATTGATTTCATATGCTATCATTTTTGAATGATTTCTATGCTTCAAAAACGTACAGTACCTAAATTTTCACGTATTACAAATACGCCTATTTCAAATGCATATATGTATTTTGGGGTGGGCAATGTTACACATGCATCTTATTGCTCTAGTTTTAGTAATTTGATGGACATGAATTCGTGGAGTGGGTGTAGCGTTCTAATCTAGGATCCTGATCGATACTGCGACCTTATGCCCCTATTCGGCTATAAATCCATTTGTTCCCTACATTGGCATAACCGTTCAAGTACAATATTCAGAAACTCGTCTCTGGCCTCACACGAACAGAGCCACATTTCAGAATCGCTTTCTCTGCCACTTCCTTTGCAACCAATTAGTGCAATGACATAGCAGAAGTTACTATCTATGATTCCTAGATTAACACTCCGAGTTCTTCAACAAGATAAAAACTCAGCAACCTGGAAATCCCCGCTTGCTATGTTTTGATTAGTAATAGAACTCTAATGAGCACTGATAGACGATCACTTCCTAGTGACATCTTTATTGACGTCTTATGTCCAAAAACTTACGTCAAACAAGGCACCTTTCAGGTATAAATATTACCAACGTTGCCTTAAGCAAACGCTGCTAGCTGCCTCAATGCCATCGCTGCTGACGAAGCTGCTGTTATGCTGATGATACCATAGCTGCTATCGCTACTGCTATCGCTGCTAACTAGCGAACGATGGTGTGGTGAACCTAGGAGCTGAACAGCCGTCCCCTGCAAGAGCCCAGCAGATGCAAGCTGCCCGCGGACGCTGCCCCTCCTCCTCCTCCTCGACGCGCTGAGAGAGACGCTGTCTTTTCTCCTGCAGAGAAATCCAGCTCCGGCGTTTCTAGTCTACCCTTGCGGGTGACTGGGATATCGACCCCCTGAAGGAGATACCAGACCTCCATCATTCTATTCCAGAGGTATGGTGTTGACTAAACCCTTAGAGAGAATTCTTGAAGCAAATCTTGGCAAAACCAACTTAACTTAAAGCTACTTACTTACTCCCCTCCCAAGTATTAGGCTTAGGTCAGGTACACTGGGGTAGGCGTAGTTAGAAGCACCAGTTGAGTATTTTAGCCTAATGTATATATGAATGCATATATGTTTTATTCATTTTAAACCATTGTATGGCTAAGAAACCATATCAATGCTTTTACAGTATTATTTCGCAATACTCATCTTACTGTACGTACTTTTTATAATAACAAGTCTTGCAATTGTTGCAATTCATTTCTCTTGTACGAGAAGAAAGACTGTTCAATAAATGTTACCCTTTATTGAAAACGCCCGTCTCTCTATTCTCTACATATTGTGAAAGTAAACTGCACAACCACTGACTGAGTAAAATAACTGTCTATTTGATATTTTGATATTTGTGTGCATTTGTAAAGCGCTAACGTTCGCTCCCAAGGGAGCATCATGGCGCTGGGCGAGCTGCGGAGAAATAACTGAAAGAGTGGGGTGTGATGGAGGAGAGAAACTAAATGGCAGCCAGGACAGAGGAGTCTGGTTGTTTGTAGACCCATGTCTTGAGGAGTTTTCTGAAGTTGTTCTCATTTTCTATGGATCTGAGGTTGACAGGTAGAGTGTTCCAGGCTTTGGCTGCCAGAACATTAAAGGATTTTCCACCCTTGGTCTTGTATTTGAATCTGGGAATTAGAACCAGATTTGTCCCAGAGGATCTCAAGCAGCGCGGGGGATTATAGCGCGTAAAACGGTTTACAAAGTAGCGGGGCCCTGTGTTTTGCATGGTTTTGAAAACTGTAAGGAGCAGTTTAAAAAGGATTCTTTTATGCAGTGGCATCCAGTGAAGCGAATTAAGGGCTGCAGACGCAGATGACCTTCTGGGGAGTTGTAAAACCAGTCGAGCTGCAGCATGTTAGATGCTCTGAAGCTTTCTGAGAGTAGATTTTTTCACTCCGGCCATAAGGCCGTTGCAGTAGTCAAGTCGGGAGAGTATGAGGGCTACCGCGACTGACTTTCTGGCTGCAATTGGGAGGAAATCAAAAAATTTCTTCAGAGATTTTATTAGTCCGAAACAACGACCGGCAGTGATCTTAACGTGGTCATCGAAAGAAAGAGAAGAATCGAATTGCACGCCCAGGTTTCTGGCTGATGGGACTGCACTTGGAGGGGCCTCTGATCCTGGGGGCCACCAATCTTTCGGGCAAAAAGAAAGATTTTTACCTAATGGAATAATTTCCGTCTTTGCACTGTTGCATCTAAGATGGTTACTATTTAACCACTCAAAAACATCAGAGAGGCAGTTTTTAAACCGGAGATCTGCGTCAGTCAGCTGTTTGTCAATGGTGACGACCAATTGAGTGTCGTCGGCGTAAGACGTGACAAGGATCCCATGTGATTCCTTCACAGCTAAAAGGGGTGCCATATAGATGTTAAAAAATAAAGGGCTTAATATGGACCCCTGGGGCACTCCAGATGTAATGAGTTTTTCGCAGGATAGGTGGGGTCCAAGGGACACAGTCTGAGACCTATTTGATAGAAATGATGAAATCCAGGCCAAGGCTGCGTCTGTCACGCCGATCTCTCGCATTCGGTTAATTAAGATGGCATGCGAGATAGTGTCGAACGCTGCTGTGAGATCCAGCAGGATGAGGACAGCTTGCTTGCCCACATCCTGCAGGAATTTGATGGAGTCAGCAAGTTCGATCAAAGCTGTTTCGGTGGAGTGACCGGAGCGGAAGCCTGATTTCTGAGGGTGCAGGATGTTATGGGCTTCTGCGAAAGTTTTAAGCTCCTCATGCACTAAATGCTCCGTGACTTTGCCAAGAATAGGAAGTAAGGAGATGGGGCGCATGTTAGTCAAATCTGTTGGCGATTTGTTCTGTTTTTTCAACAGAGGTTTTACAGTGGCCTTCTTCCATTCGGCAGGTACAATTCCGGATTCAAGGGATTCATTAATAATGACATTAATGTAGGGGTTGACTGTGTCAATCAGGTGATGTAGAATGATGGGGGGACAGGAATCAGTAGGCGCTCCTGATTTACAGGCCCGGATTGCCTTGCTTGTCTGTTGCAGGGAGACTGATTTGAAACTGGAGAGAAGAGGGTAGTTAACTGTTACCTCTAAGGGGGTTGTCGAAGGAGGGGGAAAATATTTCTGAATGTTGACAATTTTGTCAATGAAGTAATCGGCAATTTGATTGCAAAGGCTCTCTGAGGGAGGTATATCGGTGGTGAGGGCTTTCGGGTGAGGGAAAGACTTAACTATGGTAAAGATAGTTTTTTGATTTTGGTGTGCTTCCATTATAAGATTGGTGTAATATTCCTTTTTTGCTGTTTTTATGTCAGAGAGATATAATTTCCTCTGTTGGACATAGCGTGTTCTGGAGACCGTGTCATATGCTTGTCTCCAGTGTCTTTCTAGTCTCCGACATAGAAGATGACTATTGTTCACACGACCCTAGAGATTGACTCTTGATCTGAGGAGCAAAGTTGTCATGTTGCACGGTTATTGGAAAACTGAATCCCTTCTTGTCTGTACCAGGGAAGCTGATCACTTCCTATTCAGTCAAGAAAGTTTCCAGTGACCTCTGAGCTAGTTGGTAACAAACCCAATTAAGTTTAGCATAGTCAGTAGAGGCCTGGAAGATCCGCACTTCTACATCGATACTACTGTTTATGTTATTCCAATGCGCAGGGCCTATTGGGAAAATAGGAACTACACTACAGTGGATTAGCAAAGGCACAGTTATGACGTCATAAGGTGTTTATACCAATGTACGGGCAGGCCAAATCCACGGCCTAGGCAATTCCATGAGTAAGTTCTGCACCCTCAATGAGAGCAATTACCCATTCAGGCTTTTCAAGAAGGAAGTTAAAGCCTTAATACTAGAAAATAAATATGTCATAAGAAAACTCTTTTGAAATTGTCATTCACCCTTTTTTAGATTCTATCCGATTGTTTTGTACCCTGCTCTTCAACAACTATATACAGCATATCATAAGAGATAGATGCTTTACTGTATTGCAACCTTATTTATTTAGAAATGTATAAAGTGCACAGCTACCTCCAACGGAGGTGTCCCGGCGCGAAGGCAGTCGACTGACACAGGGTGCACACAGGATTAGGAACGGTTGAAGAGCCAGGTTTTTAGAACTCGCCGGAATGCTGGTTCTGGTTTAGTCAAACGGAGAGGGAGCAGCATGGTGTTCCAGAGTTTCGTGGTCCTTACCGCGAATGCTCTGCCAAATATCCTTGCTTACAAAAGCGGGGAATTGTGAGGAGCTTCAGGTGGCTGGATCTCAAGGCCCGGTCATGTTGGTAGTGTTGGAGTCTGACTCTTGGGTAACCCGGGCCTTAGCCCCTGGTGGCTCTGTACGCCAGGGTGAGTGCCTTAAATTCTATTCACCTGATGACAATCAGCCAATGAAGTTTTCTCATGTGGGGAGTGTTTGAGTGATGGTAGTGATCTGGCTGCAGCATTCTGAATCATTTGCAGTCTGTGGGTCAGATATGCAGGGAGTCCCAAGTAGAGACCGTTAGCGTAACCCAGGTGAGATGTTAAACAACACTGGTCCGCAATATCTGAGGCACAGACTCGTACAATACAGCAACAAGAGAGCACTCAGATCTAATGACAAGAACTTTCTTGTCATTCCACGGTTTGCAAAAGCTAGGACGGAGGTCGTTCCTTCTCGGTTAAAACGGCCACTCTGTAGAACACTATGACGGAATACCTAAGGAAGATTCACTCTGCACAAATTTCCAGGAGAGCACTAAAAACATGGCTCTTTACGCTACCTAACTTCCTACCACCTGTTTCCATGGCTACGTCAACAGCACTATCAGCACCGGGACACCACCGTGAGAGATAGCAGCTCGCTTTATAAGCTAACTATTATTATTATTATTATTATGTAATTAGGGCGTAAACTACTGTCCTCCTGCAGCCCAATGGGAGGAAGTGGAGGAATTTAATGAGAGTTCAAAATTTCCCATAGCAGGACGAAGAGACTAGCTGAATCTGGCATTTGCAAGAAAGATCGGTATTGAATGTGAACCCCAAGTTTCTTACCGAGTCTACTGGCTCAGGAGAGTATTCAGTTCTTGTTGCCACCAGAGCACAGCGGGTGAGGAGGCCCGCTGATTGAAGAAGAGCTCCTTGGTTTCATCCAAATTCAGCTTTAGGCAATTTTGGGTCATCCAAGCCGAGATGTTACTCAGACACTTTCTAAAGTTGAAAAACGCAGCCTCAGATAGTTCTTTAAAAGAGAACAGAAACTCTGCGTAGGAGATCACCTTCACTACGAGGGGTTTGGCCAGGACTGCAAGCGGAGAGAGGTAAGCATTGAAAAGGAGCGGACTCAATGAAGATCTCTGGGAAACCCCACACACCAGGGGTTTCTGGGAAGAGAAAAAGGGACATAGAAAAACTTGTTGAGACCGGTTCTCAAAGAAGGACCAGATTCAGGACAGGGCCGTGCCCTGTATTCCCAGGTGTTTTAATCTCTCTAGGAGAATCGGATAGGCCACTGTGTCGAAGGCCACGGACAGGTCCAGAGGTACAAGAATTGCTGCGTTCCCCTGGTCAATAGTTTCGCAAACACTCTCTGACAGTTCTAGGAGTGCGGTTTCCATACTATAGCCTGCTCTAATGCCAGACTGGGAGATGTGGAATCGATTGTTTGCTTCCAGGAATTCCGAAAGTTGACTCTGGACTATCTGTTTGAGAATTTTCGCTGGAGCAAGCAGAAGAGAGATAGGTTGGAATTTTTTATATTCTGTAGGGTCTGCATCTGGTTTCTTGAGGATTGGCAGTAGGAAAGCCTTTTTCCAAGCTGCTGGAAAGATGCCCGAACTCAGAAAAGAGATCCAGATCTGGTTCAGGGGGGCAAAAGAGGGGGGCAGAAGTTTAAAGAACTGGGCTGGGCAGGGATCACAAAGGTGAGCCAGATTTACTTTCCAATCATTTTTTTAAGGAAGCATTGAAAGAAAGAGGACGGAATTTGGTCAATGACTCAATATTGTCCGGAGTAGCATTGTGTTCGGATGGAGTCAAGTTGGATGCGAAAATGGCATAGATAGATTGAATTTTGTCCTGGCAAAAGTTTGACAATCCAGCACAGAGGGAAGGGGAGGGAAGCACAGTACTGTCAATGGCTGCTGGTTTGGTAAAGCATTGAACAATTTTGAATCGTGCTTTTGCTGAATTTTCAGCTAATTTAACCTTCATCAGCTCTCTCTTTGTACAGCACTCGGATATCATGGTAGTCATGTTTGTGCTTTATAAGACACAATAAATACATTTTGGAAGCCAAGTATTTTGGAACATTGCTTTGTTGTTTAATCCTTAATGATATCCACACGCACATAATTGATAACAGATGCTCCAAGATCTTAATAAGCGTCTCTGCAGGTGATACGCCGTTTTAATATTACTAAATCCTTTGCAGTTTAATATGGGTTTACATGAAGGCAGAATATTATAACAGCATTGGATGCATCCATGAAAATACTTCAAACTGTTGTGTGTACCTTGTGTGTGTACTAAAAGCTGCTCTCTGTGACAATAGATAGAAATAGTACACAAAATCGAATATTTGTCGATAAATTATTTTATGATTCTCGTAAGAATTTTGCTTCCCTTTCTAAATGTTAACAAGTATGATAACCTCGTGAAGAATACATCTCCTGATCTAAAGTGTGGATGAACAACATGTTTTGAAAACTGTAGAACAAGAATAAGATACATTTTAATGTAGACTAAAATACATGTGCAAAGCCTGTATATAATATCTTTGCTTACTATAAAGAGCTTCAGTAAATTCAGTTTACTCTTTTGGGCTTCTGTGTTGCAACAAAAATTAAATTAATTTATAAGACAAATCACCTATTTACTCTCTGTAGTGCAGGACATGGGTGTGTTCTGAATTTTAGGGAATTGGACACCAGACTTAGGGCCAGATTTATCTTTGTGTTGCATTGACCTTTCGTCATGCAAGGTAATGCAAGGGCAACGCTACACTAAAGTCAGACTTACCAAGCAATGCAAGGGTACCTTGCATGGCTTTGCAGTGCTTGGTAAATGTGGAGGAACACAAGGCAGCACAAGTACCTGCCTTGCGTTACTATGCCTAAGGGAGGTGTTTCATGGATGGAGCATGGGTGTTCCCAAACATTCACCCATGGGTTTTGGCACATTTCCAGATTTACAATTAGCGGTAGACCTAGGAATGCGCCAAAATGAAACGCCTTTACTGGGATGCCTAACGAGGAGAAATATATTGATTTCTATTCGTTGTTTCTCGTGCTACATGTACTGCATTCGACAGCACATGTAGAAAGAGGAAAAAGCTTCAGAGGAGTGTTTTTGTGCAGGAAGGTGGCTTTCCTGCTTTAAAACAAACCTGCCTGTTACGGAGGCACCCTTGCACCTTAGGGCAAAGGTGCCTGTGTTGGCGCAAAGCAGCACATTGTGCACCTATGCAAGGAAAGTACAGGAATGTGCCATATAATGTTAAATATGGCGCATGCCTTCCCTTTCACGCTGCGCAGCAAGGTGTCTTGCTGCGTTGCGTGAAAGTTTGGTAAATCTGGCCCTTAGTGTATATTTGTGTAACACACTAGCATTTTAAGAATAAAGGGCCAGATGTAGGAAACCTAATACCGGTCGGTAACGGCCGAAATTACCGAATTTCGGCTGTTACCGACCGGTATTAGGCATTTCAGATGTAGGGGCCTAATTTAGGGATTCGGTAATTTACCGAATCAGTAATTTAAGGAAACACTCAAGTGAGTGCTTTTCACTTGTAAGGATTTGTTATTTACCACCAACTACAAGTTGGTGGTAAATAACAAAAACCGTTAAAAAAGCAATTTTGTGCTTTTTTAACAGTGCCATGTGGCAGACATACATGCCCTTAGGTCATGTATGTGTGCCACATGTGCACCCATGTACTATTCAGGGGTGCAACAGGGTGTCAAGTGACACCCTGCCACCCTTGAATTTGTTCCCCATTTTACCGAATCGGTATTTACCGATTCGGTAATTCCCATTCATTCCTATGGGCCTGGAGGACCGATTCGGTATTTACCGAATCTTACTGATTCAGTAAAAAATACTGAATGGATACCTACATCCCATTTACCGATTCTAAAATACCGAATCGGTAAAATTCGTTATTTTAGAATCGGTAAATCTGGATTACCTACATCTGGCCCAAAGTGCCATAAAAACTTTACTTAATGATGATATGGTAGGGCAATGCAGAATTCTACTTTCATCTTGCTGAAAAACATTATATATGGTCACAGGTGTCCTTGACGATACATCATATCCTAAGTAAGTAAGATGGGAGTTCTTACATTTTACAAAACAATAAGAATTTATTGATGTGGATGTTGGGATACCCTTAAGATCTAATGTTAGAGTATTTGCATAATTGTTTCCATGTATGTAGTTGTATTCCTAACAGTGCTTAACATTTTGTGTTGGAAAAAGTTCCCCCAACTTCAATCTCTGTCTTTATATTTTTTTAGTATACTTGAGTATAGTACTGGGCAAACTGAAGGATGACAGCTCTGAAGAATAATAAAATAACACGTAATAAACCCTCTATCTGCAATTTATGACCATCGAGTATAAACCTATCAGAATGAGTCCTTCATTCTGATTGGTAGAGGATTGGTCATTGCAAGGAAATGACTGATTTTCACGGCCTCTTTGCACTCTTGTTGAGCTAATATAATTTATCATAAGATGTTGATGGTATGTTGGAAAGTGAACGATCTGACGTACAATTTAAGTGTGCATTTGGCAATAATACTTCAGCTGTATTTTGGACTAAACCTCAACATCTGTGTAAGTCATAACACATTTTTTCTAACGATTAGCAATCTGGAGTGCAACCAAAGGCTAAACATGCTTATCATACTTCTTTATTTCTAGTCAATGTATTTTTAAGTTCAAATAAGTTTCTAAATAATCATGCCATAGCCACATTCTTACAGTATGACACATATAAGCAAAAAGTTCAGTTCGGATTCAGAGCTAGTACTCATTCTGAAGATGAAAATTCCAATGTAATGTATATGCCTATCTTTTCTATTTATAGTGAAGTTGAAACGGAATCAGTCATAGACACGTTTATATTTCCATCATATTTACTTCTTTTTCAGAATTTAATTGTTTGCTAAATTAAAACTGTATTGTACAAAAATATAAAACCAACATTAGTAACAAATCTTTTTATCCAAAAGGAAGTGTATACAAAAAATATTTGCATTACGAATGTCTAAATTAAATAGCAAACCTCAAGAGTGGATTTGATTGTTTTAAGAGTATGTTAATGTTTCTTACTGTAAGGGAAAATACACCCAAATAGCTATTATACAACGTCATTTATAGACCAAAAGCACCCCATTTGGGTGAGGTAATCAGATTGTGGGATGCATCTGAAAAGGAATTTGCTTAATAAAGTGTCTTATGCCTTAAAAGGTTCTCATTACCAGGGAGACTCAATATTCGAATTCCTAACAATTTTCTTAAATGTGAGCTGAAAGTCAACGATAGATAAGTAATTTAAAACATCCATTTCTGAGTCCATGTAAATATTTAGAAATATAGAGTATCTATCTAGTACTGTTTGAAACTAGGCGCACCTGCGAATGGGGCAGGTGTTGTATGCCCTCTGTTAAGAATAGTAGTTTGTAAATAAAGTAAGGCTTAATGTTAATATACAAATGTAAATATAGGAATACAGAAACCTAGCATTACCTCAATTCACTTTTTTTTGTTCTATTTAAAGAATAGTTTCATGGGCATTCAGACTTTAGAAAGTATATTACAATTCAAAATTTGCGAACCTACGTGACAAGAATTTTCAATTCTATTAAGGACACGGAGGCGAGGATTATGCTTTCTCATTTCTTTATTAGAAATGCTCAGCCACCAATTAGAAAACAGTAAGAAAAAACAACACTGCAATATCCATGAGTACTTAGGGTATCACATGACCAACCATAGAGTAACTAGTATATAATGCCTCACAGAGAATACCACATCCTCTTTCTTTGGCGACTTAAAACTGTTTAAATGAAAAAATGGACAGTCCAACAAGAAGATCGTGGAAGAAGGAAAAAACCAGCGGCTAACAGTAATCCACTGCGAGGAAATTCCGGATGTTTGCAGTCATAGAGAAAACTGGAATCTGTAGATGACCACCAAGCAGGCCAAACCGGGCTGGACAGAAGCCTTTATTTAGGATCAGAACCTGAAAATAAATATAGAATCGTAATTCACACTTCCTCCATTTAGGAAAGATATCATCAAAAAGGGGGAGGGAAACGGGTAACAGAAAGAAACAAAGTACAATATGCAATCTGCAATAATCAATAACAATGTCAACACATGCGAAATGCAGAAATATGGGTGGGATAATCCTCGCCTCCGTGTCCTTAGTAGAATTGAAAATTCTTGTCACATATGTTCACAAATTTTGAATTCTATGTCAGGACTGGAGGCTCCGGTTATGCTTGTTTAAAGCTGATCCACCACAACAGAAGCAATATTTGCAATTGGATTATAATAAAAAGTATTGAACATAGAATCAGATGACTAATCAGCGGCCCTCATAATGTCAATTAAAGTCACCTCCATAGAAAAAGCTTTGGAAGCCATAGCCCCAAGTGCCGAATGAGCACCAAATTTGGAAACATCAATACTAGCCTCATTCATGAGCCATCTCACCCAACAGGCCAACGTAGCTGGGGTCACAGGACGAAAAGGTTTCTGCAGAGCAATCAACACTTGACCCTGCATATCTTGACAAAAAGGAGCAGTACTCACCTCATAATCCTTAAAACATTGAACCAAACAAAGTGTCAGATTATTGGGAAAAGATGGATAGGTAACTGAAGACTTATTACACTTAGTGCGTCTGGAGATAGCAAAAGTAACACCTTCGGGTGAGAAACTACGACCTGCCAGGTCCAGAGCACGAACATCAGAAACGCGTTTGCATGAAGCAAGAAACAATAACATAGTCAATTCCGCAGAAAGTTGCTTGCGGGATAAAGAAGAATTGGATGGCCAAGCCCCCAAGAATCGTAAAACAATGGAAACATCCCATAAGTCAACATACTTTGGACAAGGCGGTTTTACCAGCCGAATACCTTTAAGCAACTTAGAAATTAAAGGATGTTCTCCAGCAGGCTTGCCATCAATATTGATATGACCTGCAGAAATGGCAGAACGGAAATTATTAACTGTCCTATAAGCAAGACCTGACGAGGCGATAGAAGCCAGAAAGTTCATGATCAGAGAGACATCCGCGGAAGCGGGATCCACTTCCCGTTGAGCACACCAACCACACCATCGTTTCCAAGCCGTTGCATACCGTTTGTGTGTGTTGGGAGACCAAACCTCGTTGATAAATCAGGTAGCGTCTCGCGAAAGGCCTGGGATTTGCTAGCGATCCCCGAAACCCGCAATGCAACTAGGAGAAGATGACCTCACTCGATCAGGGGATGCGGATTGTTGAGCGGGTCCAGCAAGAGATTCCACCGCTGGGGAAGAAGGAGCGGCACTGCACAACTCATTTCTAGGAAAACTGGGAACCAAGCTTGAGCCCTCCACAGAGGAGTGATCAGAATCAGCTCTGACTGATAATGCTTTGTGCGAGCCAAGACCCTGGGAATCATCTTAAACAGGGGAAAGGCGTAACACAGGAGAGAGGGCCAGGCTTGCAGAAATGCATCTGTGTGGCCAGGGCCTCCGTATCCGTAAGCCAGCTGAAAAACAGGGAAAGATGAGTGTTGAGACGAGATGCAAACAGATCGATCTGGCACTGACCCCAAACTCGGGAGAGAGAGTGGAACACTCGAGGATGAAGCCTCCAATCGCTGAAATCCCGAAGGTGGCGAGAGTTCCAGTCTGCAATCAGATTGTTGTGACCAGGGAGATACTCTGCAATAACTGTAATCTTCTTCTGAAAACAAAAGTGTCAAAAATCCATGGCGATTTCCGCCAAGATCTTGGACTTTGTTCCCCCCAACTTGTTCACATACCGAACCGCTGAAACATTGTCCATGCGGAGGAGTAGGACAGTTGGTCCTGCGCAAAGATAGACAACAGATCGCAAAAGATCCCGCCAGAAGTTCCAAGCAATTTATATGGAGAGACAACTCCTCCTGAGACCACCGGCCTCCTGTCGACATTTGACCGCAATGGGCTCCCCATCACCACAGACCGGCGTCAGACTCTATCATCTCCTCCGGGGTCGCTCCGAACAGGGCTCGTCCATTCCGAGACTCCATGTGCTCCAACCACCATATCATCTCCCACCTCGCCTCCTCTGAAAGAGGAACCAGATCTGAATGGCGAAGGCCTTTCTGGAGATGACGGATTTTTAAACGTTGAAGCGCCCAGTAATGAAGAGGGCCCGGGAAAATTGCCTGATTCGAAGAAGCTAACAGACCGGCAATCCGAGCTTTAGACCTCAAGACACACTCTGTTTGGATAAAACTAAACTCAACTCCCTCTTGATGGCTCTGATCTTATGATTGGGCAAGAGGAGTTGGCAAGAGAGGGAATTGACTTGGAAACCCATAAATTCTATCGACTGAGAGGGAAAGAAAACAGACTTCTGAGGGTTCACTAGAAAACCCAGAGTTTGTAAAAGAGTGATTGACCATTCCAAGTGGGTCATCAACATTTGAGGGCAATGCGCCATGATTAGGATGTCGTCCAGATAGATGATTAGATGAACACCCCAGGCTCGCAGAGACTCTATAACAGGCCTCAGAAGTTTCATGAAGCACCAAGGTGCCGGCGAGAGGCCGAACGGGAGAACTTTGTACTCAAACCAACTCCCCTGCCATTGGAACTGCAGGAACCGACGATGAGGACCGTAAATGGGAATTGACAAATACACATCCTTCAGATCGAGCTGGACCATCCAGTCCCCTAACTTATCTTGCAGGAGTGCCATGCTCTGTCAATACCCTTTTTTGGGTCCTTAGCATATTTTTTAAGATATGTCACCATTGTAGGGTCTACTTCCGGCGTGTGAGCCAATTTGTCTGCCAAGTCAGGACGCGGACATTCTGACCGAAGGCGGGCCCTTACGCCCATCTCAAATGGCTGGCGAATATGCGCCTGCACATATTCTGTCACTTCTGGGGACGGAAGCCAAGAGGAGGAGTTGGAGTGCACAATATCAGTGGGCTCGAATGTGAGAAGCTAAGGATGCGATGGCGCATCAACAAAATGTTCCTTACGGGCTTTCTTAGAAGGCGGAAGACCATCTCGACCCGAAGACGAGGTAGAGGATGTGTCATCATTATCCGTCTGATGAACTTGCGAGGCCAAAGCCTCCTCTTACCACCAGAACACTCACTGGATAATAGCTTAGCCAGTTTGAGAAAGTCAGACTTATGAGGATTGTGGGGAGACTTTGAAGAAGAAGCACGCCCTGAAGTTAAAGGCAATCAGCCTTTTTGCAAGGCATAATTAGAGAGATGGAGTTTCAAGAGTTCAATTGCGTGTTCTATCGCTTTATTTTCAGAATGTTGAACGCCCTGGTCCAGAGCTTCAACTAAATCCTGCTCCATGGAACCAGAAGCATCCTCATCATAATAGTCATCTTCCTCATAATACTCTTCCATAATTACACCAAGTGTAAAATATAATGCCCACAAGCGGAAGGAATAATGTAATGCCAAAGGCAAAAATCTGGGGGAGTGGCTATGAACCCCTACAGCAAGCCAAAATAAACAGGTGTGAACATGACTGAAATAAAGTAAAAAGTGGAGGGAGGGCTTGCCGCAAACAGCCACTCTAGGCAAACCCTATGCCAATTATACAGCCCAAAAGTGTAAATTGTGCAATTAGGGCGTAAATGGGGATGCAAAAGCAGGCTTGTGGGCAAAGAGCTTGATTAAATGTTGCTCCGATGCTAAACTCCGTCTGGAAACGGAGATAAACGAACAAAATGGGCGCCGCGCATGCGCGGAACGGTCGCCTGCCGAAAAAACAAAGAAAGGGCTACGCAATGCAATCGCATAGCCTCTCACCGTCCCCCAACTCCCACTCTACAGACACACAGGCGCGGGCGCAAAGCGCCTGAACTGGTGTGGTGAGCGCATGCTCCCCGCAACGTTATGAAAACGGGGGGCACCTAGAAATTGCGATAACGGCAAAAACACCCCGCAGGGCACCAACGCATGAAGCGCGAGCGCAGCTGCTAACCAACTGCCGAGAAGCAGCGCAAACAGAGCGCAGATATAGGCAGCAAGCACAGTAAGTTACTAGGCAAATTCAAGCTGTACAATATAGCAAAGTAGCAGAATCAAGTACAATGCATGAAAAGGTAAAAAGCACTCAACTGGCTGCAGAGCAGCAAAGAAAGAGGATGTGGTATTCTCTGTAAGCATTATATACTAGTTACTCTATGGTTGGTCATGTGATACCCTAAGTACTCATGGGTATTGTAGTGTTGTTTTTTCTTACTGTTCTCTAATTGCCTGCTGAGCATTTCTAATAAAGAACTGAGAAAACATAATCGGATCCTCCGGTCCTGACATAGAATTGTTCTACAAGAGTATTTGCCAAAGCCTCCCGAAACAACAAGTGAACCTGCTTTTTATGCTAACATAGCTAATAAACTTTCTGGTGCCAAAGAATGGGTGGATTATTTTTCTAAAGTCTCTGGGTTAAAACATTTCTCGCTATCTTTCTATCAAGTCATGATCATTCATGAATCTTTATTTGTGCCATAATTATCACGTGCAGCATGTTTTGAGTACTCTATTGCACCATGGCTGATTATTTGGAAAAGCTTCAATGTGTTTTTTATTTTCTTAGGTCCCACCGACAAGGCGTTACTCTCACGATGAAACAGAGATATGGACCACAGGTCACATTCCTGCTTTTCTTCATGGTTGGGGATCAGCAGAGGACATGGCGGCGGTGTCCTTCTTCAGCTTGCCTCGACATGAAAGGAGGAGAAGCAGCGGTCAATCATACCACGAAGAGGGCATCCCACACCGGAAACGGAGGAAGTCAACAGAAAGCGTCATTTCAATGAAACAGTTTGCATTGGAAGAACTTTACAAAGATGATTATAAATGTTTTAGCAGGGAAGAGGTAGTCAGTTTTATTGACGAATCACCGCACCCGAGCCCAAGAAAAAGCTCGCGGAGGCCGTCTTCTATTTCTATTATACCAGAAACTTTCGCACACCAGACTATTGCCTTGGCTCACTTTCCTCTCACAGACTTTGAGCGGGAACCTCATGCGTTACGCAGGTGTTCGAACCAGGGAAAAACGTGTACCCTCATAGTACCTGCTACCGTCAGGTCTCAGGAGGAGGACAAGCATATTTACACAGAGGGGGTAAAAGGAATCCACACGAGTGCAAAACACGATACTCCAGCTGTAGATGAACTACCAGCAAGGAGGGAGTTTTCTGAATCGGGCCAACACAGGACAGCTTTGAAACCTGCATGGGGCGATCAGGAAAGTGGACACAATGAAAATAAAGGAAGCAATAACAGCTTTTTAAGTTCTCCTGCTTCCTCAGGGTATATAACATTTCATTCTGATTCCATAGGTTCTACATCTTAGGCAACACAAGAGTGTTTTTCTTACTAATGGGTTTTTCCATTCAGTTTCCTTGGGAAGCTGGATAAGTTGTCTTTTTGACTTTGTCTAACCAATTGGACATGAGCAGAGCACCAAAGAAATTACATCCATGATCATACATTCATATAATACTTGGAAAACTGGATTCGTTTTTGGGAAAACATTCAGAATTAAGAAAAAAAAGCTACTTTAAGGCAAAAAGTACATTGTTTCTGTACTGCAGTTCTTCCAAACTTTTTTATATTTTAACAACTATGGCATATCCTATCTGAATGAAACCAGAACAGCGAGTAGAAAAAAAAACTGCTGTGTTTCCCACGTGCTGTTTTATAACCTACTTTTAATATGTCCATGAGGAGTAATATTTGAAGCCTCATATTTTTCTGTTGATTATGATTGTGCATGATATCTGCTTTTTTGCATTATTTCCGTCTGTATAAAACAGTACTCGAATAAGAGATATTTCTTAAAATATAGGCGCATTTATCATTTGAGAAAGAAACTGTTACAAAGTTAATTCGAGTGACATTTTGGATAAAAATACGTTTAAAAGTACAATATTTTATGATGATGGTGGAGTTAAGGATTTAAGAGAAGGGTCCAATTTGTTAAGAAACGGTCAGCAATATCACAAGGTATTCCTGCAAAAGGTCATCCTACTGAATAAGAGTGAGTTTAATCGGTATGAACGTAAAATAATTTGCTCATGCGGTCATAAAAGAAATATATATTTCGACAATGAGGCCTACAAAAGACACTGTAAATGTAAGCATCAGTCGTTCACAATGTAATTTTTGGGATTTGGTAGGATGTTTTTCTCTGGCATGCAATTGGCAGAAGAAGAGGAGTTGAAAACAATCAAATACATCTGTTTTTATAGTCAAATCCGGGCAAATAGTCCAAATGTTGACAATAGTAGTGTTTATGAGGTGCAGTCAAGATTAAAACCAATTCGGTACAGACACATACCTTAGAGAAATTGACAAGAATTGTTAACCTAAATGGTAAAGTAAAACTTCTCTGTGCAAGTAATTACAGTTTTACGATATTGCTGAATGGCGCAATTCTAATAAGCCAGGATGAAGCATTTGCATTTCACTCTTCTGGTTAGTTTCTATAGGCACTTTTGTGCACTGCCCTTTATATTTACATTTTACATTGTACTTCAAATGTCATAATAGGTCCTTATTGAGCACATCAATTTCAGTTTTAAATCAGGTAAAGTATATTTCTGGATCTATTAATCCGAATCTGAATCTGTAAATTCTCTTGGTAGTATTACTATATTTGCACTAAACCTTTCTCCTATGTCTATGCACCAAAGGCACCAAAGGCAAGCAAGTAACACTCAACTCTATGGATCTTGTGACATGTCTTGACTCACTCTTGGCAACTCAGACCACCATTTTTTATCTCAGTTACTGGCCTCCTTGGCAGAACAAGACTTTGTGGATGAATTCCCATAAGTCTTCACCACCTTGTCCATCCTTTAAGGCCACACTGCTCTCTTGGGTGACTTCAACCTCACAGACAACACAAGCTCAGAAAAATGAGATTCGCTCTTCAACCTCAATGTGGTACAGCATGTCATACAACTAACACTCCAAGGGCCACATTTTCAAACTTGTCTCATCAACATCACCAAAAATCCAATGCAAACCGCCCATACACCTGGACTGGACCGACCACTTTGTCATCCCTATCTGCCTGCAGAGCATCCTACCAAAAAACGAAGGTCAAAACAATAGAACAGACCAAACCTTCACATCCTCCAAAGCCTTCTCCACAGACAGCCTAATTCTTGAACTCATCTTTCATTCTATCAACTCCATGTCCGATGTCAACAAA
This sequence comes from Lissotriton vulgaris, assembly GCF_964263255.1. Lineage (NCBI taxonomy): Eukaryota > Metazoa > Chordata > Amphibia > Caudata > Salamandridae > Lissotriton > Lissotriton vulgaris. The sequence goes on from NW_028255105.1 coordinate 502,920, forward strand.
TTTCTATACAAGTTGCTTTGGAGGACAATGTAAACACACCAATTAAAACACACAAGCGCCAGTCAAAGCCTTCAGCATCTGGTATTCCAGCTGCGTAACTAAGGCCCCCACAGCCCCCACTGTGTGGGGGGGCATTGCTGCAGGCACAGTACTCAGGCTCAGCACAGTACTCAGGCCTGAGAGCTCCAGATTAAATCCAGAGCGGGCCTCTCTTTGTCCCTTGCAGGGGGCCCCCTCAACTTTTTTTATGCCACTGTGGTACTCTAAAGATCTTGCTGACAATAAACAAAACATATGCAGACATGAAAGAAAATGGAAGAAAAACAGAACTCCAGATGTCCTTATGATACTTTTGTAGCTCATCACATCAGTCAATGCAAAGTACTTTACCGGCACCATCAATGATGTCACCAACAGAAGCAGAATGCCTCACAAGACAATGAAACACTATACCAACCCCCTGCTAGACCCATATATCCCTCAGTCCAAAGAAAAGCTCAATGCCATCAATCTCTTATTTAGTGAAAAAAAAAGATCTGATAGCGCATCAACAACACCTAATGTGCTTCTTCTCTTATGCCCACCCCTTCCCGGAGCATCCTGCTATGGTCAGCTCTGAAAGCCTTATCTCTCACACATCTCAATAACATTCTCAACTCCCACAAATCTACTCTTTTTGATGATAACGTTTTACCCTAATTTTTCTCAAAGCTTTCTCTGGGGAGGCTCTCTCACCCCATGTCAACATTGTCATTGTCTTCTTCACTCAAGGCATCTTTCCAAAGGCTCTCAAGACAGGCCAGATCACACCACTCCTGAAACACCTACACTGGACTCTGATGACTTCACCAGCTACCAGCCAATCACTCAGCTACCATTTATTGGCAAGATAATTAAAAAGGCATCCTTTGTTCAACTCAGAGTTCACATTAATGCAAACCATCTCCTGCATAACTACCAGTCTAGCTCTGGATCAAACTGCAGCACAGAAACCGCTAACTTACACACAATAGACAATGCCCTCCTGACCTCTGAGAAAGTTGATCCCTAGATCCTTATGTTGTAGAAACTTTTAGATGCCTTTGACACAGTTGACCAGGGCACCCTCATACACACCTGGGAGTATCAAATGGTATTCACCGGCAATGTCCTTAACTGGTTCTCCTCCTGCATTTCCAAACAACACTAGTTTGTTCACATGAGCACCTCCAGGTCCCAAAAGATTCCTGTCACCTAAGGAGTCCCCCAGGGTTCAATACTGCCCCCTGTCATATTTAGCCTATACACAGAGCAGCATGGTGAACAGGCAAGAGCATCAGTATTCACCAATATGGTGATGACACACAACTCTTCTTGCAAGCCCCATCTGCTTCAGACATTCAGCTTCTCAGACACTGCCTGCACATCACCCAGACCTGGATTTTCAGGGGCTTTCGGAAGCTCAATGCAACTAAGACAGAGTTCCTGTTATTTGCCAATAACAACAAACAAGAACCAATTACATGAAACTCCAACTATCACTGAATGCCAAATCACTTGGATGGACTCTGAACACAAACCTCATCTTCAAGGAACACACTGCTAACAAAAAGATGGCCTGGTGCCAGCTCTTTCTGCTGAAGAAAATTAATCTGTTTTTTTTGCTCCAGAATGTGACTTTAGTATCATTGTTCAAGCCCATGTACTAAGGGCATTCAATATATTGCAGAATGTCTCCTCCAGGGCCTCATGAAATAAGATCACAACACCTCATCCTTATGTAATGTTATTAGCCCCCCATTGCCAGCCTTTACCAACTTCAAATCAAGCTCCATCATTTAGGAAGCCATCACAATCAATACCCCAGCATAGCTTACAGACAAGTGCCCCGTCTCTTATGGTTCTTACACACCTGGAGCGAGCATACCATCAGACTGCCGTAAAAAAAAAAAATCAAGGCAGCCCACCTTTTCTATCTATGCACCCAGGATCTGGAACAACATCCCATATCCATTAACACTAATGACTGCTACTCAAATTTAGGAAAAAGCTGACAATGCACCGCTTTAAAGTATAGTACATTACAATGCATAAACTGTCCACAAATCTGCTCCTCCTCTTATCACTCATTGACTTTAAGCTTGTCTTTGTCCCTGTTTAGCTCTCCACTGACTTTTAACTAGGTTCTCACTATAGAATTACCACAGACATGCATGTCAAATATATAATATATTGTCAAATCACTCATAATAAAACTCTTGGATATGGTGAGTACTGAGATGTAGGCTTACTTTTATCTCAGAAAGTTATACACCAGTAAATACAGTGGTCAAAAAGCCCGCGATATGCCATATTATGAAGTTGGCAAAAGCACACTAAAAATCAAATTTAATATTTAGATCATATGTAGGGTAATAATAAAGTTATGTACTGGGCCATGTAAAGCATGGATGACCTGAGGAATGCTTTCATTTAATGCTAAGGTAGCTGGTCATTTATATTGTACTTGAAACAATTTTACAGGATTGTGATAATCTCTAATGAATATGTAAATGTAATAAGTCTCTTGAAATACAGTAAGTTCTACTTTCTGAATTATACTCTAATTTTAATATATGTTAACATTGGGGTCCTGCTTACTTATATTGTCCCCTCTCTGAAGCTGACATCCCATGGGCACAGAATTTCCTTGGAGGAAAGCAATTATTTCCAGGCGTCTTGCAATATGGGAATTCTGGCCATGGAGAGAGGATCCACGGAGAGAGGATCCATACCTGATCCTCACCTCTTGGAATTATCTCTGATGGCAAGACTGTTTTCATCTGCTTTTCACTTTTAAGGCACTCACTGCTACTTGGAGTGCATCAAGAGAAGCTTGTTGCATAAGAGCCATAAAAGGGAGGCCTCATTTTCACCCTGTCATTTACCAGCACAGTATGTTTTTTCTATGTATGTTTCATTCCCTCAAATGCTTATGCACTTAACATTTTTTCCAAGCTGTTTTTATCTTCCTCTGTTTCAATTCTCTTTGTACTTTTGGATATGTGAATCGTAGTTTTTATGCTTCTGTATTGGATTTTGGGTCTTGTGATGACCTCTGTATTTTGAGGATTTTCGAACACCTAGGAATGGTGTGCTTCACAAATAAATGATTCAATAATGTCAAATTAAGAGTAAGACTATACTTTGTGTGAACTATGGCAGCAGCCAGTGGATCAGTAATATACACACAAGTGACTCTTACATTCAGACCCCTGAACTATGAATCACACGTTTTATTTTTACAATGGGGGTAACATACTTGAAACCGACACTGACCTCTAAAGTGCAGTGAGTGGTATTGGACATTTTGTAGTGCTACTTACTTGGTAAACCATAGGTGTTTATTCACTGCCGTAGACATTGGCCTTTGTATGACACCAAAACATGGTATTCATTTAATGTACATTTGGTTCATTGTAAGAACTGATTCATAAAAGCATTTATGGCTAAAGGAAGTAGAACTACGGGAGTACTTTTTATATACTCTTACACACATTTGTGAACCGGTGCTGAAACTTCCAATTCTGTGTTCGCAAAAGTGTACCGTGGGCACAGTCCTTTCTATTTGTACTAACTGCCAGGCGCGGTGCGTCCATTGGGGCGTTGGGGCGTAGCCCCACTAAGCCACATGGACGCACGCACGCTAAGCAGGCAAAATGCAATAGTATTTGCCAATGCTCCTTACCTTGACCTTCTGTCCTCGACTCCTTCCTCACCTCACGCGTCACGCTGCTGAAGCCTGGGGGTGGGGCGACATCGGCTGGGCTGCGGCAGCTTGTTTGAGTGGCACAGGGCTATACCCAGCCCGAGCATGCGCAGAGCACAGGCTTCCACCTTTACAAGGGACCCAAGGGTGCTGCTTCATGCCGCCAGGCCCCGGGTCTAAATGGGCGATCAGGGCGAATACTAACTGTGCCCCCCCAGGCGCTGTGCAGCCACGTCACCGGCGCACACAGTCACGCTAGACCTTGTGCTGGTGCGTGTAGTGAGTTCAGTGACTGTCTGCTGAGTCTGACTGCTGGCCGGCTTCGTCACGTCGTCACTGTGACCACCTCAACTTTTCTATCTTGCAATAAACTTCACACTTGAAGTTATTCTATTTATGTTGTCCTTCATTGCAACACTCACGCAGACTAATTGCCGGCTCGCACCTCTTATGATAAAACTCGTGTCAGCGCGAAACGGAACATTAGGAGGAGGCCTGGAAAACTGACTATGAGGCCTGCGAGACGAGTGCTTGGGCCCCTTCTGGAAACGGGAAGAAAGGAAGGGAAGAGAAGGAGACGAGAACTGGGGAGGGGAGGGGACAGGATGGGAGGGAGGGAGGAGAAGGAGAGAAGAGAGAGAAGAGTAGAGAGAGGAGAATTGAGGGGAGGGGAGGGGAGGAGAGGAGGGTAGTGGGAAGGGTAGAGAAGGGGAGGAGAGTACATGAAGGAAGTTGAGCTAAGGAGAGGAGGGGTGGGCTGGGCTGGGCTGGGGAGGGTGACCGGCAGAGGAGGAGAGGAGAAGAGGGGTAGGGGATGGGAGAGGAGAGGAAAGGAGGAAGGAAGAGAGAAGGTAGGATGGAAAGGCCAAGTACAGAAAGAAGGGCAGGTTGAGCAGAGAATGAAGGGAGAGATGGAGGAATTAAGGCACCCACTTCTACAGTCTTTAAATATCACAATTCTACATACTGTGGTAATTACTGTGCAGTATTACCTGTGTACCTGTCATTACAGAGTTATGGCCAATCACTGTGTGACTTCAGTGAAACCATGCAGTAGCGATTGGCCATGACTGTGTGTGTGCTGACGTCCTAGGCGCAGCACAGCCCACGTCACCGGCGCCCACAGTCACACTAGACCTAGTGCTGGTGCGTGTAGTGAGTTAGTGACTGTCTGCTGACTGCTGGCAATTGCTTTATTAACCTTCCTGCTTTCTCAAATTTGCTTGAAAATGCACCATTTTTCTTCTCTTTTTTCAAAATTTTCTCTTATGGTGGTTCGGGCTCACGCGCAGTATGCCAATCATTTTACGCCCTACCACTTTCAAATGTCACCAGCCGCCCCTGCTAACTGCATATGAATATTTTCACTGGAGAAGTGTGGCTCACTGGTTAGAAGCGGCAGACCCTGAAACAGAGATCAGGTCCGGGACCAGGGTTCAATTCCCGACGCAGCAGGGTCTTGGGCTCAATGTCTGGGAACTCGATAATTCTTGCCTCGGCGCCTACTCTAATCATGGGTCCCACACTGCAATTCTGGGCAATAGCTTGCTTAATCTCCACAATGGCCCCAACAACACTGGGATGCCTGGCTGCACCTTGGGGGTGCCCAGGAGGGGCATCTCACAGGGAGAGCTAGGAAGGGTTCCACAGCGTTATATAGCGCCGGGACGCCCTGTTGCTGGGGCAGCTGTGCGCTTTACAAGTATACTACATTTACACATTTACATTTTCTGCACATTTCCATTTAATTCCCATTTAAACATTTTGAGGCCAATTCACAAAGGCATGTTATTACATGTAAAGGACTACTAATTTATATACCCCAAAACACTTTTGTGAACAGGCTCCTTGGTTTCAATATATATATATTAACTTGACCGAAAATGATCAAGTCATGGAATAATATAATGAAACTTTTCACTGAATGATCCTTCTGCTCTAGGTAGCAACTTTAAGAAGAACCCCCTTTTTGTGAACAATCAAATGAAGAACAGAACACCATACTTAAAATCCGAGACTAGTGGATCTCCAATTTGGCAAGTGACTAAAATGTAGTAAATCTTTTGTTTTATGAAAGTAGTGACAGTAGTACTGACTCCCAAGTTTATAATGAAAAACAAATCTGACAACCTCTCGAAAGCACTAAACAATACGGAATTGTAAGTGTACTTTGGGACTGATTATCGGTTTGGTGATAATCTAAAGTCCTGTGGTTTCTGGAGGAAAATAATTTGTTCTGGGGACATTTTTTCCACTGTAAAGTTTATTGTATTTATTATTTTACTTGGGATTTTTGTTACACACTATTCCCCAACATGTGGTGGCCTCACAGCACTTTGCTGTACGGGTACATATAAAGGACAGGGGCGAGTTGGATTATGGCACTGTTGCCGGAACTGGTGATAAGAAACCAGTCAATCAGCCAGAAGCAGTGGCCACTGCGATAGGATAACTAGCCATCAAATATGTCAAGCGAATAAATGACAAACAGAGAGAGTTAGAGTAGGCACATCCTTGTAACAGAAATTTACCTGATCAAGGTTGATAGGCATCTCACTCTTCAATGACAGGATAAAGGCCTTTGATGTGCTATACATCAGAAAAATTATATGGTGTCCCACTGCTCATGATTATGTCCTATGGCAGGGATAGTAGTCCCATGTACTAGGAATGCACACTTGGTGCACCCCTCCAGACTACAGAGCCATGGTCGTTGTCTTAGAAACTTTGTCACAGTCTAGAACTCAGTGTGTGTGCATGATAGTTGTATGCACTGGAAACACAAAAACAAGATACCCATGAAAACTACAGTTGCATTACTCAGGGTAGTATTGTATACCTGTAAAACAATGCAGGGGACATCCCAACATTCCCATCCCAACGTAATACACATTGCAAACATTTTTTGAAAATGTGACATACAACATGTCCCTAATCAGTGCCTTGATATCCACAAGTGATGTTGATTTTATCAATCTGTGAAGGATGAAAGGCTTAGGCCACTCTGCCAGAATTCAAAACATGTGATGTGTGGTTTCAGTGAATGAAATATCCTACACTGCATTATGTATCCTTTGAAAAGCATCAGGCAGTATTTTGGAGGGTCACTGCCAGTGCTTTAAATGTGCAGGTACTGTTCGGTGCGGAGTACCTGCAATTCTTTATTTTGAATGGGAGAGTAGCTGCACTTCTCAGCACTGCTGCACTACCTTTAATCAGAGAATACCAGCACCTCTCAGGAGCAAAGAATACTGTAAGTAGTGAGTCCTTGACCTTCTATATTTCCATTTAAAGTAGTGATCACAGGAGGAAATTGCTCATTCACTCACTCACTAAAATGGAGGTTGAACCTCCAAAATGAGGGTCAGAGTCATTATCATGTAACACGTTTAAGTAGATAGCCAGGCTGCATTGTGCATCAAGTACGAAGCAAACATTACTGAGGGTTAATACTAGAGTTTTTTAGTTTGTCCCTGAGCAAAGCATACAGCTCACTTCTCTGAGTAGCATGTATGCTATCTCTTTCTCTAGTTACAGATGTCTTTTATAGAAACTCATGAAGTTGGCACCCTGCTATGATTCAGCTTTCCCAGAGGTAAGTTGGCAGGTCACTTCCAGGAACGTTTGACTTCATATGTGATAACTTTATGTAAAGCTACATACCAGCTGTTCTTTCTACAGCAGTGAATTTCAACAAATGTATTTAACAGAATTGTGGGCATTTGTACAAGACCCTAGCGCCAGCAGAGCATCACTTTTTTTGATGCTCTGATGGAGGTATGCCCTGCACCATATTTACAAAGGGGCGTTAAGTCACTTTTTGTGGCTTTACGCCGTTTTGTAAATATGGCACCCTTTCATGCGGGTATCTATGTGAAAGGGGTATGAAACCAATGTTGCTGTGGGCATTCACCGCAACACCCATTGCTTTTTGATGCTGTCCCAGACTTACAATGATGTGTGGCAGCACAAAACACTAATGCCATGCAAGAGCAGGTGTTAGAATGACTCACAAGAAGAAATGCTTTTATTTCTCCTCATTTTTGCTTTTTCCATGGGTGCAGCATTAAGCACACATAGCGGCATAATTACAAGCCCTCACCGCCACCAGAGCATCACTTTTTTTTCTTTTGTCCTCATACGCAAAAGATGTGCCCAGAGTCTGCTGTATTCGTACTGCGGCCTCCCGATCGAGTAATTAGCACCGACAGTACGTAGACTCTGATGATCTTACTGGATGCACTTTTCACAGATACCCTCACAGTTTGTCAGTTCAGTTCTTCTAACTTGACGGCCCATGCAACTGATCTGAGGGGTATGTTTATCTGCAAAAAGGCATAATCATTGGACAAATAGGTCTCTAATGTCACAGCTTATGTAGCCACGCTATACATGGCAACCCAAAAAATGTTATTACTTTTCCAATTGACCTTATCTAAATTAAGTGTAGATTTAATCGCATTTACCCAGTCTAAGTAGGTCGGTGCGGTACACTTAAGCCAACATTTACAAATGTCTCTGCGTGCAAGTAAGATAAAATCAAACAACAACCTACCAACATCTCGAGATAGTAGATCATAATTCGAAAAAATATCATAGAAGACTAGAATAATGCTCACCTGCATATCTAAACTAATATTGGCTTCCATACCTCGACACACCGCACCTCAAAATGTATGTAAGAGAGGGCACCTTAGGAACATATGAATATCGTCTACTTTTTCCTGCTGGCACTTCGGACAGCAGGGAATAGAACCTTTCGATAATCTGGATGGCCTAGCTGGGGACCAGTAAACTTTGTGGAGAGAGAAAAAATGATTTCTTTTTAAATTGGCACCAGCTACTGTAGAGTGAAGTAAATCATAAGATACTTGCCATAATTCTTCTGTATTTTCATCTGGTAAGTATTCTCCACAGAGCTCATTCGGTAAGGTAAAGTCTCCATCAGCCATTCCCATCATCGTCCAATAAAGATTCGCAGTCTCTTTCTTAGTCCGCTTTGTCCCGTGTAGTGTCCTCTCCAGTTCATTTGTGTCACCCGCCACTAAGCCCGCTGCCTGGCTCCAGCTTCTGATTTGAAGATATTTACATTTTGATAGTTTCCTTTCAGTAATGTTGTTTATCTCTTCCCATGATATCAACGCGCCGTCGGGCATTAGCTGAGCCCAGTGTTCTATTCCTGCCTCTCTCAACGGCTTTGCGAGTGCATCTTTGGACCACTCTGGAGATCCTGGCGAATCCCATATAGGAGCCAGGGCGCTGTAATAACCAATTTTCACAGCTTTTCTTATTTTTAAAAAAATAGACGCTATATCTTTCAGCATCTTTAAGCGAACCTTCTTGAAGAATCGAGGATCCCCAAACTTATACATAAAGCCTTGGTTTCCACCTTTTATGGCGCATAGCATTTCTTGAAACATTGTCCCTATATGTGAGTCATCAGGCTGATTTGAGAGCATCTTTCCTGCCCTTACTGAAAATACCTAGGCATACAGTTTCATCCGGTGCACACAGCCCCCCTTTATTTTTTTTCCTTCTTAGTTTTTTCCATGAAATCCTTATGCCCTTGGAGGCCCACACAAAAGAATTCATTCTAGCTTGTATTTTCCTTAGCTTCTCTTCCTTAAATGCTAAAGGGATATTCTGAAATAGGAATATAAATTTGGGTAAAAGCATCATTTTCATAATGTTAACTCTTCCTATTAATGTCAGGGGAAGAAACGCCCAGCTTTTTAAAGAGTCTGCTTTTTCTTTATCTATCCTAGCTAAATTTCTGTCAGTGATCTGATTGACAACCTGTGTAATTCTGATACCCAGGTACCTTATCTCACTTTTCTTTAAAAAAAAAATCTTTTTATTAACATAAACAAAAGAAAAGGCACCAGGCGACATGTAATACTGACACAATAATCAATTATACATTTCCATGTAGCAAAATCTTTTAGGATAACATTAGGGATCACAGGGACTCCAGCACTGCAGTATCTTTGCCAACATTCGGTGGAGTACAAATATCCCCTCTATATGCATTCCAGGCTCCCCAGATCTTCCCCTATTTTCGGGGACGCCCTCTAGCCATGTACACTGACCTGTCCATGAACATGCACCAGTCTAGATCTTCTATCCACTTCCCAATCTGCGGCACCTGGCTGGCGCCCCACAACTGAGCTATGTTGCGCTTGGCTATCATGCACGCCAGGGTCACCCATTGCTTCCCATGTGAATTCAGGTGGGTTGGTTCCCAGACATTTAATACACATCGTCGGGTTTCTACCACCAACTCCACCCACAATAGATCTCTGATTTTCTCGTGAATCTTGAACCAATATTCCTGTATTGCCGCACAGTACCACAGTACATGCATAAACGTTCCCGTCTCTCCACAGCCCCTCCTACACTCCCCACTTTCCGCCAACCCCATATGTAACAACCGTGGACCTGTGATGTAGGTTCTATGTAAAATCTTTAGTTGGACCAATCTGAGCCGCATTTGGATGGCTACCACTTTCGGGGAGGAAACTGCCTCCCTCCAATCTTCATCGTCCAGAACTAGACCATCTGCACCCCACTACTCCCTAATAGTCACCAGGAGATCTCTCATGTGGTTGATCAGTTTTTTGTATATCAGTGAGATGGTTTTTATTGAAAGATGAACGTCCAATACCCGGTCCTCTAATGGGGAGGCTTCTGGAACTTTAGTGTCCCTGAGAACATTTGCGAGTAGAGCATGCCTGACCTGGAGGTATCAGAAACGCTCTCACTCCTTCTTCTGGTGTTTGTCCTGTAGGGCGGCAAACGTAAGTATCCCATCCTTTCCCCACATGTCCTTAATTTCTGAGATCCCGATTAGGTCCCACTTATCAAAGCCCTTCGTCCTCCATAAGCTACCCAATCTCTCTGATCTCCACATTGGGGCCTCCATGGTAAGCCTCCCTTCCCACTGAAGATATCGGTTGTCAGCATGCCACACATGAACCGCATGTGCCGTCGGCCCAACAAGGGCAAATCGGCCATTTCTAGCATACAGTGCCCTAGTAAAATCTCCCCCTGGCATCTGACCGCTGTCCATTGCCTTTCCGGGGTCCAAGGGAGGCCTATAGACGTCGTTGTTTATTGCGGCCAACTGGGAAGCCCAATAGTATTTCCGGAGTTCTGGCAAGCCAATCCCTTCGTCGTACCAGGGAAGAGTAAGCTTGGAGAAAGCAATACAAGGTCTACCCTCCCAAAGAAGCTGTCTCTGGAGGGACTCTATATTCTTGAAATAAGAGGGGAGGACTGGATCCATAGTGTTTTGGGGCGCCTATAGGAATTAGGGTAAATCCATCATTTTAAATAGCACTGCATGACCCAACAGGGAGAGCGGTAATGATTTCCATCTCGCCACATCCTTTCGGAACCTAGCCAGTGGGGGCTCCAGATTTTTATCATATCTCAGTTTCGGATCTTTGGTCACAAATATGCCAAGATACCGAAAACCCACCAGCTCAATAAGTAATGGGCAGGAGTTAGGGACAACTGGAGGGACACCGCTGAGAACAAAAAGCACTGACTTCGCTTAATTAATGGCGAAACCAGAATATCTCCCGAATATGGCCAGGACGTCCATAAAGTTTATTAGGGAGTCTCTGGGATGTGGTGAGATAGAGCAGGATGTCATCTGCGTACAGAAAAATCTTGTCTTCCCACTCGGGTGTCCAGCGTAGTCCACGAATCGATCGGTCCCAGCGGACCCAAGCCGCCAGTGGCTCAAGCGCCAGTGCAAATAGCAGTGGGGAAAGGGGACATCCCTGTCTAGTGCCTTTCTCCAAAGGAAAGTTTACGGATTTGTGATTATTTACCACTACCCTGGCAAGGGGACCGGCGTACAAGAGCCGGCCCCAATTGATAAATTCCTTGCCAATACCCATCTTCCCCAGAACTGCGAAAAGGTAGGGCCATTCGACCCTATCGAAGGCCATGGTCGCATCCAATAACAACAGGACTAATGGTTCATGTATGCTCGACACGATGCCCAGAATCCCATGCAGCCTCCTCAGGGTGAGGGCAGTGTTCCTGCGTGGCATAAAGCCAGACTGATCCGGGTGGACCAGGGTCATAATGACCTTGACCAGCCTGGTCGCCAGTAGTTTAGCCACCACCTTGGGTTCAGCGTTGAGTAGTGAGATCGGCCGATAAGAGGAGCACAGTGTTTTGGGCTTGCCATCTTTAAGGATGACAATGATATTAGCTATGCATTGGACATATGGGAGCTGGCCCATTTCTCTACTTTCGACGAGCATGGCGCGAAGAAATGGTGCTAATTTATTCGCATTAAGTTTATAGAGCTCTATGGGGATTCCGTTCGGGCCGGAGGCCTTCCCAGAATGAACCCCCCTAATAGCCTGCGCCACCTCGTCATCCGTTAGGGGGGAGTCTAGATACCTTGTATCCTCCTCCGAGAGTCTAGGCATTGGGATATCCTGTATCATAGCCGTGTTTTCGGCCTCCGTATAGGTGCCAACTGACTGATATACTGATTTATAATAAGCTGAGAACTCATCCGTGATCAGTTGCGGGTCTGTTACTTGTCCAGAACCCTCCTTCTGCAATTTTGGCACTAACCGTAATGCCCACTCCCCTTTATCCAACCACGCAATCAATTTTCCTGCCTTATCGCCATGTTCGTATACCCTGCTCTGAGTGTCTGCGATCTGAACTTTAGCTCTATCCCGAACCAGGCTCCTATATTCATCTTGGAGAAGCTTCAGACGGTGCAACCCTCCCTGGTCGGCGTCATTCGAGACCTCTCCCTCCAGTGCTATCAATTCTGCCTCTAATGTATCCGCCTCTGCTCGACTCTTTCTCCTCTTGCCCGAGACCAGCGACAAGACCTCCCCTCTGATGACCGTCTTGTATGCCTCCCACAGAGACCCCTCCGATACAACCGTCCCCACATTATCCTGGAAGTATCTTTCTGTGATTTGAATCACCTCCTTCTTGGTGTCAGGGTCTTTCAAATGCCATGCCTTTGTGGGGGCAATCCTGCCCACATCTCTCTGTCCCACTTCCACACTGAGCCAGAACGAGGAATGATCGGAAATCCCTCTGCCCAAGTGTCGCACCTCTCGAAGCCATGCCGTCTGTAATGCCGGTACCAAGACATAATCAATTCTTGAGAAGGAGTGATGTGCAGCAGAGGCTTGCATATAGTGCAGTCCACCTGGATTCTTCAGTCTCCATCCATCCACCATTCCAGTTGTTTCCACCAAATCAGATAGCCACCTCTGAGACGGCATTAAAGTTCGGGCTGGGTGTCTGTCTAGTTCACCATCCATCACCGCGTTGAAATCCCCCCCACCCCCAACAGCCCCACCGGCAGAGATAAAAAAAAATGTAAACAAGTCCCTGAATGTGTTGGTCTGTAGACCTGGTGGAACATACACTGACAGGAACGTCACAGGTTTGCCCTCCGACAGCCCTGAAATGCCAACCTACCTGCCTCGCTTATCCACCCAAGTCGCCTGAACAGTCAGCGGGAAGGAATTCCGGACTAGAATACCTACTCCCCTAGAACCTGTAGTGAATCCAGCGTGCGCCACCAACTTGTAGCCTCCCCTACATAGCGCCATACAACGGTTCCCAATCAGATGCGTCTCCTGATCATCTGACTAACCATCCCCCTTTTGATCTATTCTCATAGGCCATTCACGTTCAGACTGAGCGCAATAATCCCCAAACCCTGTCTACCAGTAGACATAGTAGTGGTAAATCATATCAATGTCACCTGATGCAAAAAAGAAACAACAAAACATTACAAACCAAAACGCTGATAATAATGCACACAATAAAATCTCGGTTCCAAAAAAAACAAAACTTCAACTCCCCACCCTGCACGCCTGCATATAGCTTACGCTAAACCCCAACTAGCAGTGTGCCTGTCGCCCCCCCCACACCTATCTACAGCTAACTAAAGGTAGAAAAGAGAGGGAGGGCCTTAACGAACCCGCCAACCCCACACTTCCCCGCCCTGCCCCGCCCCACTACCATGTTCCGTGTCAATATACTATAGTATCTGTACTGGGGCTACGGATCAGAAGAGCTACAACATGCCCACCCCACCCCTGACTCACAACAGCCCACTGTTACGCCCCACAAGCATCATTATGCATAGGCCTATTGTTCGTCCACGTCTTCCCGATCTTGCCTCTCCGCCTCCGTTGCATGAATACTATCCAGCCAATCCGCTGCAACCTCTGGGTTATCGAAGAACCAGGCTTTACCATTGAGCTCCACCTGGAGCCGAGCCGGGAACATCATAGCATATTTGAGTCTCATCTCACTTTTCAATATGGGAAATTGGGCAATTATATTCCAGACCATACATTCTGATTTTGACTGGTTGATCTCGTAACCATAGATCTTCCCAAACTGCGAAGCTATATTATATATTATTGGGATTGCCTCCGCTGGGGCAGAAGTATATAACATCATGTCGTCCGCGTATAAAGATACTTTTTTTTCCCAACTTTGAAACTTGAAGGAAGCTATGTTGGCCTCCTGCCTAAGTTTCTCCACAAGCGGCTTGATGTAAAGAGTAAAATGTAAGGGTGGCAGGGGACACCCTGTCTCGTACCTCCTTTGATTGTCACTGGTGCCGAAAGATTGCCGTTTACCAATATTCTGGCTATAGGATTTTGATAAAAAGATAGGATAGTTCTGCAAACATTATCACCTAAATTACACCTGGGCAGAACTTGTGCTAAATAAGCCCAGTTCACGCGATCAAACTCCTTAGTGGCATCTAATGTAATCGGTATGTACAGGGACAACATGGCGGCTAGTGGTTAGCTGGTCGTGAGAGGCTCCAGCGGCGACGGGATGGTGTTCTGGTTTAACTGACTCATTTTCTGGGGGCTTGCATCATTTTGAAAAGGATCGGAATGTCAGCTTTAAATTCAGCGACCTTAAAATAATTACATGGTCTTTTGCTGCTTTTTTGGTTCGCCTTCTCTGTTTTTTTTTTGTTTTTTTTACCGCCGAGCACCTAGGACAGCTCCGTGTCTCATCGCGTTGCGGTGCTCGAGGGCGGACTGAAGATCGGTGGGCCAGGCATCGCCGGTTAGAGCATCATAAGAGTATCAAGCCACAGAGCCACAGTGTGCCATAAGACGCCCAGAAGCACAGGAATCGGACGGAGGTTGCCCTCCGCTGCCCACACTGTGAGTGTTTCTTTGTTTCTTTGGGCTATTGAAGGCACAATCTTTGTGTAGATAAACACCACAGGAAAAATTCCGGCGGTGGCGGGGCTAGATGTGAAAGACGCGGCAGCAGCCGCAATTGAAGTCATTACAGGATGCAAGGGGGAAGCTTCTAATGAAACAGAGGGAGGGTCGCACAGTGGACTCTGGCTGCCTTAGTAGTCAGAAGGGGGTGCAGAGCAGTAGCCAGGCTCACCCATACTGGCAGAGTCTGGAGAAACCAGAGCAGACTAGGACTCAGTCTCCCAGAGTCCTCCAGGAATGGCCCAGAGAAGATCAGCAAAGGATTCCTCATACTAGACGCACCTCATAGTCATAAAAGGGAAAGTCCAAGTTTTTCTGAGCAAGGCACGGAAGATTTAGCTGGGGACACTTCAGTGCGGTACAGGCGGAACAGTTCAGAAGGAGATATTAAAGGAATCCCAGCCTTTAGATACGCCCTCAAGAGCACAATCTTAGATACGCCCTCAAGAGCACAATCAGGAATCACGATTTTAAAACGGCTGATTTATTTAATGCTCCTGATAAATCAATCAGGAGTTTAAATAGAGAAATTTCTGTAAAGTCTTCCAAAATTGCTACTAAAACTGCCACCATAACTAATCCTAAAAGAAGGAAGGGTATCAAAAAGCTTAAGCGGACTTCACCAAATCATATTACACAATCAACTCAGCATAAGGCGAAGCCTGTCCCCTCACTAAAAGAGTATTTTAGGTCAGTGCCTAGCACTCTTATACTAAAACCAATGAATGGGATCCCGGAAATTCTGGGTGACCACGCATAAGGGCCTTATAGTTCCCCAGAAGGGATCTTAAGTCCTAATAGGTTTCAAGCACTGGAGGGGCAGTTAGAGCTAACAGAAGTAGAAAGTTCCGTCATGGCGGATGCAAGAAGAGCAGAAGCGGAAGATAGAGCCTCTATTCCTGATTCCATTGTTGACACTGTTCCTAAGGATGGGAATGAACAGAAAGCACGCCAGGACTTAGAGAAGGGGTTGGGGAGTACATCTTCTATCAATAATAGTAATGGTAACTCTCCTACACATCATTCTGTTTTGCGAATTCTTCAGTCCTTAAGTCAAGAGATGAAAAATGGTTTATGGGTCTCAGAGAAAAACCAAGGTGAGATCAAGACCTTTTGTGAAAAGCTGGAGGGCAAGCTGGATGCCCTAGCTGTAAGGACCACAGCCTTAGAGTCAACAGTCGCAGATTTGACAACTCAAACCACTGAAAATTAAAAGGAACTTGATAGGTTAAAAGAACGTGAACAGGGGCTTCAGGAGAAATTAGAGTCTATTGAGAACTCCCAGAGGAGAAAAAAATTACGACTGCTTAAAGCTCCAGAAGGGGCAAAAGGGAGCAACATAAAGAATTTGTGGTTAAACTAATTAAACAACCAACTTTAATTGAGTCTACGGCAAAAAGATCTTATTAAGGATATCCAGAGAGTCCATAGAGACCAATTTAGACTAAACCCAAATAAAACAGACCAAGGAAGATTTTGGTACATTTTCTAACTTACGGTCTCAGGGATGAAATACTTAACAGGGCGTTAAAAAGGAGCACCTTAACTACAGAGGGGATCACGTTTCAGATACGGTCAGATGTTTCTTCGATAACTGCGTCTAGGCAGTGGGAGTTAGGTAAACTCCTTGACCCCTTTAGACAGCTAGGCACGACAGTGCAGTTAAAATTCCCTGCAACTCTAAAAAATAATGTATAACAATAAAATGCGGGTGTTTCAGAGAGTGGAAGAAGCAGAATTCTTTTTACAATCCATTTCTGGAAAGGGAAGGGAGGTAGCAGTCAGGTAATTTTTTTGGGGGGGATAGATTACCCCTCACCCTTCTTCTGCTCTTGCCTAGCCCAATTTGTAATTATTGTTTAAAACATATACATCCTTTGTTTTAGTTTTATATAGGCCATCCGCCACACAGCAATTACTGTCCCGAAACCGGGGAGGGATGCCTCAAGGCCAGAGCAGGGCCATAAGAGGAAGATTGGGGGTTCTCCAGGGGAGCACTAGGGGGGTGAAAAGAGGGGTGGGGGCAGTCACTGGGTGGGGAGCATGCAGGGAAAAAAACAAAAAAATACGTCTGAAGCGCCAAAATAGGTCATTTAAGAAAGATAACAACTGCATAGAGAGAAATGTCACAAGCTAGGTCTGTTCAGGAAATATATCTGAACGTTCTATCGTGGAACTTGAATGAGGGTAAAATATAGAATGGAGAAAATTCTAAGATATCTTAAAGAAACGCCTGAACAAATCCTTATTCTTCAAGAGACCCACCTCACAGAAAAAGAGATGAGAGATGTGTGTAAAACAGAGAAATGGGTCCAGGAAGTAATATGCACCACACAGCAACTGACCATAAGGGGAGTTGCTATTCTCATTAAAGCTAACGCAGCTCTTGCAGTGGAAGGGGATAAGGTAGATAAGAACGGTAGGTGGGTCATCACTAAGATTAGGTACCACATATATAAATTTACAGTGGTAGGTTACTATGGACCTAACTTGGATGACCCAGCTCCGCTCCGGGAGATGTTGGCAAAGCTATTAGTTTATCAGGATCCATTAATTCTGGCAGGAGATTTTAATTTGGTTCTCAACCCCCTAATGGACAGAACTTATAAGAATAGATCACCACATAATTGTAAGATGAGATCACTCCTAATAAATGCAATGCATCAAATGGATTTGGTAGATGTATGGAGAAAAAGAATGAGGATGAAAAGGGAATACACATTCCATAATAAAAAAATATGGCCACAAATCTAGATTAGATTTCTTCCTGATTAGTATGGAGCTGCTAAGATGGGTGACAGATTCTAAACATCTAGGAGGGCATTTATAAGCTCATTCGGTGGTCTTAGTAGTATTAAAATTTCCCACCATACAGGGCACTAAGAGATGGACCCTAGACTGAACCATTCTGTCAGAGGATGAAGTTGTACATAAACTAATAGAAGAGACAGAGAGATATTTTGAGACCAATCTAGAAACCTCTTCAATCGAAATGGTATGAAATGCATATAAGGCATTTTTACGGGGCTTGATCACCTCCACATAAATTGCTCGCCATAGGAAGTTCAGGGCCGAGATAGCAGGCATAGAGGGAAAAATTTGTAACTTAGAACGCGATCTCTTAGCCCAGAGCCCTACGTTCCAAGGACATATCCAGGAGAAGTTGTCAGCTTATAAATTAGAACTAACGGAGGTGCTTGGTGCTAGGTTGAGGAAACGGTGGGAGGCCAGCAATCTTGCACATTTTGGAATCGAGTGGGAAGCTCCTAGCTTGTAAAACTAAAAAGGATCAAAGTAAAAACAGGATTAAAGGAGTTTCGTGAAGGAAGATCTGACCCCAAAAGTTAACCTAATTCAATCATGGCTTGATCAATATTCTTTGGCAGAAATTGATGAGGATAAGTCTAATAATCTCAATAAAAACATTAGTTTAAGTGAGGTAGCCAATGCAATTGAGACGGGGAAGAAAGGCAAAACACCGTTCCCGGATGCGCTCCCAGCCGAATTGTATAGCGTTCTAGCGCCAGTTATCGTTCCTGTCCTGCAAAGGCTATTTGCACATATTTTTCAGGATAGAGGGAAGGCGCCCCCGTCAAGGAATGAGGCAACTGTGGTCCTGATCCTAAAACCATCAAAGCCACCAAGCCAATGTGATTCTTATAGGCCAATCTCTCTGCTTAATCTTGACTATAAGATCCTTGCCAAGATTTTAGCAGAGAGACTAAATGAGGTAGTCGGAGAGCTGCTTCATAATGATCAAAAATGGTTTGTTAGAGGGCGGAGCACACAGGATTCGACGCATAGCTTGGTGGGTGCAATAGATATAGCAACTTTGCATAAAGTGCCATAAGCTATTATTATATTATTAGATGCCACTAAGGTGTTTGATCGCATGAACTGGGCTTATTTAGCGTCACTTTTTTTGATGCACCAGTGGCGCAGTGCCATTTTCCATATAAACACGGTGGCGCTTAGCCACTTTATGTGGCTTAACCCCACTTTGTAAATATGCCCTTTCCACCGCAGTCCTCTGCAGCAAAGGGGCATGAAATGGGTGTTGCTGTAGGTGTTCCGCCACAACACCGATTATTTTTTATGCTGCCCCTGATTTACATGGCTGAGGCAGCGCCAAAATCTAATGCCATGAAATACCAGGCATGAGAATGGCTCAGTGAGGAGAAATTAATATTTTTTTTTGCTATTTTCATTTGTGCTGCATTCTACAGCACAAATAGAAGGTGCAAATCACCCTTATTGATTGATTATGTGCAGGAAGGTGTCCTTTCCTGCACATACACAATTGCCACTGCAACACAGGCACCCTTGCAACATGGCGGCCTGCGCTGGTGCTAGGCATCTTTTTTGTCCCAGCGCTAGGGGAAACACAGGGGTGCACCGTATTCTTGTGAATATACCCCAGCCCTTCATTTTTAAAATGTAGGGGAGAGGATGTAGCCTTACAGCTAGAGCAGTGGACCTCGAAGCTGGGGAACCGGGTTCGAATCTCAGCAACAATGCTCAACATGTGTCCTCAGGTAATGAAACATGTAAAGCGATCTGATACCCGATGTCTCGGGTCTTGTTCGCGCAATATAAAACTCTAAAAAAAAAAATGTCAGAGTGGGGGGCTGCCAAATTTGGTCCAGCTCTGCCCTCCGACATTTTATTGTAAATATGCCCCACAGAAAGAGCAAAAAGCCATTAATGATTGTTTATGTGCAGGAAGGTGTCAAAGGTGTCAATTCCTGTACATAAACAATCATTACCTGCAACGCAGGCACCCTTGCACCATTGTGCAAGGGTGCCTGCGTTGGCGCTAGGCAGCTAAATTTAGCGCCAGAGCTAGGGAAAGCACAAGGCTAAATTCGGGGCATCCATGCATTTTGAAAATGTTGGAAAGCAGTGCTGCCATATTTGGTGTTACGCAAACAAATGACGGATGGAATGCTGAATAAATCATACATTAACCCCCAGTCAAGAGATCTGGGTTAAATCCATCGTTCTTTTGCTCACTATGCCAACCCAATTTAGACCCAGCCATATGGAAATCAATCTTCACACTCTGCCTCATGGGAAGAGTCCAGACCGAACTGCTAAGCCCGGTCCTCCTGGGCCTGGACCGGAAACAAGCATCCTGGGACCGGTTTCTGGGTATCACCCTTCATCAGCCAGGCTAGCTTAAATCCAGTGGTACAGTGGGCAAGGGACCACATTTTGTTGTACATAAGCCCCTCAGGCCCTGATTACAACCAGAGCAGGATTTCCAGGCGGAATTCCTCTAGGTGTATCGTGAATGGGCTCCATTATTCCCTAACCTGGATTTACCTGGGCAGTAACAAGGTACCATTTTTTACCAGTCAGAAAAAAAACGGTTGGTATAATGGCCTTGGGTATAATCCACCCATTCCCTTTATTTACCTCGACCTACCCGAAACAAGGGGCAGGGACAGGGAGACCAAGCACTGCTCCCCCTTGCCAAGCAACTTATAATTATATGGTACTCTCAGAGCGTTACTACACTGCTGTTTGCAGTTTGGGAGTTAGCATTGCTTAAATGTGCACATCGTAACCCAGGTCTAAGAATTTCCTTAAAGTGGCCATCAAATGAAGATTAAAAAACATTTATTTTCACCTTATTCCACCATGCAAACAATCACCAACAGTAAACATTCGATAAATATTGTTTTGTTAATTATATATATTTTTTTAGATGGTAACAGAGGCAAACACAATTCCAATGCTATACTCATGTTTGCCGTTAGATGGCAGTCTTGCACCATTTTTACCGCCTACAGCACTGCAATACTTAATAGAAAGTGTAAAATGAACAGGGCCTATTTTCAAAGATGTAATAGGAATTGTCCATTCTTATGCGAGTGCTGTACCACTTTTTATTCTTTTGCCCACATTTACATTTGTAATGTACACAATACGTCAATGTGTACAGAAAATGTGAACATAAAAAGCGATATTACAAAACTGTTGCACATGCGTTTCAAAACAGTTGTCAAAGCCCCTGAAGTCCATTGCTATGTGATTTTAACAAAGATGTCTCTATGTATTTTGGACCATTTCCAGACTCCTGTGGGGACAACCTTGGAAACACCAGGAAGCCACACCTTTCGCCGTTACTGGCATCCAACACACGAGTTACTTACTCAATTTGTACGGTGTATGATCAACGTAGACATTTTAGGGTTGCCTCAAGGCGTACCTTAAATGCTTTTGTTTTATACATTAGATGCAATTTGTCCTTGTACTGAGTACGACTTCTTCAAAAGCATTTCAGACATTTGTGGGAAAACTTTGTGAGTGAGCATCTTTGTTTTAAGCCGACAGCCACTTTAATTGTTCACCTTGCTTGCTGCTTCCATGAGTAACAACCAACAACAGATTGTACCAATGTTCCAACATATAAAATAAGTTTGAGCTCAAATCCACGTGTTTCATCCATTCAACTGAAGTTTAAAAATATTTCAAAATAGGTCCAAGTTTGCTTGGTGTAAATCTCGAGGTAATGCTGCCCTTCAGATAAACCTGATTGTTCGTTCACTTGTCAAGAAGCAGAAACAATGGTGAAACATGTAATTGCTCCAGTTTGGCTCTGAGCAAACCTTTATTATTGCCCCTTTTAAAATTGTTTATTATAAGGCAGGTATGTTTCTCTAATTAAGGGCCATCCTAACAAAGGATTTTTTTCCCTCTAAGAAAGTGACCGTTTTCCTGAAAACAAAGGAATGAGTCAAACCTAAGTCAGGTACAAGGAACAGCATCACAGAGAAAAGGCTTCTCGAATCAGAACCTAAGGGGGAATCAGAACCTAAGGGGGATATTATGAACAAATTGTGATATTTATCGCAATTCGCATTTAGCATGAGATGTTTTATCACCGCTGATCTCCGGAAACTATTGCCGCTTTAGCTGTGTATTAGCAATACGCCTCTAACAGGCGATAGCTTCCTTTTCCGGCGGAAATGGAAGTCGATAGAGTTAGCGTGACAGCGATAAAAAAATCTCACGCTAACGTAAAAAAAAGTGGCGCTGGGCCAATCCGTGACAGAATCCAATCGCTAATTGGCACCAGGCCTGCAATTCACACGCTCAGCGTAAAAATGCACCACAAAAGAACCGCCAAAAAATGGAAAATAGCAGAGGAGCCATGGATGAAGCTGGAACCAGTGCAGAGGCCACAAACAACCCCACAAACACCCAAGAGGGCCAGCCAGAGACCCATGAGAGGAATCCCAAGTTCAGCCAGCAGGAAAACCAGGTCCTGATTGCAGAGGTTACTGAACACCAAAAAGAACTGTTTGTCACCTCCACAGTGACATCGGCAAGAAAAAAAAAAAATATGGCTGGACATTGTGGCCAAGGTGAATGCCGTCGGAGAGAGGAGGAGGACAGTGGACGACTGCAAGAAGCACTGGCATGATACAAAGCGTAAAACCAAGGAGAAACTAGCAGCCAACCTGAAAGCAGCAAAGCAGACTGGAAGTGGGAGTCCAGCGCCACAGAAGTAGCTGGATGAGATGGAGGAGCAGGTGTCCCGAGTCATCAGTGAGGAGAAGGGGGTTGGAGTTGCGGGCCAGGATACTGCTGAATGTGACCAGACACAAAAACAGGGTGAGTAACAACCAGGGACTGGGAAGGCGGGGTGGATGGGCCCAATGGCACTCATGTACAATTAAATATATTGCAGTGCATACCCACAATTACTGTGGACCATGTCCCGGATACCCTTGTCCATAGTGGCATAGACGCATGTCACCCACCTCAAACAATACATTCCAATACACATTTTTCTAGGCACACAGACTTGGAAATGTGCATAGAAAAGTAAGCCCAACAGAGTCCAAGATCAGCATCTGACCACTAAATAAGTGCTTCATCAAAGGGCAAAGTGGCACCTTAACTTGACATGTGGCAGGGTGGCAAAATGGCCCCTTGCCTCATCACCACACATATACAAATCGTCTGCACAAGGACTCATCTCTCTCTCACACAAAAATGAGGATGCTCTGTGAATGTGACTGATCATGTGCACGGGTAGGCATGCCACTACCATTGTCAGCACGCCTGTAACATTGTATACGTGTGTCTGAGTTGTGTGCAATGTTGTGTATTTGCAGTAAAGTCCACCTATATGCACATGCACATTGCTACAAACAACTCAGGCACAATGTTGCAGGTGTGCTGAAATTGGTGGTGGCATGCCCACCCGTGCACGTGATCAGCCACATTCACAGTGCATCCTCATTTTTCCATCAGAGACATGTGGCAATGTGCAGATGAATTGGACATGCATGGTGATTAGGCAAGGGGGACAATCTGACATCCTCCCACATTTCCAGGCAATGTGCCCCATTGCCTGTTCATGAGATGTACACCAAGTGGGGAAGCATCTAATGAGTCTGCATACCACACACACATGAATGTCACAATAAAGTGAGTGTGCAGGCCGCAGGATAAAAGTTGCACATTCAAACATTCACACAAACAGAATACACTACACTCAAAGGGCAATGGAATACAATGAGTAGGGGGGCTATGCAGATCAGGAATGTGTCACACAAATATGTACTGCATGCCTTGTCTGTGTGACATACTCACAAACCCACAATGTGCCTGTAAAGCAGTATGACAACCAAAGTATGACAAACAAGCAAGGATAGCGAAGTTGCAACAATTAATGACAAAGGCCCAATTGGCACCCTCAACCCTTAGGTCAAATTGTACTCCTCCACCCTCATGTGTACACATCTGTCATACAGAAAACAGCATTACACATCAGTACTGATGTGAGTTGCTCATCACACCATCATATGCAATTAAACGTAACTGTTTGGTAAGTCAGCTGTGTCAGTGAACAAATATGCAGTCAGGTAGTTATCACCTACAGGCTAAGCCAGGCATTGAATACCAGACCAAGACAGCATGTATTATCCATGTCAGTAGTTGTGTGGCATATACACAAACACACATCACCCTGCCATTTGCATCTCTTGTGAGAGTGGCAGTGACAAGGCCTGATCACCATAAATAGGCAGAATGTAATGCACATACATCAGAAAACTGACCACTTACACACCACACGTGGGGTCAACCTTGAGGGCAATGGGTATTGACAATGTCTGTTCAAACAGCAACACCATTAGAAACTCATGCTGCACAATACTCACAATGGGTAGGCCAACAGGAGGGCAGAAAGAAATGCATGCAAGATAAAACATGAAGGACAACATGCACACAAGTGCAAATCACAATAGACAAAGCTACATGGTTGTTCATGTGTACCATATAGTATAGCATATGTTGAAACAGCAAGTAGGATCTCATTGCCAATGTGCCTAAAGAGGGGGCCCTCCTCACACATAACTCATCATGCACAAAACACATGCACATGTGCAGTGCCCTGCAATGCTGCGTGTCTGTGAGCCACATTGACAAGGCAAGTGACAGTGCATGATGAATAGCATGCCTGCACGCCCAACATATTAACATGGTGCAGGCCACCTCACTGAGGTGGCTGAGTGTGGACAACATCCTCAAAGGAGCAGGTCACACTCTGACAAATCCTCCTGTACATATAACCCCTGATGTTAACAAGACATTTGATGTCAAACAAGGGAAACATCCGTTACAACGCGGATGTTTCAACGCGGTGCTGTTACGACGCGTCCGTAACAACGCAAGTCCTTACCACGACTTGCGCTGGAGGGCGCTAGAAGATTAAAAATAGTGAATTTACTATTCCAACACCTTCCCTAGTGTCCACGGGGACTGGTGTTAGAATAGTAAATTATACTATTCGATATCCGCGCCCCCAACGCAAGTCGTGGTAACGACTTTCGTTCTAAGGGACGCGCTGTAACAGCACGCGTTGTGACGGTACGCGTTGTACCGTCACCCATCCGTCAAACAATGCACAAGTTTCCCAACTCTGACCAAGACCCATCTTCCTCCCAGTTTGCAACATCTCAGCATTGTAAAAACACAAAAGTGAAAGTCTCACTGACTGAAAAGTATAACGGGCAACAAAACCAAAGATGCAGGTGCCACCATCACACAATGCAGTTCACACACATATCAATCTGAGTTCATCAACATTGATTACTATGTGGTGCAAACTGCATTACTCACACAAATGAACAGAGGACACAACTGTTGATGCTTGTGTGTAGAAATTGTACAATCACATTTGTCATAGCTGGAAAGTGTGAAATGACAATGTACAACAACAACATGACATTTGTGATGTCATCAAAATAATCACTAACCCACAACCAATAGGCATCTCCTCTAAAAGAGTCTGAATGTACCCTGCCCTGCAGTCTGCTTGTAAACTCATCCAATGCATGATTATACATAAAAAACACAGTTGAACTGTATCTCCATATTACATTGCAGAGGGAGAGCTATCACCTCCTGGACAGCAGACTGGCCCAACCTTCACTAATGACGAGGATGATTACCCTACCATAGATCATGAGGAACTTCAAAATCTGATAGACTCCTTCAGCACCCCACCTCTAGGAGCAGGGCAACCCGTCAGCATTGCGGCAACCACACCCCCTGCACAAACCAGCCAGCAGCAAGCACTTCCCACCACAGCTGGCTCCCAGGACATCGAGGACCCACATCTGGCCACCCAACACCATGTGCTTGAGGTCCAGCTGGAAATGATTCAGAGACAACAACTGCCTGGTCAAAGTGGCTCCAGCAATGTCATTTTGCTTTTTCAATGTGTGCTGCACAAGGCAGCTCCCATGTAAAAAGCAAAAATGATGAGAAAAAAGCATTCATCCTCATTTAGCCAGATTACAACCAGGATATCACTGGTGTTAAATTGTTCGCTGCCATCTATCAACGCCACACTTGTACATAAGGGGCAGCGTCAAATACAATGGGTGTTGCTGTGGAACACCAACCTCAACACCCACTGCATGCCCCTTTCACGCCAAACACAGCATGAAAGGGTGCCTCATCAACAAGGAAGCGTTATTACACGTGTAGTGGATTAACGCTGCCTCAGTCATGATGCTAGGCCCCTATTGACAGCACAACTTCAATGAAAGTGCAGTTGTGTTGGCGATAGGGTCTTGATGATATGCACCTTACTTACAATGTGTATCACTGACTGGGGATGGGCAAAGTTACAACTGTTAGACCAATACATTGCTCAAACTTCACTTACCGATTTGTGCACACTTCTGACTTCCACAATACATCATCACACTGTAGGCAAGGGACATGTGATACACACCCATACTGCATACTACAACTTTGCTCATTTAACCCAGACATCCATGACACCCCACTATGCCAATATATGATGTCCAAACTCACCAGTGGCTTGTGGGTCCTCAAAGCTGTCGATGTCCCCCTGTGTGATTGGTGGCTGACCATCTGTGAGACAAGAAAATAAATATGTGTTTGTATAAGATGTAAAATCATATGTATCATATTCCTCATACCAATCATCACCATAACAGAAAATGCTATGTAACTCTAGTGTTGCGTTTCATGTTGGCTACATGATTGGGTCCACTTTGACTGCCATTCACACCAGACCAGTGAATGCTGAGTCAGGACAAACCAGATTGTAATGCTAGATAACATGCAAATGATAGTAGTGTGAGACATCCACAAGGCACCATTACTACATGCATCATGATCTTAAACATGCTCTTTGTACGATTGCATTGCTGCAGATCACACAAGGCAGTTTCACAGAGGTTGTTGGTGTATGACAATCTGGAGATGTCCGATTTACGTTGACCATTTGTTCCTATGAAATACATTGTCACTCAGCAACTATGTTCACAGGGCAGCGTAGGTAACGTACAACAATTCATCATTACAGCATTTTAACATTACCTTTTGGCCAACACACAGCTCACTTGAAAAATTCCTTGGACAGTTCATGTACAGTAAATACCTGCCGTAAACAAACAATAGTCTGCATGCACGCACTTTTTGCACCGGTGTGCCAGCTATGGCACAACAGTGCTAAGTTTTGCTCCAGTGCAGTGGTTAACATAGACTAGCACCCTAAGCTTGTCAATATGATAAAGCGTTGAGTCATGGACCCTCCAATATTATGCGTGAGTGCATTACGTCTCCCACCTCACTCAGCAACCTTTTTACACTGTGACACCAGTGTCACACACATCCTAATTTTCTTTACTTAAAGCAATTACGATTAAATGTGAAGTTTGTACTTCCACCCTGTAGGCCAGTTATTACTTCCACGTAGTCCAGGAGGCCAGTTTCACAGGCCAGCAGATCCTGCCAGCGGTGCTTCCACTGGCGCATGATACTGTCCACTCCAAAGAACCGGAGCATCTACACCCACTCCCGCTCCCACCTCATCTTCCGCACACTTACATTGTATCCTTGAAGGATACAGCCTCCACTCTCCAACATCAAGGGCTGGTAGATAGAATTGTATCATCCACAGGATACCCCCCAATGCCCCCTTGGACATCCTGCCCTCCCTACTCCCAGTCGGCATCGCCCTGCACGCCTGTGAGCCCACAGCCAAAACAAATAACCCCTCTAAAATATCCCCCAACAACAACAAAGAAAGTTAAGTACCCCAGACAAACACCTGACATAATTGAGTACAAGAGACAAATAAAGACTAAAAATAAGTACAAAACACTTCACAGACACTAACAACAGGACACAGCAACACTCTCCTAATCTCAGAACTGCAGTACACACCACTAAAACCTACAACACTCTCCACAATCACCAGCAATGTGCTCAAAAGAGAAAGTAAAAGTGCAAAACACTACTCCAGTAGACAGAAAGCATGCAGACATCACTTCCTGTCTATTTGCAGCGGTGATACTCTGCACGCAAATAGGCTCATAAGTAATAATTTGTATTGTACAATGTGTTGAGAGATGTATTTTTCCATTGGACGTATGAAAAAACCATTGCGTTATCGTTTTAGCAGCCAGATCTTCACTCTAACAGCAAGTTCATACACAGATGTACAGTCTTAGAGCAAAATTCATTTCAGAGACCTATACCAACATGAAATGCTTGATTAGCACACAAATGACACCCTAAATATGATGTTTCACGGCACATGACACCCTAAATTGCAACTTTCACCCCAGGTGACACCATAATTGCATATTCCACAATAAATCAATCAATCGATCATGGGAATTGTAAGTGTGCTACTCACCCGTCGGGGTCCCAAGGCACTGGGGTGGGTTTGTGCAGATCTTTTGGCCAAAGAGCAAGCTCTTGAGGGGCTTCATGAAGGTGTTCAGGGAGGGAGTGTGTCTGATGTCTGTCAGAAGCTCCGTCCAGGTCTTGGCTGCAAAGTTAGAGAAGGATCTTCCGCATGCTCTGGCTCTGTGGATGTGTGGGGTTTCGGCCAGTGATAATTTTGTAAATTGTAGTTTTCTTTTGGGTACATGTAAGTCGATTCTGTAATTGAGGTATTTGTGTCTATTGTTGTTTTGGCATTTGTAGGCGTGAAATGAGGATGTTGAAGCTGACTGTTTTCTCCTCTGTGAGCCGGTGGAGTCATTGTAGGTGTTGGCTGATGTGTTTGTGCCAGGGGATGACGAGGACGAGTCTGGCGGCAGTGTTCGGTATTGTCTTGAGTTTGCAGAGTATAAACCTGCTAATGCCAGCATAGAGTGCGTTTCCGTAGGACAGTCTGCTGGTGATGAGTGCATGGGTGACTATCTTCCTTGACGGGGGCGTGGCTAAGCGCGCGATGTGAGCGGACGTGCCCCGGCTGAGCTCCGAGTGAAGCTCCCCTACCACGGGCCATTTCTCCTTCATTATCGGCGATGGCGAGCCCAGACTTGAACCGAGTGCACCCGGGAGCCTCATCCATCGCCAGAGCGATTTTCAGGCAGATCGGAGCGACGGACCCTCCGACCGACTACAACCCCGGCACCTACCCGCCCTGGGCTCACTTCCGGCCGGCGGACCCAACTACCAGAGACCGGGGATCCGGACCTACGAGGTAGGCCGCGACGCGTGCATCCTCCCCTGCGCACCCTAGAGCGGGGGACGGGATCGCGCCACAGCGCCTGGTGTCCCCGGCAGCCCCACCACTCGGAGGCCCCGGACGCTGAAAGCGGACACGGCACCCTGGCCCACCGCGGGCTGTGACACCGGCCCACCCTGCCTGACGAAGCTGGGAACACCCAGCCGGGCCCCCACTGACAATATTGCCCCTGGGCCCCGGCGACCACCAACGGAGGCTGTGAAGTCCTGTTTCCTGGGCCCCTGTCCCTGCCCTCCGCCCTGCAGCAGCCACTAACCGGCACCGGACCTAGCCAGCACTCGGAGACCTGGCACACGCAGCACACAGACCATGACCACAACTAAGCAGCCCCACCGGCGGCCGGCCCTACACTGAGGGGACTACCCTGTGCCTGCGCGGGTGAGAAATCAGTGTGGCCCCGCACTCATCACCACTGCTAACCCCGCGCTGAGCCACACGGAGCCCCACACAGCGCTGGGCGGTGTCCAGAGTCGCCCAGCCAAGCGTACCCTTCCAGGCCCGAGGGGCGGGTACGACCAGGGAGACCACGCGGTCCGGCCTAGCAGACCAACACCTGGCGCTACCAGGGGGCGGTTCGCCATTGAGACACTTACAGTGACAGCCGGCGGCACATGAGGGCTCCCACATCAGTCGAGACACCGCCATCTCGCCCTCCCCAGACGGTGTCATAGAGCAAGATCCTGAGGGCCTGGCAACATAGCGGTCCCCCCCCCGCTGACCACGCATCGCCCGGTACGAGTGGAGCAGAGTGCCTAACCTTGTGGCCATCACGCACAGGTCTCAACAGTGTTCATTGCGGGGGCCTACCCACCCGGCTGCTTTGCAGCGTCCACCAGCCCCATGTCAGGGATGACCAGAGCGAAGACCGGCACCGGTGGGACACTGAACAAAGGAAAGATGGTGAAGAACTCCGAGGCTGACCAGACTGCCTCCAAATTGGACACTATGCTGGCGGCCATGGAGCGCCTGGAGGAATCCATGCAATTGACCCGTACATCTCTGAGCGGACCACAAGAAACTGTCCGAACGCACCACGGCCCTGGAACAAACGATGGCGGAGACCTCGCCCAAGCTGGCACAGACAGACAAGCACGTACGTGACCTACTCAACCGGGTGGAGTTCCTCGAGGACAGGGCGGAGGATGCGGAGGGACGGGCCAGGAGAAAAAATGTACGCATAGTAGGCCTGCCGGAACGATGGGAGCGGAGGGAGACAGCGGAGCACATGGAGACCTAGCTCCGAGAACTATTGCCGGAGGGCACGCTGCCACCACATTTTGTAGTGGAAAGAGCGCACAGAGTGCCGTCCCGTCCACCCCCGGAGGGCTCCAATCCGAGACCAATGCTTATGCGGGTGCTGATCTACCGTGATCGGGACGCCATCCTACGCGAAACACGGAAACTATCAGACATAAAGGTAGACAACGCCAAGGTGATGTTCTTCCCCGACTACACCGTGCAGGTCCAACGACAACGTCAATCGTTCTTAGCGGTGAAACAACGACTCAGGCGTCTGGCTCTCAAGTACTCACTACTGTTCCCGGCACGCCTCCGAGTGGTGGCACAGGACAAGACCCACTTCTTTGATACTCCTGAGGCAGCAGCGACCTGGCTGGATTCTGGGGTAGATACGGGCCACGGGTCCGCACCGATGGAGCAACGTAGGAATCGAGGCACCCGCAGACGAAGACACCGGCGCACCTCGAGGGCCGGATCACCGGCCGCGGACACGGAGATAGGCCCCACACCGGAGCAAATTCAGAGTGAACAGCAAGAGGCCCTCCGGATAGCAGCTGAGATCAGTGGATCACAGTCACCCATCCTGATCTCCAACGCCAGCCCACGATCACGCGGGAGCGAAGACGACGAATATTTGTACGGACTGCCAGATGATCCAAATACAGAGGGCCTACCAGATGTCACACCCCAAACGGCGGACCTGATAGCATAGCAACCCTCCTCACCCTAGCCCTGGCTGGGCTACTGCAGCTGGCGACACTTAGCAGTTTGTACACCACCATGGTTGACCCACTTGGGGGCCCCCACCGACACTCCTAGAGACTCCGGTGGCCACAGCCGGCTCTGTCCCCAGGGCCTGTGCTCTGCTTCCGACCCCCCCCCACCTCCCGGATGAACCATGTGCTGCCACTGCCGCCGGGAAGGGGGGACGGAGCCGTTCCACTCGAGTAACACCGGAAACACTGTGTTGGAGGGGTGGACGGACCCCTAGAGGTGAGTGCCCCCTCGGGGGAAAAGCAGGTGAGGTCCCCCCCGGAACTAAACATCCGAGTCATGTGACATTAGACACTCTGGCCCTGTTTGTGGGCACTGCCATTGACTTCTGATGCCATTTGGCCCACTGCCCGTGGAGGGGAGTCACCACGGCTCTCTTGGCCTAGTGAACTAACTTGTTTTACCTAACTGACGTACTTTGTCACACCCCCACTGAACTCACGGATTGATTGAGCTCGTTAGAGCGTTTGGGCGGCGACTTGTTTTGTTGTTGCCCTTTTGGTATTATGGTTCTGTTCCTGTTCTTTTTGAGACTAGTGTCGGTACTGCAGTGTTACAGCGCGCATTCCTGGGTCTGTGTGGGATGGCGGGTGGGAAAAATGGCCATTGATAACTGCTGCTGTGCGTGTGTGGGCGGGGCGGGCTGGGGGTTGGGGGGGGGGGCGAGTGCTTGGGCGAGATGGATACTGTGATGACTACGGTTAAATTTTGTACCTGGAATGTCAGGGGCATGCACACACCCTCGGGTAGATATCAGGTGTACTCCTATCTTAAAAGACATCAGATACAGATTGCACTACTACAGGAGACCCACCTGGTCGCCGCTGAGGTAGCCACACTTCGCCGTAGGTGGAGGGGGCAAATATTCGCCACAACCTTTTCAGCGTTTGCACGAGGGACTCTGATCTGGGTACGGCCGGGGGTTTCATTTGCACTGGCACACAGCAACGTTGACACTGAGGGGCGCTATGTCTTCATACAGGGCAGACTAGATGGGCAGCAGATTGTTATAGCCTCCATCTACGCACCTAATGTCGAACAGGGGAAATTCCTAACACGATTATCGGCAGTGATTGCACCTTGGCCTGACGTACCCCTGCTGTTGGGTGGGGATTACAACAGTGTCCTAGATGTCTCCCTTGACCGCTCGTCCCCCCCGGCGATGATCGCCCCTGCGCAGGCAGCCTCCAGGGCCCTACTTGATTGGGCGGCGCAGTGGAACCTACAAGATGCCTGGCGAGTCAGAAACCCTACCGCCCAGGTGTATTCCTACTACTCTGGAGCCCACTCGTTACACGTCAGACTAGATAGATATATGATGTCCCGCGACCTGATTCCTTCCGTGACAGACACTGACTACCTGGGGCGGACGCACTCAGACCATAACCCACACACTCTAGTTTATGGATGGAGGCGACCACGCCCACCTGTACCCACATGGCGCCTACAACCAGATCTCCTACTCGACACCCCATTCCGAGAGGAGATATCTAGGAGGGTGATATAGTATTTTCGAGGACAATAGCGACTCGACCTCGTCCCCGAAAATTGAGTGGGACGCCTTCAAGGCGGTGACCAGGGGGAGCTGCCTCGGTGTGCAGGCGGGCCTACGGGGACAGGTGGAGAGAGATCTGATACAGGCGGAAGAGACGCTACTAGACAAAGAACGAGAGGCGGCGGAGGGCGATTACTCCCGGCTGGTCTCGGCCAGGGCGGATCACGCTCTTTTGATGGAGAGGCTGAAGAACATTAATTTCGCGGCGCACTCCGCACGCACCCATAACCCAGGTGATAAACCTGGCCGGCTCCTGTCGTGGCTGATACGACAAGACACCCAGTCCGCGTCGGTGCTGTCGATCCGTACGACTCAGGGCGTTGAAGTCTACACCCAAAAACAGATACACGAAGCGTTCACGTCGCATTACAGGTCCTTATACAGCTCACGGCTGCGGGCCACCGTGGTGGAGATCACGGACTATCTGGCGACACTGCAACTTCCGACGGCCACTCCTGCCCACCAGACGGAGCTAGGTGCTGAGCTTACCAGCGAGGAACTACGGGAGGTGATTTTTTCCCTCTCCAATGGCAAGGCACCGGGCCCTGACGGGCTCCCGGCTGAATTCTACAAGGCCTACTCATTGGTGTTAATACCGGAACTGTTGAAGGTGTATAAGGCGGCATCGGAGGATGCTGAACTCCCGGCGTCCTTGAACGAAGCCAACGTGATCTCCCTGCTAAAACCGGGTAGAGAGGCAAACGAGCTCGGCTCGTACAGACCATTAGCGCTCCTCAACACCGATTACAAAATCTTAGCAGCGACATTGGCCCGGAGGCTTGCACCACTAGTCCCCACGCTGGTACACTCTGACCAGAATGGCTTTGTGCCCACCCGGAGCACGTTTTACAATTTGCGCCGCTTTTTCAGAGTCCAACGGTATGCGACTCCCACCTGGCCACGTTCAGGATGCATAATACTTGATCTGGAAAAAGCGTTTGACTCGGTGGAGTGGCCCTATCTCCTCCGAGTCCTCGAGAAGTACGAGCTGGGCGACGCCTATGTCCAGATGGTGGGGCTCCTCTACCAGGCACCCGAGGTACGAGTCCGGACTGGGCGATTGTTCTCTGACAGGATTCGGATTGGGAGGGGCACCAGGCAGGGCTGTCCCCTCTCCCCTCTATTATTCGCCCTTGTGATGGAGCCATTGGCAGAACTGCTCCGTGCCTCCGTCGACACCTGGGGTATCCCGCTGGCAGATGGCATCCACTCGGTGTCTCTGTATGCCGACGACTTATTGTTATATATCAGGGACCTCGCCCATATACCCGCGGCAATCACGGACATCTTTCAAACGTTCGGGGACATGTCAGGGCTCCGCGTTAACTGGGCTAAATCGGGAGCTTATGCATTCAGTGACACGATGCCACAATGTGATGTGCGCATGATGGGAGAGACGCTCCGATGGCACCCGACGGTATTCAGGTATCTAGGGATCCTCATATATCGGGACCCTATGGATCTCCTGGAGGGCAACCTCGTGAGAGCCATATCCTCGCTATCGGCCCAGGTCACGTTCTGGAACTCCCTCCCACTGAATGTGCCGGCCCGAGTGGCGCTAACCAAGATTATAATGCTCCCCCGGCTCCTCTACTTTTATGCTAACCTACCAGTGTATGTACCGGCACGCATATTCAAGGGGTTGGAAGCCCTCACCAGGCGCCTCATCAAGAATAAAGGGCGCCCCCGGGTAGCATTGAGGACCCTCTACGCGGCCTCGGACTCTGGAGGCTTGGCGGTTCCCAATCAGGAACTATATTACTTAGCGGCCCAGCTACAATGGGTTGCTTACTGGCTGAGTGGTAAGAACCTGATGGATACGGCCACGATCGACACTACCCTGTCCCCCGTACAGGTGCTGACACTCTTCCACCCCCTGACGCGGGGCCGACCCCCCATTCAGATCCATGTGGCAGTTGCGAGGCAGTGCTATATGCGGAGCCTCAGACTCACCAAAAGTACGGTACCCTATGCCCCGAACCTGCCTCTACTGGGGACTCCCCTGGGTACTGGCGCGCTGTCTTCAACCGAGCTACGCAGCTGGACTGCGGCAGACTTGGACGAACTGGGCGGCCTGTATAGTGACGGAGAGCTGTTGCCCTTCGAGACCTTGGCCGCAGACACTGGCCTGCCAGTGGGCCAATTTCTGGCGCACGCCAGGCTTCTCCGCGAGCTAACGAAGGCATGGGGCGACTTGGCCCACGAGCCGTCGACACATATGCTAATCCAGTATCTACATGTGATGGGCGATGGTTCCCATATAGTGATTTGGTTAGCACAAGCGCTGAACAGGCATACTCAATTCTACTCCCAAAGGCTGAGGGAGAAGTGGACGACCGACCGGGGTAGTGTCTGGTCAGACAAACAGTGGGCTGCGGTATTGGCAGGCGCCAGAAATATTCCTCGCAACGCGCGATTTAAGATCATCCAATATTACATAATACACCGCGCGTATTTGTCCCCAGACAAACTGAATCGCTACTTCGGACTCACATCGTCGGCGTGCCCCAGTTGCGGCCTCCAGAACTCGGACTTCCTGCACGCACTCTGGAGTTGCGCCCACCTCACCTTGTACTGGTCGGCGGTCGCTGACACATTGACGGCGGCCACGGGCGATACCCTCCCCAAGACGTGGGAAGCATGCCTACTGGGGCTCTACAAGAGAACCAAACAGACCAAACTAAGGGCACGTTTCTGGGACCTAGGACTCATTACGGCTAAGCGACTCATCACGAAACGATGGAAGAGTGCCGCCCCACCGCGCCCTGCTGACTGGCGTCGCTCTTTTGACAACTGGGCTTGCGCGGAGAGTGTGTCTCTACACAGGGAAGTGACCGCGGGCCTCCGGAAGTACCCGATTGCCCAAGACTGGGACGCTGCCCTGACCGCGTACCACCGGGCGTGCACCCAGGCCGGTATAGAGTGACCGCCCCGACACGGAACAGTGAGGGTCCTGTTGTCTGCCGTCCGGTTGTGGAGCGAGCTCCCCCCCCCCCCTTCCCTCCCCCGGCCACCGAGGTCCTGCCCAGCAGGAGGAGTCCCCTGTCATTTCCCCCCCCCCCCACCCCCCTGCCCCGCGATCGCAGCAACCCTATATCCTCAGCCTCCCCCACCCCCACACGGCCCGCATAGGGTGCAACATACACAGCTAGGATCACTGATACATTACTGTACACGCAAATACCAGTCCGACTGTTGTTGAAATGTTTCTCCCTCCCCCCTTCTTTTAATTCCCTGTTGTGTCTCCTGGTTGGCAGTGAGATTGTTTCTACTGTACCCATGATGATGTCCGATTTCCCCTCCCCGTTTACTCTTCACACAATGCCTGTTGGACACTGCCAAGATCAGGAGACTGTAACCCAGCGACCCATATAACAGTGTGGGATGTGATCCTGCCTTTGACCGCTTCTGTGCCGACCAGGGAAAGCGGCCTAAGACAATGGTTGTTGGCTTTCATGGCCACCTTGGTCCTTTTGCAGTGCTGCGGGCTACGAGCACTGCAACCCGAGACTTTCCCTGGCACTGCCGTTTGCGGACTAATGCATCTCCCCTGGCTACTGTTTATTTTCACTTATGTATGACCGACATGTCAAAACATGCTACTAGCTGGGTAACGTTTGTAGTAATTATTCTTTTTTATGACATTGTGTGATCAATTGCCTTATTACCTGTGAAACTAAATAAAGCTTGGGACCATTGGTCTTAAAAAAAAAAAATATTTAAAAAAAAAATGGGTGACTATCTTCCTTGACTCAGGGGTGATCCATTTGAGGGACTTGCAGAGGATGCGGAGTGTGGTGAAATAGCTGTAGGTGATGGCGTTGACCTGCTGGTTAATGTTGAGTGATGATTCGAGTATGATGTGGAGGTTTTTAGCGTGGTCTGCGGGGGGAGGTAGTCTTCTGAGGGCCGTCAGCCACCAGGTGTTGTCCCATGCTGAAGGGGTGGTTACAAGGACGAGGTCTTCTGTCTTCTCGGTGATGAGCTTGAAACACGTGTTGGTCATCCATATTGCGCCGTGTTGCATTACTTTTTTTTTCCATTTTGTGTCCTCATATATGCCACCAGAAAGTATCAACTCTAGATGGGATCTCTCTCACGGCCACTGACCCCAATCGATGTTTTGATTCCGCCCCTGGATTGAGTGCTAGGCCTACAGAGGTCACCAAGAGGTAGGCTGTCTCCTTGTCCAACTCCCATTACCGTTCCGTTGTACCTTGCACCTTGGGAGAACCGGACCACAAACCTCTGGCATAATCATTGGACTCTTTATTTATCAGACCATACTTTCAAAGCAGACCAAACCTTAGTAGCGCTCTCTCCGCTACATAACATATCAGACTGACTAATAGCCATGATATTTCTTAGGCAATCAGCGAATCTCGGGGGGAGGCTCAGATTTCCACTCTCTGCATATCTCCCTCCTTGCAATGACAATAACATAGAATAGAAACTGTCTGGCACTGTCTCTAATGTTATATCCATGTGGGAGGCCTAAGAGAAGCAATCTTGAACTGCAAGTAACGGTGTTAATATTACCTCCTCTAAAAAACCCACACACATGCCACCAATAGCTAATGATTTCTGGACAATTCACAAACATATGTATATCGTCAGCTGTAGGGAATTTACATCTTGGGCAATATTATGAATTCACTGAGATCGTTGAGAGTTTCGCGGGAGTCCAATATACTCTATATGCAGTGAACAGGTGGTTCCTTCTAAGGTTAGCAGGTTTTATGATCATCTGTGAGATTGTAAATGAGTCTATCCAAACCTTCATCATCTCATAGGTATTATCGATTAAAAGGTTATCCCAAAGCTTCATAATTTCAGACTCTATGCTATCCTTTGCACCCACTAAAGAGTTGTACCAGAGTGAGATCTCCCCTTTCCAGCCTCTCCCTCTATTAATTAAGTCTAGGATATGGATCTCATCCTCATTCCCCCAATCCTGGCTCCCCCACCAAGAGGACAATTGATAGTATTTAAATCTTGTGAGGGACCCCCCGTTAGATTAGATATAGATTCCCAGTCCATTAATTGAGAATTATTGCAGAGGTCACCACATTTCACAAAACACGCCTCCCTCCCAGTCGATCTAATAGACATTCAGGGGTGACCGGGGAATCCCATATTGGGGCTTGGGCCTTGTAATATGGGATCCCCAGGATCTTGCATATAGACCACCTGTAATAGCTTCAAGCAGACCTTTTTGTAGTATTTTTGATCCCCAAATTTGTAGAGGAAGAATTCTAGGCCTTGTGGCTGGTCAGATAACATTGCTCGAAAGAGACGGCCATGAGAGGAGGAGTCCAGGTTGTTTGCAAGGAGTCTAAACATTTTAAACTGAAAAGCATAACAGTAAAAGAGCAAATCAGGGAGAGCCAGCCCCCCCACTTTTAACCCCCTTCTTAATTTCTTCCACGCAATCCAAGGGGATTTGGTGGCCCAAATAAAAGACCCAATCTTCCCCTGAAGACTACCAATATCTTTGTGATTAAAGATCAGGGGAATATTGTTAAATAAGAAGGTGATTTTGGGGAGGATGATCATTTTGATCAACTTAACTCTACCATAAACATTCAAGGGTAGACTGCCCTATCTAATCAACAGCTTACTTATCTCCTTTACCACTATCTGCCAGCTGGTTTTTGGAACATCCGCTAGTTTTTGAGTGAGGTCTATGCCCAGGTATCAAATTTTTTTTTAGCACCAGGTATCGGGGTCGGGATATTCCAGCTCATTATGTCAGTTTTTTCTTTGTTTATTTTATATTCTGACACTGTACCAAATTCTTCTGCTAGCTTAAATAATCTGGGGATAGCCTCTGCGGGGTTGACAGTATAGAGTAGCAGATCATCAGCATATAATGCAGTCTTTAACTCTAATTCTCCCAATTTGAATGGAATAATTACCGGATCTAGTCTCAAAGAGCAAAGGGCTCGATATAGATATCGAAAAGAAGCGGGGACAAAGGGCAGCCCTGCCTCGTGCCTCTGGAGATATGAAACCAGTTGGTCAGGCCGCCATTAATCAAAACCTTGGCAAAAGGGCTCCTATATAGTGATTTTACTCCTTCAGTAAAGGAAGATGGGAACCCAAACTTTGCCATAGTCTCCCATAGAAAGATCCAGTTGACCTGATCGAATGCTTTTGCAGCATCAATCGCTACAATGGTGAGTGGCAGTCCTTTCTCCTCAGCTACATCTATTGCTCCAATCACCTGAAATGTGAGCTCGTTTAACAGACGGCCAGGTATAAATTATCTCTGGTCTGAGTGAATTATGGTCTTGATCACTTTAGCCAGTCTAGTTGCTAATATTCCAGAGAATATCTTTAGATCTAAATTAAGGAGGGAGATGGGTCTGTATGATTCAATCTTTTTAGGGTCTTTATTTAATTTTACTATCAGGGCAATGGTGGCTTCTGACCATGAGGGTGGAATGTCACCTCCATGTCGAAAGATTCTATTAAAGAGTGGCAATAATACAGGTAGAATTTCCTCAAGATTATCTTTATAGATCTCAGTCGGAAACCCGTCTGGGCCTGCAGCCTTGCTTCTACTCATCTTGTTCACCTGTGCTCTTACCTCCCCCTCAGTGATATCACTGGCTAAAATAATCTTATCAGACTCACTCAGTTGGGGCAATTCCCTCGAGTTCCACCACTGCTCCAACTCTTAAACTCCCAAACAGTTATTTTCTTGATATAATTTAATCATAAAACCTCTTGCTTCTTCCCTGATGTCCTCATCTTCCGTTAGCACCACCCCCGTGTCTCGCTGGATTAAAGAGTTGATGTTATTCCTGCTCCTCTCAGATCTTGCTTTCCAGGCGAGAAGAGCGCCACACTTTTCTCCATACTCAAAGTTCTTAAGTTTACTAATCTCCCATCTATTCTTGATTGATTTTTCGGCTCTAGCTTTAAATCGTGACTGTAATTCTAAGAGTTCCTTTTCTAATATCGGTATTTTTCCTCTGTCTTCCAGAGCAGCCAACTGTAGCTGTTGCTCCTTCTTTTTAATGCAATCGAGGTCATTAGAGTCCTTTTCCTTAATAGATCTTCTTTTATGGGCCATCTGAGAGCTCAAGATCCCTCTCATATAGGTTTTAAATGAATCCCAGACTATCTGTTCCGTGGCTGTGCCTATATTGAATAAAAAGAACTCAGATGCACTGTCCTTGACCTTAACTATAATTTCCTCATCTAGTAGGAGTGTTCTATCCAGAGTCCATCTATAGTCTAAGGGTCTGGCCTTAGAATTAACCTTTATTTCGACCACGGAGTGGTCAGAGAGACCTGCTGGGATATATGAAATTGAAGCTATGTCTGGTATAAACACACGGTCCACCAGAAAGTAATCAATTCTGGAATATTGCCTATACTTTTGACTGTAGAAGGAATATTCCCTTAAAGCCCCATGCTTGGCTCTCCATATATCCTGCAAACTGAACTCCTTCATGATATTTCCCAGAGCCGAGAGAGAGTTTCTTGGGACATTATACTTAGCTTTAGAGCTTTAGAGCTTTAGAGCTTAGCTTTAGATCCCCCTGAGGAACCCTCCCATTATATCAGGCGTTGATCTCGCCTTAGGGAGCCCCTCGCACTCACGACACTACCATGTGAAATGATTTCCTTATTTTTTTTTTTTACTTTTCTCCTTTCCTCTTCGCTACTCTCCACCAACAAATTCTACCCGAGCTATCCAATTACTCTCTTTATTGAATAGCTATTATAAAGGGAAGAAAAAGAAAAAAAGAACTAAGAGTGGAAATATATGTATTTATACATCTGACTTAATTTTCCTTATATATAGTAAGTAAGTGAGTAGGTAGTAAGGTTCCTAATCCTGGTTATATCTTTCAGGATTAAGTCTAACTATTTCCTCATTTTTAACAATAATTTGTCCACTTTCTCAGGGTGATTACAGTTGTGCATTTTGTTATTCCACATCACCTTCAATAGGGCTGGAAATTTATTTTGCACTTGTTCACCCAAAGATCTGAGTTCTGGCATCCTGGATCCCAATTCCCACTGAGCAGTCCACCCCCCTATATCAGATCTAATTTGATAAGGATTAGCCCGGTAGTGGAGGGTGGATCGTGCTAGACATCTGCTTAGTATTAACTCCTTAACGCTAAAGCTTTGAAAGTTCACTAGGATCTTTCTAGGTGCCTTCCGATCGGGATGTAGTCTAAAGGGATCTCTATGTACCCTCTGAATTTCAGCCTCAAGATCGATATCAGGCGACCTTACAGCTGCAGGCACAAAAAAGCACGCCCTCCCTTAAAAGCTATTTTCAGATCATGGAGCACCTGGCAGGGCCCAAAGGCTCCAAGGACACAATGGGGAAGCCAGTAACAGTTGATATAGCTTAATCAGACCAGGCTGTATCTCTGTCCTTGTCCTCCCCGACTTTGGGGAACAGATATGCCCCGCTCCAGACCATTCAGGTTAATGAGAGCTCGGAGGAGCCAGAGGTCCCGGGGGTCCCAGAGGTCTCAGCACGCCTAGGAGTTGGTCTGCAGTCAAGTATAATTCCTGACACTATTTTCGGCCCGAGTCTCTTTTACTCCTCTATCAGTTGCACAAGGGCTTCCTGATGGCTCAGGTTTCATGAACTCCACATCCTCCATGGCCTCAGCCTCAGTGAGTTCGGGAGAGCAAAATATACCTCTATTATTTCAACCACCTCTGGCAAAATCTCCTGTTCTAGCTCAGTCTCTCCCCGAAAGCAGTTCAGCTACCCAAGACTTTGCCAGAACCACAAATCCGCTTGAGTGCGACAGAATTGGCTCACTTCTTCAAACACTGCGGGAAGACTTACTGGGAAGGTTCGAAGTCTCCGAGTGTAACCAAAAAAGATTGCATGATAGATTTGATTTGTTGGAAGCCAAATTAGATAATATAGCAATCCGGACCAGTTCACTGGAAAGTAAGGTATCAACGCTAGGCATGGGCGGAAAATCCGTTCCGCTCGCGGATTTTGCGGA
Source organism: Lissotriton vulgaris (assembly GCF_964263255.1). NCBI lineage: Eukaryota > Metazoa > Chordata > Amphibia > Caudata > Salamandridae > Lissotriton > Lissotriton vulgaris. The sequence continues at coordinate 544,516 of NW_028255105.1, forward strand.
TTTTCGCGAAATCCGCAATCCGCGAGATTTGCGAATCTCCCGCAAAATCCGCAAATCCGCGAGCAGCGGATTTTGCTCGCACTGCTCGCACTGTTCGCGTGAGTTCGCGTGAGTTCGCGCCCCGCGAATAAGTGCAAAATTGCAGAAATACGATTTTAGCAAAACTGAAAGTAACTACTTACCAGGTTCAAAAGTTCAGGCTCATCATTAGTAGCCATTTCCTGTAGTGCTTCCTGAGGGGCCCCTCCAGAGTTCAGTTGCCAGTTGAAACTATTATGTGACCCTGCTCTGAACCTCAGAATAGTTACACATATGCCACAAAGGTCCTGAATTACAGCTAAGGGAGACAAGCAGGAGCCAGGCTGGAAGTTAAAATCCATTAATCAGCCCCTAATTCATTATTGTCAGTTGGGGCAGGGCAGGTGTTGTAACTAATTTTGCAACAATGAAAGCACTTAGCAAGTGCAAAAGATCACTAATCAGGGCGCACTAAGGAAGCAGGTGCCAGCTAAAAAAATATTCTGTGACACATTAATCAGCCCCAAATTAATTCTGGTCACTTGAGGCAGGGAAGGTGTGCTTTGCTTTGCCGAAAATAATGTACACTGGACAACCAGAGGGTGTGGTGATGAAACAGAGGGTGGCATGGGTGGGCCAGAGGGTGGCATGAGTAGTCAGAGAGTGGCAGTGGTGACAGAGAGTGGCAGTGATGAAGAAGAGTGTCCCAAACAGGCTGGACACGTAGAAACAACAAGTTCGCGAAACTTGCGACCCGACAGGTAAGTTCGCAATTTGCGAAAGTGTACAAAACCCTCGCGAACTGGCAGAAACACGGGCGAACACAAAAAAAAAAAAAATCCGTGAATTCGCGGATTTTGCGGATTGCGAATCCGCAAATCCGCAAAATTCGCGAACGCGAGATCCGCAAAATTCGCTCATGCTTAATCAACGCTCTCGTAAACCACTTTGGGGAACTCTAAAGACATTGACACTCTTAAAGCACAAAACCGATCCCTCATGATGGATATGGAAAGGCTGGAGATACAAACCCGACGGAATAACATCAGAATTTTAAAAATTCCAGAAGGAGAGGAGGTGGAAGATATTAAAGGGTTTGTCTGTAGACTATTACGTGAGGGGGTGTTGAAGGCCATGTTGCATTACTTACTGGAAGTTGATTTAGGCGGTGGTATGGTCTTTGGTGGGTTAGAGGATGAGCTGGGTGTCATCAGTGTGGGATGGGATGTTGAGGCTGTGTTTTTGGACGATGTCTGCGAGGGGTGGCTATGTATATTTTGAAGAGGCTCGGGCTCAGTGATGACCCTTGTGGGACTCTGCAGGTGATTGTCATGGGATCAGAGATGAAGTGTGGCAGTCTGATACTTTGCCTTCTTAGGGTGAAGAATGATCAAATCCAATCCAGGGCTGTACCTCAGATGCCTGCGTCATGTAGTCTGGTGAATAGTGTGCGGTGGGAGACGTTGAAGGCTGCTGAAAGGTCGAGTAGGATGAGGTCTGCGTAGTGTCCTTGGTCCAGGAGGTTGTTGATGTCGTCTGTTGATTGCAGGTAGGGCGGTCTCAGTGCTGTGTTTGCTTCAGGATCCTGATTGTGACGGGTTGAGGATGGCATTCTCTTTGATGAATCTTGTCAGTTCCCTGTTGACTGTTTTCTCTGCGACTTTGGCTGGGAAGGTGAGGAGCGAGATGGCCCGATAGTTCTTGACGCTGGCAGGGTGAGTTGTGTGCTTCTTGAGCAGGGCCATGACTTCTGAAAGCTTCCAGTTGTCTGTGAAGGTGCATGTTTTGAAGGTGGTGATGATGTTGTGTAGTGGTTCGTGTGCAATGGTAGATGTGGCTCTGTGGTAGTTGTGAGGGGTCCAAGGGTCTGTGTGGGCCCCCAAGTGGATGCCTTTCATGGTGTAGGCGGTGTCTTCATCCGTGCCTGGTGTCCATTTGATGGTTGTCTGGTTGGGGTCTCAGGGCTGCAGGTGTTCTGGCTGCTGCAACCAGTGTGTGGTCCACAATTTTGTCTTAGTGGTTTAGGAATTTGAGGTAGAAGTGGGTTCCAAGCTATTTGTAGATGACACCCTAAAAGCATCTTTAACCCCATTTTATGCCCATTTTTCATCATTTACCCCATTTCACGCCCATTTTTCATCTTTTACCCAATTTCACGCCCATTTTTCCTCATTTACCCCATTTCACGTCAATTTTTCATCTTTACTCCATTTCACGCCCATTTTTCTTCTTTTACCCCATTTCACGCCCATTTTTCATCTTTTACCCCATTTCACACCCTAAATGACATTAGTTAACACAACAGACACACACCAATAACTTGTTCCCCAAAACAACACCCTACCATTTGGATTTTTGCACAGAGGACAACCTATATTTCATGATTTACACAAAAGGACACGCCAAATATTTGAGTTGGATAGAACAATTTACACCATGAAAAGTCTGCTTTTACACATTTGACACACTGAAGAGCATCTCTTTACTGAGGAGACATGCAGACAGGGTATTTGTGTAGTGTATTTTTATTGACACAAACTGTGATTGCGGTAATTTTGCACTGATGTACATTTGATGGGGACTGTCACAATGTGACGTGCTCAGTTGTAGAAATTGTTTATTATTAGGTTCCTTCGGGCAGTTCCTGCTGCATTAACTGTGGTGTGTGTTCCACCTGCCTCATCTTCATCTTCATCCTGGACATCGTCCGGTGCTGAAGGCACTTGGATCCATCATCCATGGAGCATTGGTGTGCACACATATATTGTGCAATAAACAACGTGCTACGATGATTTTGTTCACCATTTCGGGGCTATACAGCAGTCTGCAACCTGTGATGTCCAGGCTACAGAAACGTGACTTTAGCACACCAAATGGGTGCTCCACAATGAGCCGGGTGATTCTGTGGGCCGCAATATACTGAATGAATGAATGAATGAATGAATGAATGAATGAAGGAATGAAAATATTTATAGAGTGCACTACTGCTGAGGCATCTTGGCGCTAGAGAAAATGAACAGGCCACAACGCAATCAAGGGATTATTGTTGAGTAAAAAGCCAGGTTTTAATTTCCTTCTGGAACAGCATTCTGTTTGTTTCTTTTCTCAAATGAACCGGAATTGAATTCCATAATCTAGAAGCGATAAGGGAAAAACATTTTCCTCCCCATTTTGCTTTCTTTATCTTGGGGAGTTTGACCAACCCAAGCGTGGCCGATCTTAAATAACGCATAGGTGTGTACTGGGAAAACAAGGACTGCACATCCTCTGCCCCACCGCCAAACAGGGCTTTATGAGCCTGGCAGAGTGATTTAAAGTCAATGCGCCGTCGTACCGCGAGCCAGTGAAGTTGTTTTAATGCGAGTGAGGTAGGGTGATGTTTAGGTAAATTAAGTAGAACTCTGGCTGCCTCATTTTGAACAGTTTGGCCAGTTGTCTTACACCAGCTCCCAAATACAAAGCATTGCCATAGTCAAGTCTCGAAAGAATAGTGACGATTATCACAGTTTTCCTCAAAATGAGAAGAATAAACGGAAGGATCTTTTTCAGACGTTTAAGCATAAAAAAGCAGGCTGTTGATAATTGGTTGATCTGGGCAGCTCAGTCCAGTTCTTTATCAAACATAAAACCAAGATTTCTGGCTTTGTTTACTGGCACTGGGCAAGCCCCTTCTGAAGATGTAGTACAAAAGGGGGTGGTAATGGACGGAGCATCTGAACCAATCAAACACTCACACCCAGTCAAAAGATCTGGGTTTAATCCATCACCGTTCTTTAGACCACTCTGCCACCCCAGTTCAGACATGGCTATATGCAAATCAGTCTGACCCTGTGCTTCATGGGAACAGTCCAGCCCGAACTGCCAAGCCATGCCTTCCTAGACCGGAAACAAGCTTCTGAGGACCGGTTTCTGGCATTCCAGCCATCTTCAGCCCGGCTTGCTTGAATCCAGTGGCAAAGTGAGCAAGGGACTCCCGTCTGAGCATACCCTGCCACACTTATGGCGGCCAAAAGCGGTACAAAAGGGGGTGGTAATGGACGGAGCATCTGAACCAATCAAACACTCACACCCAGTCAAAAGATCTGGGTTTAATCCATCACCGTTCTTTAGCCCACTCTGCCACCCCAGTTCAGACATGGCTATATGCAAATTAGTCTGACCCTGTACCTCATGGGAACAGTCCAGCCCGAACTGCCAGGCCATGCCTTCCTAGACCGGAAACAAGCTTCCGAGGACCGGTTTCTGGCATTCCTGTTATCCAGGATGTTATAAGTTTCTAAAAAGGATGTTATCTCCACATTCATGGCCTTCTCTAACACTTTAGCAGGAAGCGGTAGGCAGGAGATGGGACGATAGTTTTTTCGTCTAATGGGTCGAGTTTTGGTTTCTTTAGAAGGGGACGAATACAGGCCTTTTTCCACTGCGAAGGATAAACTCCGGAGGAAAGGATGGTGTTTAGTAAAGGGGTCAAGACAGAACTAATTTCTTCTGGGGCCAGATGTAATATGGACCGTGGACACAGGTCCAAAGGGGAGCCAGATTTAATTTGAAGCAACAGATGGACTACTTTTTCTTCTGCCAGAGTTACAAATTGGGATAAGCCATGTTCCCCAACCACTGTGCCCTGGGTGTTGGGGTTTCGGAGGGGTGTCATCCTTCATGGGCAGAGTGCATATTCTTGATCACCTGTAACATGTGATGGAGAGATGTGTTCATTATTGGTTATGCAGGCTGTGATGTTAGTGTTGATGGTTTTGTGTTGTGTGATTTGTGCTATATTGCATTTCAAGTTATCCATGTGTGGCTTATGCTGATTACCAGCATCAATGCTAATTACTTTGCCTCACAGTTGATCCTCCCTCCCCCGAGCAAATTTGATTGTGTGCGATGCACGGTTGCATCACTGGCACTCCTACTGTGCAACAATGTTAAGGTCCTCTGCATATATCCGCAGGTCTAACACACACATCAACAGGCACCCTGGCTCTCCTACCATCTAGTGATAGCACTCATCCGTTTTCCTTAAAGTCAATTCCATGAGAACCTTTAAATGGCAATAGGGCACACCAGACACAGATCACGTTCAGTTCTGATGAGGCCGCTGCCACCAGATCTGCTCCTCCACACAACACATGCTGTTTCATGTCCAGAGCTGCCACAAAGCAACACTCAGTAGCCCTCTCACATGCAGGGCCCACTGAGGGCAGGAACGCTTCATCCACACCATCAACATCATCAGACGCTTCGCTGTCCACTCCCTGGACTACGTACTCATTCCTGAGCGGAGGCTCCAATTCACGTACCATGACTACTCAAAATCCATTACAATCTGGGAAATGTCTGCTGACATCAGACTGTCCCAAATCTTCACCACACTGAGCCACAAGGCAGGGCACACCTTTGACACTTTCTTTGCATGTGTAAACTTCGACAAGTTCATCAACACCACTAAACGCACATGTAGTGACCGCAGGCGCATGCACTGCCTCGTTGGTCAACCCCAAGCCACCCTAGACTAAGTATGGGTGCAAAATCTATTCCGCTCACAGAATTAGCGAATTTTTGCCAATTTCGCGATGCGCGAATCGCTCGAAATTGCCGAAAAATTAGCAAATTCGCTCGCGGACGGATTTTTGCACATGAACGAGTTGAAGCTCAAATAATCAGCCCAAACAACTAGTGAGCACGGTCTAGACTAGGCAGGTGTGCTTCTTCCCTATTATCTACTGCCTACAATTAGATGTAATCCTTGATGGAGGTCTTTGCATCCACGAGTCTCTCGAGCACTATCCCGTGTACTTCCTGTGACCAGGAGGCTGTTTTCTTCTCATCTGCTGCTCTGATCGGTCGCTGACCCTTATAAACAAGAGGCATGTGAACTCGCATAGAACCCCTGCCACACACACACACTAGGGTATGCAACGTCTTCCCGCCCTTTCCTCATTATGATGGACAGCTCACTCGAGGGACCTCGGCGCCTTTCGGCGCGGTGGCAAAGATTTCTTCTCATCTGCTGATCTAATCGGTCGCTGACCCTTTATAAACAAGAGGCATGTGAACTCGCATAGAAGCCGCGCCACACACACACACTAGGGAATGCAAAGTGCCCGAGTTGAAGCTCAAATTCAGTCGCGCATTATAATCAGCCCAAACAACTAGTGAGCACGGTCCAGGTTTGCTTCCTCCCCATATCTACCGCCTACAATTAGATGTAATCCTTGATGGAGGTCTTTGCATCCACAAGTTTCTCGAGCGCAATCCCTGTGTACTTCCTGTGACCAGGAGGCTGCTTTCCTCTCATCTGCTGCTCTGATCGGCCGCTGACCCTTTATAAACAAGAGGCATGTGAACTCGCATAGAAGCCCCGCCACACACACACACTAGGGTATGCAACGTCTTCCCGCCCTTTCCTCATTATGATGGACAGCTCACTCGAGGGACCTCGGCGCCTTTCGGCGCGGTGGCAAAGATTTCTTCTCATCTGCTGATCTAATCGGTCGCTGACCCTTTATAAACAAGAGGCATGTGAACTCGCATAGAAGCCGCGCCACACACACACACTAGGGAATGCAAAGTGCCCGAGTTGAAGCTCAAATTCAGTCGCGCATTATAATCAGCCCAAACAACTAGTGAGCACGGTCCAGGTTTGCTTCCTCCCCATATCTACCGCCTACAATAGATGTAATCCTTGATGGAGGTCTTTGCATCCATGAGTCTCTCGAGCGCAATCCCTGTGTACTTCCTGTGACCAGGAGGCTGCTTTCCTCTCATCTGCTGCTCTGATCGGCCGCTGACCCTTTATAAACAAGAGGCATGTGAACTCGCATAGAAGCCCCGCCACACACACACACTAGGGTATGCAACGTCTTCCCGCCCTTTCCTCATTATGATGGACAGCTCACTCGAGGGACCTCAGCGCCTTTCGGCGTGGTGGCAAAGATACAGACACACGTGGTCACTGGAGACAACTCTTCTGGCCCGGCCTTCACACAGCTGTAGTGTAGCAAAAGCTCTATACATTTACCCAACGAGGTAGCACTTACTGATTAGCCAGTAGAAAGTACTCCAGTTGAGTAAATGTGTGGCACAACACGGTGGCATCTTCGTGGATAAATATGCAGGCAGGATTATTTCTGGCACGATGCTCCTGTCACAAAAATTAAACCTCAACAGGAAGCACTTACAGATATAAGCAGGTGCCCGAATTGAAGCTCACATTCAGTCGTGCATTATATTCAGCCCAAACAACTAGTGAGCACGGTCCAGGTGTGCTTCCTCCCCATATCTACCGCCTACAATTAGATGTAATCCTTGATGGAGGTCTTTGCATCCACGAGTTTCTCGAGCGTAATCCCCGTGTACTTCCTGTGACCAGGAGGCTGCTTTCTTCTCATCTGCTGCTCTAATCAGTCGCTGACACTTTATAAACAAGAGGCATGTGAACTCGCATAGAAGCCCCGCCCGTTAGGCCCCGCCAAACACACACTAGGGTATGCAACGTCTTCCCGCCCTTTCCTCACTATGATGGAAAGCTCACTCGAGAGACCTCGGCGCCTTTCGGTGCATTGACAAAGTTACAGACACACGTGTGACATTATTTGTGCAAAGGGCAAAACAATCTGCGAGTTTGCGGAAAAATCAGCGAAGTCGCTGATTTTTTTGCCATTTTGCGCGAATCCGCAAAATTCACCCATACTTACCCTAGACCACATGCGGACCCACACAAAGTTAGTGGAGCTCTGTCAACGAGGAGATACTACACACCACCATCAACTGCAACACCCACAATGCTGCAGTAGTCACCAATGGTGCTAAATCACATTATACTGACATGCATCTCAAACTGCGCATAGACACTTGCACCACTATGCAACTGCAACATACAGCGTGCAATAAATGCCACCTCGGTCACCAACAACCTCAAAGATGGCAGATGCATTTGCTGACACATGAGAAGAACTGATGCAAGATTGAGGATACCATTAAACATCACCTACAAGGACATAAAGCTCATAATATCCATCAACAATACGCCCACACACCAAACTTGGCTTCCAGGAAGGATTGCTGTCAGTTGCAACATCAACACCTGGGGGGTGCTTTATGCAGAGGAGATATGAGTCCTCATCCTCATAACAAAACCATCAGCATGTGACATCACCTGGTGGGACAACAGCTTCAGCAGCCCCCCAGCCTAGGTACCTAGGCACCGTATTTGACTCCTCCCTCACCTTGAACCAACAGGTCTTCCCAGTGGCCTGCAGCTGCTTCAACAGCCTCAAATGGATCCCCCCATTGTCAGATAAGACAGTCACCCAGACAGTCACTGCCATCAGGCTGGACTACGGAAACACACTATATGCCACATAGGCAGGTCTGCACTTAGCTTAGTCCCGACTGTCCGGCACAGTTCCGACACATTGGGCCTTGTGTACATACTTTCCTTATGGATGAATTCCCTCCGTCGCACATACTTGGTTCCCACCTCTTCCCACATTTGCAAATGAGTGGTAGAGGGGCTAAGCCTTTCGGGATGGTTTGTCTACATAGCTAACCACAGTTCCAATAGTCCCTTGTATTTATGGGTCTGGTAAGTGGGCATGTTGATTGCCATGTTTTATGAGAGACTGTGACGTATACATTCTAACAATTGTGAGTTACTTGTATGAGGAGTTGAGGCGTGTTGTGAGTTCAGTTAGTACTTACCAACAAGAACTACATTTCCGTATGTGCCAACCTGGAAGCGCTGTCGGAAGATGTAAGAATCATGCAAAGTCAAAGTCAAAAATTCTTTATTTCGGCCATTTGAGGCCATAAACGAGTGCAAAATAATACATATTAAAAGGAGAAACATTGTACAATCACAAACACCATAAAAAGCATTATACACATATTAAGCGTATTTTCAAAATAGTAAAGACAATCTAAAGTATTTTAAAACTTAGCATTCAATGTCAATTAATTTGCACCGCTTGGACCACATCTCTAGCAAGTACTTAGAAAGTGAAAATACGATAAAGCTTTAAAATTCTAAAGGCTTGCAAACAATTTTTAAAACTCACATTTCTGCAAAGTGGTACCAGCCAACACTTCCTGGATTTGGTGTAAGCTGGACAGAAGAAGAGCCCCAGGAGCTCGTCCTCTGAAACAAAGCTACATCCTGGGCATGACTTGTTAGCGGAGGCTGACCATTTGCTAGTAAAGGCTTTAAGTGGTAAAATAGCGTACCTCCATTGAAAAAAAAGCTTCCTTGCTAAAATCGGGTAGACAGCATCCATAAAATCCTCAAATAGATTAGAATTTTTGAAGGCAAAAAAGAATTAGTAAAAATGCCCAAATTAGAGGCGCAGACAATAGAGTTAAATTTTTTCTCCTTGAAAATCCTGGTGATGGACTTACGCGATACCTCGAGGCAGCCCCTTTCCGGGTTGTCCCACATGTCCGGCAAACCCATACTTAAAAATTTGCGTTTTATAAACGCCAGCCAGGGAATTTTGCCTGCACAAATAAAGCTTAAAACATGCTTTAACTCTTCCCTGTAATTTACCAGGTCTGTGGTTGCCCATACCCTATGCCAGAACCTAAGCGGCTTTAATGCTAGCTCATCTTCTATAGGTGTCAATACCAAGTCTAGCCTTAGGGGGAGGAGCGGGGTACTTTGGGGGAGTGTCAGCAGGCAGCTTATACATTTGGTTTCTATCTTAGCGATGTCTGCCCCACTGGAGTGTCCCCACAACTCTCCACCATAAAGAGCTGCAGCCCTTTCTTGGGTCTTGTAAATCTCCAGGGCTGGACTCACTGGCTTAAATGTCAATGTATTTGAGACTTTAGAAATTCCCCCTGCCAGCTGTGACAGTTTCAGTTGGGCTTTCACTTGTTGGGGTCCCCAAGAAAGATTTTCATGAAGTGTTACCCCAGATATTGAAATGTCTTGACCCTCTCCAGCCTCACGCTGCCCAGGATCGGATTTGGTCGTGTAGATGCCGGGGGGGAGTTAAATATCATGAATTTTGTTTTTTCTGCATTTATCTCAAGACCATGAGATCAACAGAAATCCCCAAAACCATTTAAGATCCGTTGGATCCCCATTGAAGATTTGGAAAGCAGGAGGGTGTAATCGGCAAACATTATTGACGGAACCCTCCTGCCTGCCAACCTTGGTGCATCATTATTGGGGACATTGTCCCAAGTGTGAAATTACCCCGTTAACATAGATGCAAAACAGGGTCGGTGCCAAGACACAGCCCTGCCTCACCCCTCTAGCAACTGGGAACCTAGACGACAATGCCCCATTCCTCCCGCATCTAACCTGGACAAAATTCCCCTGGTGAAGCCTCACCAGCACATTCAATATCTGAGGCACAACACCCAAGTCCTGATGGACACCCCACAGTTTTCCCCGTGGCACTAAATCAAACGTGGACCGGAGGTCCACAAACACCATGTAGAGGCTGCCACCCTCGATCTTTGCCGTTTTCCAATACAGGAGAATCAAGCGAAAGATCTGGTCCATGGTGGATGTGTTCTTCCGGAACCCCGCCTGGAAGGGACTTAAAACTTCTTGTTCCTCCATCCATACCAGCAAATGGTCCAAGACAAGCCGCGCAAACATTTTTTGCTGGTCGTCAATGAGACTAATGGGCCTGTAGTTGGCTGGGAGCAGAGGAGAGCCCTTCTTATAGATTGGGACCATCTCTGCTCCCAAGGGGCCCAAGTCCCTGGTTGATGCCTGAATAGATCCCCTGGGAGTTTGTCAAGTCCCGGGGCCTTACCCGCTGCAAGTTTGCCTAATGCGTTAGTCACCTCCTCCAGGGTAAACTCTAAGGCCTCATACTGCGCTTTTAAAAATAAAGGTGCCGCCATGTTATCCTCAGCAAGTTAGTCTGAATATAAGGATTTAAAATAAGATTCCCACACTAATGCATCAATATTAGGTTCTATTGCAGAGCTTGGTTCTCCCGAACCCATATTAACCAATGACCAGAATCTACGTACGTCCCTTGCTTCCATGGCAGAGGTTAAATTAGACCACCTGTCTATATGCCACTCACTCTTGGCATGAGCTATTATTTCTTTATAATGCCATCTTAATTCCCGAATACTGGGTTTATTTGTCCCAGACTTAACAGCCGCAGTCAGCTCAGACTTGACCTTTCTGCAAGCTGAGTTGTACCAAGATGGAACTAATGCACACTCCATGGAAACTTGGCTATGATATTGGTGAAAAGTCCCCAGTGGTCCACTATTGCCTGCACATTCATAGAATGTGTGTACTTTCTGTTGCGATATATGTGTGCACTGTGTGCAGTCAATTGCCCCCAAAACCTGCGGGAATACGGCTATGGCGTGAAAGCCATGCATGGTCGCAATCTGTTCCTGCACAGTGTTGGGGAAATGAAGGTGCTGGGGTATCAAGCTGAGTATGCCATCCAAGACAGTTAGGAGGAATATTGAAAAGGCTGCCTGTAAAACTCTGTAGACTCTGGCCGTTATTGGTTGAAAGGTCCCTGAAGCCAACATGTGCAGCACCGACAGCAGCTTTGTCTGTGGGGGAATGTTGGTTATCAGCTGTGTTGGTGCCGTCAGCCTCTGGCCTATCAGGTTCAGGATGTATTGGATGGATGTCCTTTTGAGCCTGTAGCGTGAAATGACATCCTCTGGTGTTAGGTCTGCGAGGTTGAGAAGTCTGCACAGGGCACACTGTCTTCTTCGGCACTGCCTCGGTCGTGGTCCTGGGGGAGGTAGCTGTGGTGGTGGTGGTTGTTGCCTTTGTGGGGCTCCAAGCTGAATGATTAGTACCTCCATGGCATCAGTGGGTCTTCAGATGGGGCTCTGGGCTACTCTCCCTTATATACCTCCCTTTATCACCATTTTTAGATCAGATTTTTTTTGGTCTTAAGTTCCTGCAGCTAAAGGGCCTTAGCGTGACTTTTTTTTATCGCGTTGTGGGTCCGGGCCATCATTGCTAATAGTGCGATGTGGTGTTAGCACATTTTTCATGACACGCCTAATTTGCATATCATTAGCGAAAACTATCGCTGGCATGCAAGGGGATAAAAAAAGCGGCTGTGATCGCCACCAAGCTGTCGCTAAAGCTTGTTAGTGACAGCTTGATGATTGGCCAGAAAAAAATGGGTTGTGCCGCTAACGTGGCAATAATTGGCTTGATAATATGCCCCTATGTTTCTTTTTAAAATAAATGTTCGGCACAGATAAGATTTTGCGTTATAGTTTGCTGCGCAACTATTTGCTACCATGTTGTTTGTAAAATATAAGCATTCTAGATGATATTCGGAACCGCAATCCCTTCGTTCACAGTCAAAAATACGATCTTTTGGTAGATACCTGCCTCAATTAGCAAAAAAACCTATACTAATTCATAACTGGAAAAGAGCAAGCTCCACATAAACATGGGTGTTTATTCACAATGTCAGCAGAAGGCACCAGTAGCAGAAGTGGTATCATGCATTCTATGGCCACCAAAGACATCATGAGGTTGAACCATTATGTCCCCCACCCTGCCCCTCCCTCACTTAGCTCCTCAACTGCCTCCAATAAGAACAGCCCAGCCCATAATGCCAAGCCAGGTCCTCTCTGAATGGAAACACAGAGGGTAAGGCCGCCCCATACCATCTCCTTTCAAGCTTTTTCCTTTGTCTCAACTCATACTGCTCTTTTTCTGCCACGGTTAGTACTCTTAAGAAAAAGCAGGGCTGTTTCTGTAGAATGGTTTGCGCTGAAGACATGTTGGGTGTTATCCAGGATGTTATAAGTTTCTAAAAAGGATGTTATCTCCACATTCATGGCCTTCTCTAACACTTTAGCAGGAAGCGGTAGGCAGGAGATGGGACGAAAGTTTTTTCGTCTAATGGGTCGAGTTTTGGTTTCTTTAGAAGGGGACGAATACAGGCCTTTTTCCACTGCGAAGGATAAACTCCGGAGGAAAGGATGGTGTTTAGTGAAGGGGTCAAGACAGAACTAATTTCTTCTGGGGCCAGATGTAATATGGACCGTGGACACAGGTCCAAAGGGGAGCCAGATTTAATTTGAAGCAACAGATGGACTACTTTTTCTTCTGCCAGAGTTACAAATTGGGATAAGCCATGTTCCCCGACCACTGTGCCCTGGGTGTTGGGGTTTCGGAGGGGTGTCATCCTCCATGGGCAGAGTGCATATCCTTGATCACCTGTAACATGTGATGGAGAGATGTGTTCATTATTGGTTATGCAGGCTGTGATGTTAGTGTTGATGGTTTTGTGTTGTGTGATTTGTGCTATATTGCATTTCAAGTTATCCATGTGTGGCTTATGCTGATTACCAGCATCAATGCTAATTACTTTGCCTCACAGTTGATCCTCCCTCCCCCGAGCAAATTTGATTGTGTGCGATGCACGGTTGCATCACTGGCACTCCTACTGTGCAACAATGTTAAGGTCCTCTGCATATATCCGCAGGTCTAACACACACATCAACAGGCACCCTGGCTCTCCTACCATCTAGTGATAGCACTCATCCGTTTTCCTTAAAGTCAATTCCATGAGAACCTTTAAATGGCAATAGGGCACACCAGACACAGATCACGTTCAGTTCTGACGATGCCGCTGCCACCAGATCTGCTCCTCCACACAACACATGCTGTTTCATGGCCAGAGCTGCCACAAAGCAACACTCAGTAGCCCTCTCACATGCAGGGCCCACTGAGGGCAGGAACGCTTCATCCACACCATCAACATCATCAGATGCTTCGCTTCACTCCCTGGACTACGTACTCATTCCTGAGCGGAGGCTCCAATTCACATACCATGACTACTCAAAATCCATTACAATCTGGGAAATGTCTGCTGACATCAGACTGTCCCAAATCTTCACCACACTGAGCCACAAGGCAGGGCACACCTTTGACACTTTCTTTGCATGTGTAAACTTCGACAAGTTCATCAACACCACTAAACGCACATCTAGTGACCGCAGGCGCATGCACTGCCTCGTTGGTCAACCCCAAGCCACCCTAGACTAAGTATGGGTGCAAAATCTGTTCCGCTCACAGAATTAGCGAATTTTTGCCAATTTCGCGATGCGCGAATCGCTCGAAATTGCCGAAAAATTAGCAAATTCGCTCGCGGATGGATTTTTGCACATGAACGAGTTGAAGCTCAAATAATCAGCCCAAACAACTAGTGAGCACGGTCTAGACTAGGCAGGTGTGCTTCTTCCCTATTATTTACTGCCTACAATTAGATGTAATCCTTGATGGAGGTCTTTGCATCCACGAGTCTCTCGAGCACAATCCCCGTGTACTTCCTGTGACCAGGAGGCTGCTTTCTTCTCATCTGCTGCTCTGATCGGTCGCTGACCCTTATGAACAAGAGGCATGTGAACTCGCATAGAACCCCTGCCACACACACACACTAGGGTATGCAACGTGCTGGAGTTCAAGCTCAAATTCAGTCGCACATTATAATCAGCCCAAACAACTAGTGAGCACGGTCCAGGTGTGCTTCCTCCCCATATCTACCGCCTACAATTAGATGTAATCCTTGATGGAGGTCTTTGCATCCACAAGTTTCTCGAGCGCAATCCCTGTGTACTTCCTGTGACCAGGAGGCTGATTTCTTCTCATCTGCTGCTCTGATCGGTCGCTGACCCTTTATAAACAAGAGGCATGTGAACTCGCATAGAAGCCGCGCCACACACACACACTAGGGAATGCAAAGTGCCCGAGTTGAAGCTCAAATTCAGTCGCGCATTATAATCAGCCCAAACAACTAGTGAGCACGGTCCAGGTGTGCTTCCTCCCCATATCTACCGCCTACAATAGATGTAATCCTTGATGGAGGTCTTTGCATCCATGAGTCTCTCGAGCGCAATCCCCGTGTACTTCCTTTGACCAGGAGGCTGCTTTCCTCTCATCTGCTGCTCTGATCGGCCGCTGACCCTTTATAAACAAGAGGCATGTGAACTCGCATAGAAGCCCCGCCACACACACACACTAGGGTATGCAACGTCTTCCCGCCCTTTCCTCATTATGATGGACAGCTCACTCGAGGGACCTCGGCACCTTTCGGCGCGGTGGCAAAGATACAGACACACGTGGTCACTGGAGACAACTCTTCTGGCCCGGCCTTCACGCAGCTGTAGTGTGGCAAAAGCACTATACATTTACCCAACGAGGTAGCACTTACTGATTAGCCAGTAGAAAGTACTCCAGTTGAGTAAATGTGTGGCACAACACGGTGGCATCTTCGTGGACAAATATGCAGGCAGGATTATTTCTGGCACGATGCTCCTGTCACAAAAATTAAACCTCAACAGGAAGCACTTACAGATATAAGCAGGTGCCCGAATTGAAGCTCACATTCAGTCGTGCATTATATTCAGCCCAAACAACTAGTGAGCACGGTCCAGGTGTGCTTCCTCCCCATATCTACCGCCTACAATTAGATGTAATCCTTGATTGAGGACTTTGCATCCACGAGTTTCTCGAGCGCAATCCCCGTGTACTTCCTGTGACCAGGAGGCTGCTTTCTTCTCATCTGCTGCTCTAATCAGTCGCTGACACTTTATAAACAAGAGGCATGTGAACTCGCATAGAAGCCCCGCCCGTTAGGCCCCGCCACACACACACTAGGGCATGCAACGTCTTCCCGCCGTTTCCTCACTATGATGGAAAGCTCACTCGAGAGACCTCGGCGCCTTTCGGTGCGGTGACAAAGTTACAGACACACGTGTGACATTATTTGTGCAAATGGCAAAAAAATCTGCGAGTTTGCGGAAAAATCAGCGAAGTCGCTGATTTTTTTGCCATTTTGCGCGAATCTGCAAAATTCGCCCATACTTACCCTAGACCACATGCGGACCCACACAAAGTTAGTGGAGCTCTGTCAACGAGGAGATACTACACACCACCATCAACTGCAACACCCACAATGCTGCAGTAGTCACCAATGGTGCTAAATCACATTATACTGACATGCATCTCAAACTGCGCATAGACACTTGCACCACTATGCAACTGCAACATACAGCGTGCAATAAATGCCACCTCGGTCACCAACAACCTCAAAGATGGCAGATGCATTTGCTGACACATGAGAAGAACTGATGCAAGATTGAGGATACCATTAAACATCACCTACAAGGACATAAAGCTCATAATATCCATCAACAATACGCCCACACTCCAAACTTGGCTTCCAGGAAGGATTGCTGTCAGTTGCAACATCAACACCTGGGGGGTGCTTTATGCAGAGGAGATATGAGTCCTCGTCCTCATAACAAAACCATCAGCATGTGGCATCACCTGGTGGGACAACAGCTTCAGCAGCCCCCCAGCCTAGGTACCTAGGCACCGTATTTGACTCCTCCCTCACCTTGAACCAACAGGTCTACCCAGTGGCCTGCAGCTGCTTCAACAGCCTCAAATGGATCCCCCCATTGTCAGATAAGACAGTCACCCAGACAGTCACTGCCATCAGGCTGGACTACGGAAACACACTATATGCCACATAGGCAGGTCTGCACTTAGCTTAGTCCTGACTGTCCGGCACAGTTCCGACACATTGGGCCTTGTGTACATACTTTCCTTATGGATGAATTCCCTCCGTCGCACATACTTGGTTCCCACCTCTTCCCACATTTGCAAATGAGTGGTAGAGGGGCTAAGTCTTTCGGGATGGTTTGTCTACATAGCTAACCACAGTTCTAATAGTCCCTTGTATTTATGGGTCTGGTAAGTGGGCATGTTGATTGCCATGTTTTATGAGAGACTGTGACGTATACATTCTAACAATTGTGAGTTACTTGTATGAGGAGTTGAGGCGTGTTGTGAGTTCAGTTAGTACTTACCAACAAGAACTACATTTCCGTATGTGCCAACCTGGAAGCGCTGTCGGAAGATGTAAGAATCATGCAAAGTCAAAGTCAAAAATTCTTTATTTCGGCCATTTGATGCCATAAACGAGTGCAAAATAATACATATTAAAAGGAGAAACATTGTACAATCACAAACACCATAAAATTCATTATACACATATTAAGCGTATTTTCAAAATAGTAAAGACAATCTAAAGTATTTTAAAACTTAGCATTCAATGTCAATTAATTTGCACCGCTTGGACCACATCTCTAGCAAGTACTTAGAAAGTGCAAATACGATAAAGCTTTAAAATTCTAGAGGCTTGCAAACAATTTTTAAAACCCACATTTCTGCAAAGTGGTACCAGCCAACACTTCCTGGATTTGGTGTAAGCTGGACAGAAGAAGAGCCCCAGGAGCTCGTCCTCTGAAACAAAGCTGCATCCTGGGCATGACTTGTTAGCGGAGGCTGACCATTTGCTAGTAAAGGCTTTAAGTGGTAAAATAGCGTACCTCCATTGAAAAAAAAGCTTCCTTGCTAAAATCGGGAAGACAGCATCCATAAAATCCTCAAATAGATTAGAATTTTTGAAGGCAAAAAAGAATTAGTAAAAATGCCCAAATTAGAGGCGCAGACAATAGAGTTAAATTTTTTCTCCTTGAAAATCCTGGTGATGGACTTACGCGATACCTCGAGGCAGCCCCTTTCCGGGTTGTCCCACATGTCCGGCAAACCCATACTAAAAATTTGCGTTTTATAAACGCCAGCCAGGGAATTTTGCCTGCACAATTAAAGCTTAAAACATGCTTTAACTCTTCCCTGTAATTTACCAGGTCTGTGGTTGCCCATACCCTATGCCAGAACCTAAGCGGCTTTAATGCTAGCTCATCTTCTATAGGTGTCAATACCAAGTCTAGCCTTAGGGGGAGGAGAGGGGTACTTTGGGGGAGTGTCAGCAGGCAGCTTATACATTTGGTTTCTATCTTAGCGATGTCTGCCCCACTGGAGTGTCCCCACAACTCTCCACCATAAAGAGCTGCAGCCCTTTCTTGGGTCTTGTAAATCTCCAGGGCTGGACTCACTGGCTTAAATGTCAATGTATTTGAGACTTTAGAAATTCCCCCTGCCAGCTGTGACAGTTTCAGTTTGGCTTTCACTTGTTGGGGTCCCCAAGAAAGATTTTCATGAAGTGTTACCCCAGATATTGAAATGTCTTGACCCTCTCCAGCCTCACGCTGCCCAGTATCGGATTTGGTCGTGTAGATGCCGGGGGGGGGGGGTTAAATATCATGAATTTTGTTTTTTCTGCATTTATCTCAAGACCATGAGATCAACAGAAATCCCCAAAACCATTTAAGATCCGTTGGATCCCCATTGGAGATTTGGAAAGCAGGAGGGTGTAATCGGCAAACATTATTGCCGGAACCCTCCTGCCTGCCAACCTTAGTGCATCATTATTGGGGACATTGTCCCAAGTGTGAAATTACCCCGTTAACATAGATGCAAAACAGGGTCGGTGCCAAGACACAGCCCTGCCTCACCCCTCTAGCAACTGGGAACCTAGACGACAATGCCCCATTCCTCCCACATCTAACCTGGACAAAATTCCCCTGGTGAAGCCTCACCAGCACATTCAATATCTGAGGCACAACACCCAAGTCCTGATGGACACCCCACAGTTTTCCCCGTGGCACTAAATCAAACGTGGACCGGAAGTCCACAAACACCATGTAGAGGCTGCCACCCTCGATCTTTGCCGTTTTCCAATACAGGAGAATCAAGCGAAAGATCTGGTCCATGGTGGATGTGTTCCTCCGGAACCCCGCCTGGAAGGGACTTAAAACTTCTTGTTCCTCCATCCATACCAGCAAATGGTCCAAGACAAGCCGCGCAAACATTTTTTGCTGGTCGTCAATGAGACTAATGGGCCTGTAGTTGGCTGGGAGCAGAGGAGAGCCCTTCTTATAGATTGGGACCATCTCTGCTCCCAAGGGGCCCAAGTCCCTGGTTGATGCCTGAATAGATCCCCTGGGAGTTTGTCAAGTCCCGGGGCCTTACCCGCTGCAAGTTTGCCTAATGCGTTAGTCACCTCCTCCAGGGTAAACTCTAAGGCCTCATACTGCGCTTTTAAAAATAAAGGTGCCGCCATGTTATCCTCAGAAAACTACAAAGGGGTGGCTCTAATCAGTATGGCTGAGCCGGTATCTAGAACAACAAAATGAGGATGCCAGTCACATGAATACTTCTTAAAACGCTAAACCTGAAGTAAGATTCAAGGCTTGGAGCTGCTTAGTAGCTTTTATTATTTGCTTAATGTTATCAAAAACGAATTGGTTCAAAAGTAAACAATATTACATGCTAGGTACAAAATTAAGGGAAGAAACAATCTTTCATTATGTCAGACATATCACAAGCATACAACAATCAACCATTCAGGAACAATGGGGAGAATAAGAAGTGATATATTTACAGTGAACGATATTTACAGTGAACACAAAGATGCTGGAAAAGGCCACAGTCTGCAATATATTTCGAAAAGTTTTAACTGAAAAATTATTTACATAAAAATGTACATTCCTAATCAAAATTTGAATAATCACAGTTTTTTTGGTGGGATAAAGTGACAAAATAAACACGGTAATGTACAACGGATGATAAGCAGCGGAGCAATTCAGATAAACTTATCACCCACGCAGACTTGAGAGTGGTGATGGGCCTACGCGTTTCGAATCCTGCTGGTCTAAGAGGATTCTCATCAGGGCCTTTGATTCTACAGAAAGAAAAAAGATAGTGAGAAAAAAGTGGTTTTACCAAATG
Source organism: Lissotriton vulgaris (assembly GCF_964263255.1). Lineage (NCBI taxonomy): Eukaryota > Metazoa > Chordata > Amphibia > Caudata > Salamandridae > Lissotriton > Lissotriton vulgaris. The sequence continues at coordinate 564,206 of NW_028255105.1, forward strand.
TGCATTTGACTGATCAACATCAGAATCTAAACTCAGTTAACACCCCCTCCTACACAGCTTACCAAGAAGAGGAGCAAATGCATTCAAATATAACTTTTCACAGCATCAAGGCTGGGGAATGAATTGTACCTGAAAATGACCGAAAGCAGACCTAAATTATATACAGGACTTGGATGGAGGTGACTGAGAGAACTGGGACAAGGACTTTTAATGTTACCTGCTGAGATAAACACAGACGATGCTGTACCTGAGGCGGTGATCGCTTGGAGGGGCAATGGTGATACCTAAAAAGTAGTGGACATGCAAGGCATTAGGGCAGATTTCTTGCAGCTACTGCACGGGAAAGGAATGGAAAGGCAGCAAATGGCCTTACCCAATATTCTAGAGCCTCTATCTTTTAGGTCGCTGTCGCCATTAGGGTAGAAGTAGATTAATTTTGTGCCCTACAAAACAAGAGTAAGCACGATTTACAGTTGTAAAGGGTTGCCTCAAACTTTTAGCGCAATAACAAACTGCTTGGATATCTTACCGACAGAGGTAAACACGTAGTGTGGCAATATGATGTAACCAACACTAGACTTAGAAGTACCTGCAAAAAAGCCAACAGGGCGCCTGTCAGTGCTATTCAAAATCTTGCTGGCCGTTTAATTGCGTACACGTTGGAGAATACGCAGCGGCTTACCGTGGTTTAGTGGCGAAGGGCGTAGTCCGCCAAACGCGGCTACCAGCGTTCAAACAATTCGGCGGTCCTGCAGTAATATAACATGACAAATTGTCAGCGGGCCGTTATTGGCAGGTTTAGCAAATACGATTTTTAACAAACAAAGTGGATTTTACCATCAGTGCTGTAAAGCACGCAGCGGGGGAGTAATTTGTTACTGCAACAAAAGCAGGAGAATAGTAATTAGTTATGCAACCATAGACTTAGGCGAACTGCTAACGCAGGGCAAGCATTGTTGGAATACTCACTTTAAAAGCTTCAATCAGGGAACTTTTGGCGACAGCGAAACGAAGCGGTTGCACTCAGGTAAGCACCTTAGCTGAATGAGCTGCCATACACACGCCCTTATATACAGGTCATGGAAAAGTCCACACCCACCAATTAACCTGGCCGGGTTTGGAAAAGAGAACAGGAAAACCAGGGCCGGAGTGGGAGGTCCATGGTAACTTGTAAAGGTTTATAATGTGCCCGAATTCAGCAAGCATAGAGGGTCAGGATGAGAATGATTATAACTTGAATATCTCACTTAGTTCATTCAAGCCTGACACCGAGGTGTCGAATTTCACTATTAAAAGAGCTTCTCGTTTTGACAAGGCTAAGTTCTGATCGCCACCTCGTGGATTTTTTTCCACTTTGGAAATTACTGTCCATTTCAGGTCACTTACAGAGTGTTGCATCCGCGTCCAGTGGAGCACCAAAGGGGCATTTTCAACCTTCCTTTTAATTCTCGATTTATGCTGAGAGATCCGTTGCCGGATTTCTTGATTGGTTTTACCTATATACAATAGGTGACAAGGACATGTGATACCGTAGACAACAAACTTGCTTTTGCAGTTGCTGAACGATTCATGTTTCCAGAAAATTCCGTTATGCTGAAACAGTGAGCCCTCAATCGAGGATTCACAACAGAGGCATGTGCCACATTTGTGATGTCCAAGGATGGGGGGCATCCCCATCATTTGGCGCAACGTGGCAGGTTTAGATGTTGGCATGGCAGCCCGAACTAAATAGTTTGCAATGTTGTTTTCCTTTTTGAAGGCAAATAAGGGGATATCTGCTAGGCTATTATCCAAATCTTTCACTAGATGCCAGTTCTGTTTTATGACTTTCTTCAGATGGTTGGCATTAGGGCAATATGTCGTAACACAAACCTGTCTTTTTAATTCAGGTTTAATCTTACGTTCTAAGGTGGTCTCACGTGGTGTCCATTGTGCTCTCTTCATACAGCTCTTCACGAGTTTTTTTGGATAACCTCTCTCGCACAATTTCGATGTCAATTTGGCTGAGTGATTTTGAAAGTCCTCTTTAAATGTGCAGTTCCTACGGACTCGCAGGAACTGCCCATATGGGAGGTTCTCTTTGAGGTTCCTAGGGTGGTTACTTGAAAACATGAGCGACTTGTTTCTATCAGTCGGCTTGCTGTATAGGGTCGTTGCCAATTTACCTTCAGAAGGGAAGACTTCCACGTCCAGAAACGCAATCTTTGTGGTTGAGCTAGAAATGCTGAACTTTATGTCCGCAGTTCTATCATTCAACCATTGATAGAACTGATCAAGGGTGTTACTATCACCCGTCCACGTCATGAAAACATCATCAATAAACCGGAGCCATGCTCCGATGTATTGAATGAAAGGGTTGTTATGATAGATGTACGCCTCTTCATACATTGCCATAAATAGTACCGCCAATTCAGGCGCAAAGGGGCAGCCCATGGCTACTCCTTTGGTCTGATAGTAGTAATCTCCATTAAAGCAGAAATAATTCTTCTTTAAGGCAAATGCTGCTAAGTCAACAATGAATTTGGTGGGCACCTGCATGGGTCTTGGTCTGGAATCAAGGTAGTGTGTCAGAACTGCTATCGCCTCATCTTGAGGGATCTGGGTGTATAACGCAGTAACGTCCAGCGTCACTAGTCTGTCTCTGTCTTCACGAAACGCAATGCTTTCGAGTTTGTTGATAAAATCAGTGGTGTCCTGAAGGTAGGACTTGACACTGATCATGAATTCTTTTAAGAAACAGTCTACATCTTAATTCCCGAATATTGGGTTTATTTGTCCCAGACTTAACAGCCGCAATCAGCTCAGACTTGACCTTTCTGCAAGCTGAGTTGTACCAAGATGGAACTAATGCACACTCCATGGAAACTTGGCTATGATATTGGTGAAAAGTCCCCAGTGGTCCACTATTGCCTGCACATTCATAGAATGTGTGTACTTTCTGTTGCGATATATGTGTGCACTGTGTGCAGTCAATTGCCCCAAAACCTGCGGGAATACGGCTATGGCGTGAAAGTCATGCATGGTCGCAATCTGTTCCTGCACAGTGTTGGGGAAATGAAGGTGCTGGGGTATCAAGCTGAGTATGCCATCCAAGACAGTTAGGAGGAATATTGAAAAGGCTGCCTGTAAAACTCTGTAGACTCTGGCCGTTATTGGTTGAAAGGTCCCTGAAGCCAACATGTGCAGCACCGACAGCAGCTTTGTCTGTGGGGGAATGTTGGTTATCATCTGTGTTGGTGCCGTCAGCCTCTGGCCTATCAGGTTCAGGATGTATTGGATGGATGTCCTTTTGAGCCTGTAGCGTGCAATGACATCCTCTGGTGTTAGGTCTGCGAGGTTGAGAAGTCTGCACAGGGCACACTGTCTTCTTCGGCACTGCCTCGGTCGTGGTCCTGGGGGAGGTAGCTGTGGTGGTGGTGGTTGTTGCCTTTGTGGGGCTCCAAGCTGAATGATTAGTACCTCCATGGCATCAGTGGGTCTTCAGATGGGGCTCTGGGCTACTCTCCCTTATATACCTCCCTTTATCACCATTTTTAGATCAGATTTTTTTTGGTCTTAAGTTCCTGCAGCTAAAGGGCCTTAGCGTGACTTTTTTTTATCGCGTTGTGGGTCCGGGCCATCATTGCTAATAGTGCGATGTGGTGTTAGCACATTTTTCATGACACGCCTAATTTGCATATCATTAGCGAAAACTATCGCTGGCATGCAAGGGGATAAAAAAAGCGGCTGTGATCGCCACCAAGCTGTCGCTAAAGCTTGTTAGTGACAGCTTGATGATTGGCCAGAAAAAAAATGGGTTGTGCCGCTAACGTGGCAATAATTGGCTTGATAATATGCCCCTATGTTTCCTTTTAAAATAAATGTTCGGCACAGATAAGATTTTGCGTTATAGTTTGCTGCGCAACTATTTGCTACCATGTTGTTTGTAAAATATAAGCATTCTAGATGATATTCGGAACCGCAATCCCTTCGTTCACAGTCAAAAATACGATCTTTTGGTAGATACCTGCCTCAATTAGCAAAAAAACCTATACTAATTCATAACTGGAAAAGAGCAAGCTCCACATAAACATGGGTGTTTATTCACAATGTCAGCAGAAGGCACCAGTAGCAGAAGTGGTATCATGCATTCTATGGCCACCAAAGACATCATGAGGTTGAACCATTATGTCCCCCACCCTGCCCCTCCCTCACTTAGCTCCTCAACTGCCTCCAATAAGAACAGCCCAGCCCATAATGCCAAGCCATGTCCTCTCTGAATGGAAACACAGAGGGTAAGGCCGCCCCATACCATCTCCTTTCAAGCTTTTTCCTTTGTCTCAACTCATACTGCTCTTTTTCTGCCACGGTTAGTACTCTTAAGAAAAAATCTCTAAATTCTTGCGACTTCTACAGTTTCTGACCTATGTATTTGCTTCCATAACCCTCCAAAGTTCCTGAGCGAATTGTTTTGCTAAAATATCCTGCTTTCTTCATATGAACAACCTTTTGCTGCTCATGTGGTCATTGTTCTTGATACTTCATGAAAACTGCACTCATCTGTCAATATTTCTTTCCTTAAATCTCGTCAAAATAGGTTCTCCTCTGTTCTGATCTTTCTAGACCTTTCTAGACCTTTCTATGGCTTTTGACACTGTGGACCAATGTATTTGTCTTCCTTCTCTCTAAAAGTGATTATATTCATAACTGGTTTTACTCATATTTCACTGTTCGTTATTTCTCTAGCTAATGGAAGTGTGCCTTTGCTTACAATTTTCTAGTTCAGTTTAGTGTTCCCCAAGGCACTGCCCCTGGCCCTTTACTTTTCATACAATATCCCACGTTTTTCACATTTTTTGCAATTTGCATTTTTACAATTACAAATCTCCTTTACTTCCTTTTTAAAACTCTATATCAGCATATTTCCACCTGTCTTTGTGCAGTCAAATTCTAGAAGACCTCTGATTTAATTAAACAAATCACTAACCAGACAGAGATGATTTTTCTTTACCTGTGATTTCCTTCACTCCTACCCCTTCATCTATGTAAGTATGTATATCCACATGTATGTGTTATTTGTATAGGATGAACGTAGCCACAAGATAGCAGGGCACTCTACAAGATCAAAGGCAAGGATACAGTTACCAAGTGACTAGAGAGTTTGTTGGTTTCTAGGAGCAGTGTGGGTGTGATTAAAGCCATCAGAGATGGTGGGCTTGTGAGCCAGTAGGTGGGAGTGCTGATTGTGAGGGCTTTGTATATAATGCACCTGCTTTGCAAGGTGGTGTAAGCTAGCAAGGTGTGCCAATGGAATTCCATTAGGATGCAGGTGAGGGGACCATATTTCTTCAGGCCCAGGATAAGACGTGCTGGGCCCAATGTAGGAGCCCCCGAAAGGGTTGCCAGTGTGGAATCTGGGTGGCCATAAAGCAGGCATTTCTAGCATCTGTGTGCTAGAATCCAGGGGTTTGAACTACAGTTCTGAAGTCAGAGGAACATGTTCAGTTTCTATAGCAGAGAGAGTTTGCACCAGGCCATCTTTGTTTTCTTTCCAATATGTACCTTGAGGCTGGGTTTGGTGTTCAGGATGAATCCAAGTGACTTGCTTCTGGGTGACCGGTGGATTTGAGGCTATCAAAGTGCCATTCGCATAGGTTTGGATAATTTCTTGCTTGTTTCATTGAAATCAGACTTGGTAGGGTTGAGCTTAAGGTAGCTGATGAACATTCAGGCATGGATTCTTTTTCCTTCAACACGGCTCTCTTTCACCTCCTCTGCTTATAATCTTGACTTTATAGTTCAATCATCTCTTGATTTTATTCCAAAGATTTCTGCTGTCTTTAAAACGTGTTGTTTTCATCTGCTCAATATTTGAGAAAACATATTTTCTGTCCTTTTATGTTAAGAAATTGCTCATAAAACTCTTGGCTCTCTCATATAATACATATTGCTTCCCCCTTCATGCTTCCTACGTACTTCATTATTTCTCTTGAAGCTTTTCAAAATGCCTTTCTGTCCCGTCTCTTTTATCTCCCTCTCTGTACTCACATTTCTTGTTATTGACCTCAGCATGGGTGACTGTTTATGTGCAAAGTAAATTTCAACTTCTGTGTACTGTTTTCAAGTGTTTTTATTCCCTGACTCCACCCTATCTTCGCTCTAAGGGCTTCCCCTTGTCCCCTGCACTATGCTTCACTGCATAGTAATGCGGTGCCCGTTCTCCTCGTGTGTCATCAAAATGTCAATCCTTTAAACTATTACCTCCCAATTTGGGGAATGCACTCTAAGTTTCTGTAAGATCAGCCCTTTCAATAGCTATCTTCAAAAAAACACTCAACCTTTGCCTTTTTTATGTATTCTTCACTATGTGTGCTATTTTCTCTTGTACATCACTTTGTATAAAAGTGCTATAGTAATTAATAAAAAGTAAATAAATAAATGCATATCCATCATGATGTATTTAATTCCAGTTAGGTTCTGTGCATGTATTCTAAGAGCTCAAGAGGTCTAGCCCGGGACCAGGGTTCAATTCCCCGCCTCGGCGGGTCTTGGGCTCAAAATTCCACAGACCTGATAATTCTTGCCTCGGTGCCTATTCCAATCATGGAGTCCCACTCTGCAACTCTGGGCAATAGCTTGCTTAATCTCCACAACGGCCCCTACAACGCTAAGGATGCCTCCACCTTGGGGGTGCCCAGGAGTGGACGCCTCACAGGGAAAGCCAGGATGGGTTCCACAGCGGTATTCGTACAAGCGCCTTGAGACCCTTGCGGGTGAGTAGTGCGCTATACAAGTATCAATTTACAATTTACAAGCGTAGCACTTAAGAACTTGAGATGGATCTGTACATTTCTGTAGGCCTGCCTGTAATGCAGCCTCGCCATCCTCCATCACCCTTGCAGTTTGTTCTTGGCAGTCAATGAGGCAATTGTCAAAGTTGAGGATTTCATCTCCCTTTTCAGGTGACAATGAGACAGGCTGGATATTCCGTTTTGGAGATTTAAACACACTAGGAAGGACTGCATGTTGTGTTAGGAGCCATTCATCCCTACTGTCAGTGATGTCATGTGTATCTGGGGGTCTTGTCTTGCAACAGCTCATTATTTATGTCAACGTTGCATGGTATTGTGGTCTGGATTGTCTGTTTCCTTTCAGTGTTTTGTGTGACTTCATCAGCAGTAGTTGCTGCACCTACACAGAATGCAACATGTGGAAGTGTGAACTACTATCACACTGTTTACTTCATGTTAAGATGTCCAGATATGTGTCTAATGAAAGACATGGACATGTTCATTACTGTCATGGTAAGTGGCCTTATGTTGTTCTCGTATAGGGGTTGGGTATTACGTATTACGATAATTGTTCCTACGAGGGTGTGCAATTTTACACAGTGAGAAGATTCTATGTTTGACCATTTATTATTATCTTGGTTACACATTGTTGCATGTTGCATTTCTTACATATGGTTGACCTATCCTTGTGGTCTGCAGTGTCCTTCTCTTGGAGCACACCAACTAAGGTGCAATTACAGCGGCCACCTGGGCGTCTGTTGCATTCAGCTGCTCACGGCTCTTCTATCCCCCTCCTATAGCCAGTGGTGCTCCACAGTTGTGCAAACGACTTTCCTTAGTCCGCATCTTCATATCACTGGATTTATTTCCAGTTGTCTTTTTGGATCAACTTCATTGATTTTCCAAAGGTGGCAAAGACCTGTTTTCTGATTGGATGGAATTTGGAGCACACAACAAGTTTTTTCTTGCAGTTTAGTCTCTTCACCGATGAGGATTTCCATCTCTAACTCCTGTGTATTTCATCTTTATGCAAGATATAGCATAAAGTCTGCACCCGAAATTTCCATTTTCGCTCAATGCAGAGACGTTGATTTTCGATCGGTGTTGCTCTGCGTTAAAAATAGTCAATCTAGACTCAAATCTTATCGGCAAAAAGTGCCAAACTTTTTATACCCACTCACTAATTACATGATTATACTGATATTTCAAGAGATAATACAGGTTCATTGTTCTACACACAGAGTACCACGCAAAGTACCAAGCATAGTAATATAAACAGATTATCAAAAGGAAACCAATGCATTGATAACTGAAGCAAATATGCATTTTTGTGTTTTATATAGTTGTGAACCATTGCGGTTAACTAATAATATTTTTTTTAGGTTGAAATTGGGCTTTGGTTCAAAGAGGTGTAATAAGTGGAGGTCTGTTCTTTCAAGCAATACTTGAACCCTTCAAAAGTTCTGAAGCTCCTCTAATTGTCACAGATTGGACCACAGCTGCCCATCACACCGTATAAAGCAGAGATGACCTTGTGTAAGGAATTCGTTGTGAGACGGGTGATGTACTTACTCGTCAATGGGCGACTGTAGTGGTCATTAAGAACTAGACCAAGGCAAACGTTAAATTACGCCTGCGCAATTTCTGTAATTTGGAGAATATCCAGATAAGCTTCCTACACAAAATTCAGCAATTTATGCCGTTATTCGTTGTTGCATAATTACACGCCAATCATTTCCAAAATGTATGTGGTAATAACATGAACACCAAAAACACGCTTGAGTCACTTGTGTTATTCGCACTATATATGTACTGCAAAAAAACGTCCTTGCATCAAAAATTGACAAGAGGACGCATTTCGCACGAAAATTCTGCACTACACGATGATGTTGCATTTTTGTGCCGTTACCCCGAATTTCGCGTGACTTTCCAGACATCTTATTATGAGATTTATGGGCAGCAAGTTACGTGAATGTTGCACTTTCCTATAGTAAAGACAAATTTCAGAGATTGCACACACAAATTCCAAACAGTAGTCACCCCTCTTTTAAATCTGTTCTCACACTTTTGCAGAAGAACGAGCATACACATGATGTGCAAAGCGAAAGTCCTCTGTCACCGACACAGTGCGTGAAATGGATTCGGAAACGGTGATTGAATGCGCACGCGAGCCAATTTATTTCTTCACATTGAGAACATCACATGCCAGTTTCACACCAATAACAACCTGACAGCCCCTTTCCCATCGCACTAATTAGGTCCCGATTGGGTTCCAGCAACTCTCTAGTTGTGTCTGACAGTGAAATTAACAGTGAAAAAAATAGTTGCAATTCTGATTAAAGTAAAATTTTAAACTATGATGATGGTCTATGCCAGGCAATGTCATGCATGAGAACCATAGCCAGGCGTGCAACTTGTTAGCTTTAGTGTCAGTAGTTGTATTTTGTTCCTAACTTTGACTCATCGTGAATTTCGAAAACTAGGACGTGCCTCAACTGGAACAAATGTTTGTGAAGATGAGAATCGGATACAAACGCTAACGAGTTAGAAATAGTTTGATCTGAAGAATTTGCCATTTGTTAATTGATGTCTGCCCATTATTCCAAAGTGCCATTGCTAGTTAAGCTTTATAAATCTATTATCACTCTAAATCCTATTCAACAGGTTGCTTAGCTTTTTTGGTAAATCTCCTTTTTCACAGATGTGCCGGAAGGCACAATAACTTCTTAACTGATGCATATTACCTTTTAAATGCATTCACAAATACGATGTGATGCTGACACATGTATACAATCCCCAGACCAAGGACAGCTTGGACAGTTGCAGACACAGATTCTCCACAAGGAGCTGCCCATGTGATGAGAGTCACAGTAAGAGCCAATGAGAAACAAGAAGCATTGAGAGTTCCATACTCAGTACGTTTGGGGTGCCCAGCATTGGTCTGGGAGTGCCCGAGTAATGCCTGGCTGTGTGTGTAACCACTGACAATATAGCGAGTTCCCTTGGATTCACTGTATTAAAAATTAAATCATGTGGGTAGCATGAAAGTCTACATGAACATGACTGTTGGAACTGGCACATTCTGGTTGGCTGAAGGGATGACCCGAGCTAGGCAGAACCTACAACTACTGATAAGGAGAGCATGGGGCCTTACGGCGAGAGCTGTCGACTTTGGAACTAGGAAACCAGGTTTGAGCCTTCACATGGGGCAGCATTCTAGGATTCTAGCATTTTAGGTATCTCATACATCCGTACCAAAGGAACAGTATCTTGTCTATATAGGCCCACAGTAGAAAAGTTACCATGGGCATCAATGAGACAGACATTTGCATAATTAAGTATCATTTAGACAGATCAATAAGTATAAACTGCAATCAAAAATACAGTACTGAAGTGCCTGTTTGTGCAAAATCTGTGAGCTAGGTATGACAAAGCACCAGGAGTTGGTGTGGGGAGAATTGAGAAAGTAAAGCAGTCCAAGAAAAAACTTGATAATGATCCTTAAGAAACTGCTACTGAGGTGTCATTTCAAACACAGATGTTGTGCCAATGCTGTGCAGGGGGAGAGGGTGCCGCCGGCTCCCCAAGGTACATATGCTGTGTCTCTAGCCTAACAGCATGATCAGGGCTGGGCTGGGAACCAGGACCGCCCTGGCAAAGTGCTCCGCCGGCCCCCAATCCCCTCGACCCCCTCCTGGGGGGGGGGGGGGGGGGGGTTGTGGGTGCCATCGAGCTCTTTGCTTGGGCTTCGGCCGATTTTATTACAGGGCCGATTTTGCAACTATGCTGCAAAACAGGCCCTGTAACAAAAACGTCCCCAGCGGGCCCCAAACCGGACCCCCACCCGTGCGGCGCCCTGGGGGATTGCCCGGTGCCCGCTACGGCCAGTCCGGCCATGAGCATGATACTGAGATGGGGCAGCCATTAAGCTGAGACCGCACATGTCCGAGTCGACTGCTTCATAACTCAGCTCCTTCCTTCAAAGTTTCAGGGTGATATATCAAGCAGGGGCCAAGTAAAAAGGTTGGGACCTAATATGCAATTTCCCTAGGCAATTTCAATTGGGATTTTTGAACAGCACTGAAGCCCAAATAGATGACTGGAATTACACCAAATTTGGCAATAAGCTAGATCTTTATGCAGAAAACGTGATTGTTGTGATTTATTTAGTAGTTTTTAATAAATTAAGGTTCAACATGTATATATACCTGATGGTCTTTCAATAGACCAAATTAAATCTGAAACTAGTTTTTGGGCACCTCTCCTTTGTAACCTCTTTATGAATCTATCCAATAATTCCATCCCTGACTCATGGTCCAACAGTGTTATCGTTCCGATATTTAAAAAAGGCGATAGATCCGATCCGAGTTGCTATCGCCCGATATCACTGATCGACAACACCCTAAAGGTTCTTGGGAGGGTGCTCTTCAAGAGGATAAATAGCTGGGCAAACGATAATGATATTTTACACCAATGCCAGCTCGGTTTCAGATCCAACGTAGGCACAGTTGAGCAATGTCTGAACTTAAGTCTGATAACAGCAAAATACACCATAGTTAAAAAGTCCCCCTTGTATTTTGGTTTTATGGATTTGAGTTCTGCTTTTGATTTTGTTAATCGCTCACGGTTATGGTCAATACTCCTTAAATATGGTTTAGACGATTCTTTGGTTTATTTTCTCTCCTACTTGCACAGAGACTTGAAAGCCCGCGTCCGCACCAATAGCGAGGGAGAGCTTTCTAAGGACATTTTAATCGGTAGGGGGGTTAGACAGGGCTGTGTCCTCGCCCCCCTGCTTTTTATCCTGTACATTAATGAGTTGAGTAATACCTTATGCACTTTTACTAATGATGTTCCTATCATTAACGGCACCCCGATTCCCGCCCTATTATATGCGGACGATGCCGTGCTTATGGGCCGCACACCCAATGCCTTACGTATTTTAATTTCGGGCTTTGTCTCCTTTATGGCAGACTTGGGTTTATCTACCAATTTAAAAAAATCGTATAATATGAATTGCGGCCCTAAAAGATATAATATTACAACAATCAAATCTGGAGAAAACACCTTAAAAAGCACATGCACTTTTCCGTATCTGGGACTACTTTTTTCAAACTCTGGATCTTGGCAACCGCATGTTGCGCATGGGAGAAACAAGATTGGGAAATCTATTAACTCAGTTCTTTCCCTCCGTCAACCCAGACATGCAGATGTTATCTCCTCCCTTATAAAGATCTACCGCACCCAGTGCCAACCTACTGGCACGTATGGAGCAGAGGTGTGGGGATACTCCAACTGTACTCCTATCCAATCTGAGGAAAACAGATTTTGTAGAAAAGTATTGGGGGGAGTTGTTTCTGCTGCAACGTATGTTTGCCATAAAGAACTTAACCTCCCGTATATAGAAGACTTATTCGTTCAAGACCAGCACTATTTTGGCTAAAAATTTGGCTTAATTCTTCAGCTATTTTAACACGCACGATATTAATGGATTGCTTACAAAGCGACAGATCCCACTATATTCCATGGCTGAACGCGGTCGAAAAAAGTCTTACTAGTGTGGGGTTTGGCTCTTTATTTTCTTTCCCTAACACCATAGATCATTCCCACAAGAATAAAATTAAAGGGGCTCTGTATAGCCTGTATAATACGGAACGGGCAAGACTTGAAAACCTAAAGCCATCCGTTACTAAGTACCTCTCACTTATCGACTCTAATGCTGGCATATTAGTGACACCGCAGAGATATCTGCTTAGTACTTTAGGTAGATGGAACAGGAGCCTTTTGTTCCGTTTTAGGGATGGCAGTATTGTAAATCTGTTAAACTTCCCCTTGGGATATAATAAACATCTTGATGAGTTGGACTGTCCCTGTTTGACAGGAGGGAAACAAAGCTTGGTCCACTTTTTCTTTTTCTGTAACTTTTACCGGCTGTATACCACCCGTTATTTAATGCCGTATTGTCGCAGACACGAAATTAGAGACTTTAATTTGGCATTACAAACTTTTCGATTGTTGAAGTCAGATGAGGAGGTATTTTGCGTAAGCAGCTTCCTTAAAGCTGCAGTTCGCTCCCGTACCTCTTAGGAGGTAGCATGATGAAAAGAGTTAAAATTGCACTTTTTGCACAAATCCTTCTCTGCACATTCTGAAGGGTGCCTGTTATAATTGCACATGTTTAAGCCCTCTTTTTATGAAATGATATTTTTTTAATTATTTAATATAACTTTTGTACAAACCACTATTGTTTATTTGCACTAATATGATGTACCTGTTGTTTTTAATTATGAGAATTTGTATGTATACTGTACTTTTATGGACCTTTTTTACTCCGAATAAAGATCATTTGACTTGACTTGATCTAGATGATTGAGTTCGCAGGAGTCCTGTTAGCAAGCACCTTTAAATAATAGGGAATTCTGATTGGCTGAGAGAGCCTCTTTTCCCATTGGCCATCTCACTTCCACGGGAGCGAGCGGCTTCCGTGAGTCCTGCTGGTGCTCGCGCTCTGATTGGCTGACTGCAACATGAAGAGAAATGTTGCACCTGCCATTTCAGGACACGGGGACAGGTGTCTAGAAAATTAAAAAATAAATAAGGAACAGGGGCAGGGCGGGGGTACCATAACCCTCTGGAGCTTGTGGGAGGTCCCAAAGGGGGCCAAATACAACAAGCATTGGAAATGCAATAGGGTTCGCATTAGGAAAGTTTGAGCTATTGGTCTTCTAAATGAATTTTTTTTATGTATGTGTTATTTTTTAAAATAGATAAAGTAATAGCTTTGTCAATTAGAATGCCAATAGTTATAACTTTCGCAAACACGTATAGCATTTGTAATGCAACATGTTGTGTATTTAAGTGACTTAGATGTATTGATATTACAAATAACAATGGCAATGCCAATAGCTTAAACTTTGTAAATAAATTTTGTGAAGATTATGTTCAGTGTTTTTTATTGTGATGAAAATCCAAGAACAGAAGTGAAATATTAACATCTTTTTGTGATTTGTAATAAAGCATGAAAGCTTGAAAACAGCTTGAAACTTTGAAAGAACATAGTTGAACCAGTGATGCTGTGGTTGCGCTGAGTCATGCTGTGGTTGCGCAGAGTGATTCTGTGGTTGCGCAGAGTAATGCTGTGGTTGCGCTGAGTGGTGTGTGCATCGGTGGAGGTTAGTGGGTGCATTGATGGAGCTGTGTGGTGGGTACATTGGTGGAGCTTAGTTGGAGAATCGGTGGAGCTGGGTGGTGGGTGCATCTGTGGAGCTGTGTGGTGGGTGCATCTGTGGAGCTGTGTGGTGGGCGCATCGGTGGAGCTGTGTGGTGGGTGCATCGGTGGAGCTGTGTGGTGGGTGCATCGGTGGAGCTGTGTGGTGGGTGCTTCGGTGGAGCTGTGTGGTGGGTGCATCTGTGGAGCTATGTGGTGGGTGCATCTGTGGAGCTGTGTGGTGGGTGCATCTGTGGAGCTGTGTGGTGGGTGCCTCGGTGGAGCTGTGTGGTGGGTGCCTTGGTGAAGCTGTATGGTGGGTGCCTCGGTGGAGCTGTGTGGTGGGTGCATCAGTGGAGCTGTGTGGTGGGTGCATTGGTGGAGCTGGGTCGGTGGAGCTGTGTGGTGGGTGCATCGGTGGAACTGGGTGGTGGGTGCATCGTTGTACCTGTGTCGGTGGAGCTGTGTGGTGGCTGCATCGGTGGAGCTGTGTGGTGGGTGCCTCGGCGGAGCTGTGTGGTGGGTGCCTCGGCGGAGCTGTGTGGTGGGTGCCTCGGCGGAGCTGTGTGGTGGGTGCCTCGGTGGAGCTGTGTGGTGGGTGCCTCGGTGGAGCTGTGTGGTGGGTGCATCAGTGGAGCTGTGTGGTGGGTGCATCGGTTGAGCTGTGTGGTGGGTGCATCGGTGGAGCTGTGTGGTGGGTGCATCGGTGGAGCTGTGTAGGTGGAGCTGTGTGGTGGGTGCATCGGTGGAGCTGTGTGGTGGGTGCATAGGTGGAGCTGTGTCGGTGGAGCTGTGTGGTGGGTGCATCGGTGGAGCTGGGTGGTGGGTGCATCGTTGGAACTGTGTCGGTGGAGCTGTGTGGTGGGTGCATCGGTGGAGCTGTGTGGTGGGTGCATCGGTGGAGCTGTGTGGGTGCATCGGTGGAGCTGTGTGGTGGGTGCATCGGTGGAGCTTAGTGGGTGCATTGATGGAGCTGTGTGGTGGGTGCATTGGTGGAGCTTAGTTGGAGAATCGGTGGAGCTGTGTGGTGGGTCTATCGGTGAAGCTGTGTGGTGGGTGCCTCGGCTGAGCTTTGTGGTGGGTGCCTCGGTGGAGCTGGGTGGTCGGTGCATCTGTGGAGCTGTGTGGTGGGTGCTTCGGTGGAGCTGTGTGGTGGGTGCTTCGGTGGAGCTGTGTCGGTGGAGCTGTGTGGTGGGTGCATCGGTGGAGCTGGGTGGTGGGTGCATCGGTGGAGCTGTGTCGGTGGAGCTGTGTGGTGGCTGCATCGGTGGAGCTGTGTGGTGGCTGCATCGGTGGAGCTGTGTGGTGGGTGCATCTGTGGAGCTGTGTGGTGGGTGCCTCGGTTGAGCTGTGTGGTGGGTGCATCGTTGGAGCTGGGTGGTGGGTGCATCGGTGGAGCTGTGTGGTGGGTGCCTTGGTGGAGCTGTATGGTGGGTGCCTCGGTGGAGCTGTGTGGTGGGTGCATCGGTGGAGCTGTGTGGTGGCTGCATCAGTGAAGTTGTGTCGGTGGAGCTGTGTGGTGGGTGTATCGTGGAGCTGGGTGGTGGATGCATCGGTGGAGCTGTGTGGTGGGTGCATCAGTGGAGCTGTGTGGTGGGTGCATCGGAAGAGCTGTATGGTGGGTGCCTCGGTGGAGCTGTGTGGTGGGTGCATCAGTGTAGCAGTGTAGGTGGAGCTGTGTGGTGGGTGCATTGGTGGAGCTGTGTGGTGGGTGCCTCGGTGGAGCTGTGTGGTGGGTGCATCAGTGGAGCTGTGTGGTGGGTGCATCGGAAGAGCTGTATGGTGGGTGCCTCGGTGGAGCTGTGTGGTGGGTGCATCAGTGTAGCAGTGTAGGTGGAGCTGTGTGGTGGGTGCATTGGTGGAGCTGTGTGGTGGGTGCCTCGGTGGAGCTGTGTGGTGGGTGCATCGGTGGAGCTGTGTGGTGGGTGCATTGGTGGAGCTGTATGGTGGGTGCCTCGGTGGAGCTGTGTGGTGGGTGCCTCGGTGGAGCTGTGTGGTGGGTGCCTCGGTGGAGCTGTGTGGTGGGTGCATCTGTGGAGCTGTGTGGTGGGTGCCTTGGTGGAGCTGTGTGGTGGGTGCATCAGTGGAGCTGTGTGGTGGGTGCCTTGGTGGAGCTGTATGGAGTTCTGCTGTGCAGTGCACATAAATAAAAGGCATTATTTACAATACCAATAGGTCAAAGATTCGGATATGCGACACCTATTCCATTGCAAATCCTTTTTTTTTTTTTTTAACCTAAGCGGGCTAGTTTCTCTGCGGGTGATTGGGATGCAAAGAATATTTAAAGAGGTGTGTGTGTTGAGCCATGACTGTGTAGGCTTGCAGGGTAAAGAGTCACATCTGTGTGAGACACTGAGGCAATACAACAAACCCTGCCCCGGAGACACAGACAAACAAGAACAGACAATGCCAATCATTTTAACTGGTAAGAAGTTAAGCAACGTGATTAATAAACAAAAGAGGCAGTGTGTGGGTAGCAGCGAAGGGTATGCATTTCCAACACACATTTTTGATCTGCTGTTGCCGGTGCTGCATCTGTTTTGTGGGGAGGAAGCAAACTTTGCAACTTCCACCCAGAGTTAGAAAGGTTTGCTCCTTCCGCTGACAATGCCGCACTGTTGTTGCACGTCGAAACAACTTTCCTCTGCAATTGTAAAGTGCAGGATGATTTTTCAACAGAGAAGGAAGCTATAATGCACAGTTTAAGGGGGACAACTGGACAAGCAGGGTGCAAGTTCTACCCGCCGCTTCCAATTGTTGTGTAATGCCACCCCAACATCCACGCGAATCAGGGATAGCAGGATGGTGCAGTGGGTGGAAGAAATGGGAGACTCCGAAGGGGACATGATCCTGGCAGTGTCTGCCATGGTCACATCTGCGGTCACCATTGTGCTGTCTTTGCAGCAACTTATACTGGGCAGGCCCGTCGAGGTAAGGAGAGGCTGTCCCCCTTACCATTTCACAAAGCAGCCCTGCAATACAATCGGGCAATCTTAATGCACAGATCATGTGCTTATGCGTACACCTCTATGACCCAAAGCTCCAGCCTTGCTGTGCGGTAGTAAAAACACAAAAGGGACAAATAAGTCTGCACAAGAGGCAAGCATCTGAAATCGCTACACAAACATGCCGACCATCTTTAAGTGTAGAAACTTTCTTTTAATTTAAAGTCTAACATGGGCATAAACTATGAAAAAGGAATATTTGAGCAAAACTAGAATATTTGGAAACAATACATATATTAAGAAATCCACGAGAGAAATATATGCTGCATTTTTCACATACTATGAAAATGCAATAGTATTTTTCGCGTGTGTGCACCAAATTTTGTTAAATTGCGTAAACAACATGATTATATTTGACACTTCTATTTGAGCTGTGTATTTAAATTTCGTCATACCAAAGTGTTGGTTTTAAGTACAAATAAGCCTCCTGACCAGAATAACTTCACCATCCCTTCTTCGTGTGTTGCATCATTGTTTGAAAAACATGTGGGATGTTACATGGCAGTATGCAATGGCAACATACAAATGAAAGCAACACAGAGGTAAAAATATCAGCCAGGAGAAAATCACTAAGTTGCGGAAGACAGGCGAGCTACCATGATTTAATGTTAGCCGTGAATAATTAGGGGATGAGGAATGCGCTGGGAGGAGAAATGCTGAGCGCACGCTGATAAGCTTGTCTTTGATGTGGTAATGCGAGGCAGGCAGGCGGCTGGTGGCATTGTGCACGCGCTTTTTAGGGCTTGCGCTTGCGCAATGACCTTTAAAGAGCACATGCACTTGAAGAAATCGCCAGTGGAATCGCCAGTGCTTAAACTCTGTTTAAGCCACTTTAGAGCTTCGCCAGCTATGCGCATGCGCACAGCAGGCGAGCCCTAAAAATATTTTTGTGGTTGTTGCGTTCCAGCGGAACTCTCACAGGAGCCAGCAGGACTCTCCTGGTCCCTGAGAGTCCCACAGGAGTGCAGAGAGCATGATGGCTCCCGCAAGAGTTTTGAGAAATCATATATTTTTGATTTTTTTAATAAAGGGAAGTGGAGTGACTGTGCTGGGTTGGCCATGTGCAAGCTGTTGACTCTGTGGCTAACCCACTCTGGGCAAAAGCAAAGGTCATACGCAGTGTGGGATTGGCTGCCTGCACATAGTAAGTGTCAAACATGTTTGTAGCATAACATTTAAAGACCAGTGCCTTCTTAACTGTTCATCCAGCAGCATTTTAGTGCAAGGATCATCTCCCACTGGTGCATAGCCATTGGTTCCGGGAACCAAATATGCAAAAAAAAACCTTTCAATTGGCAGCACTCAAAACAAGACTGGAATTCACCAATAGCGTTCAGCTGTGGATTTCAAATGAACCATGACTCAGTAGCCCTACCAGAGCATTCTGTTAAATGTAGTCCATCTTTTACAAAGTTGCAATTCTTTCAGGGACCTAATGCTTGGTAACTAATAATGTATTCCAATATTGCATTTCTTAGCTTGACAGCTATTCATTTCTTTTACCCTTTCATTTTCTTAGTCCCAGAAACATGTGTTTCTTTCCTCATGAGCTCTTCGGTGGAGTGTAGCAGGAACTAAGTGAAAAACATGTTTGCAGCATAACATTTAAACACCAGTGCCTTCTTAAATTTTCATCAAACAGATTGTTACCGTTACTGTAAAGAGGAAGAAGGAGTAGAAAGAGGGGGTAAAATGACTAGAAAGGTAATAAAAAAAGCCCACTGTTGGTTGTGTCTTGGGCTTGACTTCTGTGGCCAGCCCCAGCTGTGCACTGGGCGTTAGCCACCTATTGCAGGTTTTGCACAGGGCGGGGCAACTGGCCAGGCCATGTGGCCAGCCTGTTGCATACGACCAAAGACAGTGAGCAGAGGAGCAGACCAGCTGTGGTGACTAGTCAGCAGGGCCTATCTGAAGGTAATGCCTGCTATACACAGCCTAAGGTTATGTGGTTCTGAGAAAGAGTTTCTTTCATTAAATCTGGGTGTAATATAGCATACAAAACTGAGGGGCATATTTACAAGCCCCTATCGCCACAGGAACATCACTTTTAGTGACTTTCCTGTGGTGATATAGGCTTCACCTTAGTTACAAGGCAGTGTTAAGACAATTAATGTGGCTTAACGCTGCCTTGTAAGTAAGGCACCCTTTCAAGCTATACTTAGCATGAAATGGATGGACAATGGGTGTTGTGGTGGACGTTCCGCCGCAATATCTATTGATATTGACACTGCCCCATATTTATAAGTGTGGCATTAATATGGGGCAGTGCCAAAACCTGGTCTTACCCTGGCAAAAGAAAGAAAAATGCTTTATTTCTCCTCGTTTTTGCTGTTTATATGCAGGAAGGTGTTCCTTACAGCACATAAACAATTTTTTTTTAAAAGACGTGTTGCAACTTCTATGTGTGCTGCACAAAGAAGCACACAAATAAGTTACAAAATGCCATTACAGATTGTTTATGTGCAGGAAGAGACACCTTCCTACACATAAACAATCATTACCCCCAAACGCAGGCACCCTTGCACTATGGTGCAAGGGTGCCTGCATTGGCACTAGGCTGCTAAATTTGGCACCAGCTCAGGGACAATCGCAGGGCTGAACAATATTCTTGAAAATATGGTGCAGCCCTTTGTTTCAGAAGTGGAGGAGCGTGGTTTTATGCCAACAAAGCTTACCCCGCACTCCGTCACTTCTTTTGTAAATATGCCCCTGAAATGCACTTAAAATACAATGCATAACGTGAAATTATGGTTAGGATGTGTTACAAAACCCTAACATATGTTTAAAAAAGCTATGTAATGCAAATTGGAAACCAAAAATGTATTACCAGTTATGGAGCGTTCCACAATCTGAAATTCACAAAACAGCAATACATACCATAACTTCAACTCTGATCTCATAGCTATCGAGATATGTAAATGCATAAAACTGCTGAAATTTACCAGCCTTATTTTAAAATGCACTTAACATATGACATAACTCATAAAAACACAGTTAGCTCAAGATTACCATGGCAGAAGACCATGAGTTATGTCATCTGGTGTGTGCATTTTAAAGCATGACTGTCGAATTTCACTTGTTCATGAATTTAATTTTCATAAATAAATTGAAAATTTTCAGTGATTTATTTTATTTTCAACTATAACTGTACCTGGCTGAAGGTTTTCCTTGCAGCCTGGCCTCGGGCTGAGTCCTGCACCCAACCCCTCATAGTTGGCCACCCCCGGCTGCACACAACTGAGGAAAATTAAATTTTGGCCATGTTGTGTTCCCTAGCGCGTACCCCACCGACTCCATGTCCCAGCTTAAAGTGCATGTAACTTCCTTTCTGTGCCAGCTATGAAGACGCAAATACATTTGCGTCCACCGTTAACTTGTCCTCTTTCAGATCCACCATGAATGGATTATGTAGTCCGTTCCTAAGTATGCTATGTCACCGTCTTTTTGTAGTACATTTCTCATATTCTTCCTGCTCTAGCAAGAGTAGGCCCTGAATTCCTGCCATCTGAACCTCTTTTGTGGCTCCTGACTCTGCCCAGGCTACCTCTGTACCCGTGAACTCTGTCCTACTTTCAGCGCGGCCCCTCGCGCTCAGCTCAGCCTGCTTTCTGCCAAGACTGACTATAACCTTCGAGTTATCTGTTCCGCTCCCCGAGAATACATTCCTGCCTACTAGATCTTGTAAACATCCTCCCCAGCTGCAGAGCCAAAAGGGCCGACCTGTCTTAATGCAAGTAATTCATAGCCTCTGTTGCCATGCTTCCATGGAAGGCCCCGTGCCCCCCGCTTCACATGTAGACACTCAGGCGCTTATACACGCATCCACAGTTAGCATAGAATAGCTTCTGCCCTAGAGACCTTTCCGCCCAGATAGTATAGTTCCTAAACATCAGATATCAGATATGATAGAAGTACAAGTTGATCTGACATGCCAGACTTCTGTCTCTTTCCGTCAGTGTAAATGTCAAGTCCCCTGCACCCCGTCAATCACACGTCATGCAGCTGCGCGCGCATCCAAGCTTCCGATTTCTGCTGACATTGCAACATTCTGTTAGCACCACCCCTTGGTGCCACCCACTTGCGTCACTTATCAGTGACGTTTCTAGCACACACCTCTGGTTCACGCCTAGTTTACGCCTCTTGATGATGTACTAGTACCACGTGTATACTGTTATCTTGTCTTCTCTCAGCTGTTACGCCTCTTACATTGATTCTTATGGTATAAATCAAGTATATAAGCTATGTATTGTCAATAATCGAGAGCGCTCTATCCCTTCTGACACCCCTGTGGTGGTCAGAACATGATATCCTGATTCCTTTATGAGGAATAAAACCCTTAGAAACTCTAACACCACGGACTCTGTCTTTTTTTTCATTCCGATTGAGTTATTATTGATTAAGTACTTACCTGCATAGAAATTAAGAGAGTAAATTAATTATTTACGTCATTTTGGCGCCCGAACAGGGACCCCTCCCCCACCTCACGCGCCGGTTGGTGCGTTGCAAGCTGTGTCCCCTGCCATCAGTTAGATGGAACACACGTGTACTGGCAGGATTTCCTGCATCTCCCTCTGACCCACGGAGGTGACGAAGACTGCGATCAGTGCCCAGACGAGGCGGTGAGGAGTGCGGAGGATCCCGACCAGAGCCTAGCCGAAAGAAGCAAGGTCCGAGGTGTGAAGAGGCCCACCAGTTTTCCGAAGTTTTCCGAAATTTTCCGAAGTTTTCCGAAGTTCCGAGTCGAGTCCAGTCGAGTTTTCCGAGGCCTCCTGTTTCCGTGCTTCCCGGTGAGTACCGTTGCTGGGTCGTATCTAGACGGGTTTGGGTACGCAAGTCCGGTCTGCACTGTTTTTAGGCAGTGTATCTGTACTGTTTAGCAGTATATCAAGTATTCCGAATTTCTGCACTGTTTTTAGGCAGTGTATCTGTACTGTTTAGCAGTATATCTAGCATTCCGAATTTCTGCACTGTTACACCAGTGTATCCGTACTGTTGAGCAGTACATCCAGTATAGGGGGGTAGTCATCTATGTCTTCAATGTTTTTATGTGATTAATGTTGTGGTATGAATGTGACTGTTTAAACGTGTATTATTGTGCTTCTCGTATAATCTAGCTGTCAAGAGTATTAAGGAATAAGGATCTAGCATTCAGTAATAAGTAAGCAAGATGCCGTTTTTCAACAAGTTAAAACAGATAGGAACTAGGAAAGGGTTACTGGAGGAAGAAATTCCTATCCCCCCTAGGGACACTCCAGGCAATTTTATGTATCAGAAACATGGCATAGATGCCATATTATATCTAGATTTATGGGCCGATTACACCAAACACCTAGACGAAAGACACAGATGGCCTGTTACCGGAACGTGGGATGCCGAGTGCATCATGAGGGTAGAAGAAGCATTATGGAAAAAGAAAGCTAGACAATCTCAGAAGGACGCCATAGAATTTTGGCGTAAGGAATCGCGTAAGCGTGCTGGCAAAGCACTCCGTAGAGAAGACAGACTTAAAGAATCAGATAAAGACCAAGAAAACGAATTAGTTACTGAAGGGATCCGAGTAAAAACAGAACAAATAGACCGTGCCCGAAATAATCTTGTAAATGGTATGTATCTTGCAGCAGATGGCACATCTGAAGCCCAATCAGAAACACCGAAAAACTTACCGACATCATTAGTTCCAACTAAAGTAATGCATAAAACTACTAAAGACATATTCCTAAATTCATATCTAGAGGATGTAGCACCAGCTTACACCAATCTGCCTGTTCGTGCCCTGCCTACAGACAGGGATGGGGGTGGCACTGTGCCCCCAGATAATGTTCCGCCAGTATCACGACAGACCTCCCCTGTTCCGCCAGCTCCGCCACTTCCCGCACTCAAAACAGACCTACCGAAACCAGTCCTACCTGATCTCACTAAACGACAAATTCAGACTCAGATCCAGACTCCGCGGAGAGATAATGCTCAAGCATCCGCCTCAGGAGGTGCGACAGCGGGTCTACAGACCCCGCCACCGACACACAGATTGCATTTAAGGGACACGCAGAATCCTTTCCAGTCTCCCCACTTATCCCGGCTTGACGCATTTAAAGAGAAGATGTCAGTTTGCAGATATGATCCAGTACCCGGAAAAGACGATTTAATGATATTAGCATCACTACGATTAAGATCTGCCACCGATAGCTTGCTATGCTATGTAGGAATGCAGGAACGCCTCGACAGACTATATGAGTTTATACAGACAGGGAAAGACCCTGACAGTGTCAAAGATGCCATGCATAAACAGAAAGTTGACATTCAAGCACAGATATTACGATTTTTCATAAATTGTGTAATAAGAGAACGAGACAGGCCCGAGACAGACCAAAGTGAATTAGACGCATTAAACAAGTGGGGTCAAAATATAGCCGAAGGAAAGCATGATAGAGGGAATTGCATAGCCAGTATGTCCCAGAAAATTAGAAAGGCAGTATTGACTGCACACCAGGAAGGGAATGATAAAGCTTCCTCCGAGGAGGAAGAAGACCATGAAGCACCAGGAAGGTCTACAGATACTATAGCGTACGTAGGTAAGGGAAATTACCTTAGGAAAGGCATCCGTCCGGAAAGCAAGAGAGTTCTTTTCTCTGCTTTAACAAATCCGAATTCTTCTGAACATCAGTTCCAGGAAACTGATAAAAGGCTTCGAGACCGAGTGGGGTACCATGTACTCAATTCTATGGATGAACAAGAACTAGCCCGGTCAGCCGTGTTATGGGCCGAAAACGCAGACATGTATAATGATGACACATTAGTACAGACATTCTTGAACCTTTCCCCGGAAGAGCAGAAAATAGCAGGTGTATACATGATTCAGCACCTCCTCATCAAGTTCAGAAACCATCATTCTGATCCAGGTCCCTTACACGAGACATTAGAAGCCCTACTCATGGATAGATGGAGAGGTTTTAGTACCAAATTAATACAAATAATTCTAGAACAACGATGTAAGTATAACACCTTCATAAGTCCTGAATATGTTCCCGCCCCGCCTCCAGAAAGGAAAACGTACCACATGCAATGCGGTGGTGGCATTGAAAGTCAGAACCCCTTACGAGAAGTACACCCAGTTATGGGTACGGACCAACGCTTGAAGCGTGTGTATGTTCACACACCACTGACTAAGTTAGAACTGTTAGAAATGAAGAAATTAGTTCCGTGCCATGATAAAGACCCTGCAGGTTTTCACAGAGAGCTTAAAGATATGTTACTGATGGGAGATTACACGTATGATGATATTATGAAAATGTTAAAAGTACTGTTGCCCACGGGCATTTACGAGAAATTAAAGGAAAAGGATTGGGAGGTGGGAGAGTCAAAGATAGCATGGACAGAAATAGAAGACGAAGAAAGCAAACGAGTCCCAGGGTTAGGCCTTGGGGATAAGACTAAAGCATTACCAGGTTTAATAGTACAGGTTTTGCCAAGATTATTGACAACTAGAAAGGAAGATTGGGACGCAATCTCGTCCTGTAAACAGAAACAAGATGAAGATACTAGTGACTTTTATTCAAGATTCGAGAAATGCTTCATCATAAATAGTGGCCTAAAAACTAGTAGTGAGTCATATCCACACCTTTTTGTAACAAAATTAGTAGAGAATGCCCTACCATTAGTCAAAAATAGAGTGTACAAAGTTGAAAGTACTTGGCAAGCAAATACGCCATCTCAGATGTTACAAATGTTACAATATCACCAGAACAGAATTAGGGAAGAACAAGATCAGGAACAGAAACGTATGAAAGACACGAAAATGAAAATGTTAGTAGCTCAGACGATTCCAGCCGACGGTCATAGAAAAGGTGGGGCCCAGACCAATCATTCTGCCGCTCCCGTTAAAGGGACATGTAATTATTGCAAGCAGCCAGGTCACTACGTACATGAATGTCCAGTCCTGAAACATAACATCGAGACAGGTAAAACTAAAGAAAGACCGCGTCCGCCTAGACATGAACAGGGTCATCAACAGACCTCACAGAACGAACAGCCAATGCAGAATACACAGCCTATGCATGATCAGTCCCACACAGTACAGACAGTAGCAGTACCGCAGCCACAACATGCCCAGACACAGCCCATTGCCGCAACTCGGCAAGTATCACAACAGATGTACCAGTATGCCCAGTCGGCATATCCAGATTATCCCCGTTATACATGAAACAGCCTAGGGAGGGAAAGTGATTTGCCTCTTATTGAAATTCCTGTAGATCAAGAAGGTCCTTATGTACACAGTCATGTATTAGGAAAAGACAGAAAATTTTTAATTGACACAGGGGCAAGTCGCACTACTATCAGTCACAATGAAGTCCCAGGGGCACCCCTCTCAGGCTCGCAGAATGTTTCCCTTGGTTTTTCAGGACAGCCTATTGTAAATGAAGTATCAGAACCAGTACCATTAGCTGTGGGTCCATTATCTCGAGTTACAGATTTGTTACTTACGAAATCATGTCCAGAAAATCTGTTAGGAATTAAAACACTGAAGGCTCTAGGAGCTATAATATGCTGTTCCCCGGAGGGAGTCAGACTCTTTCTACGGGATTTCAAGGGTCATTATGTTTTTCGTGATTTTGATGTCAGATTGAAAAATGTACCAGATCACTTATGGGCAAAAGGCCCAGCAGATGTAGGTTGTATGCATATCACTCCATATCGTGTCACACTCAAGACAGGAGTTGTCCTACCCAGAATCAGACAATACAAGTTACCACCCGATGCTGTAGTGGCTTTACTGAAAATAATTGAAGAGCTTATTGCCCAGGGAGTGGTCGTAGAGACCGACTCCAATATCTGTAATTCACCCATCATTCCAATTCTTAAACGTACAGACCGCAATGCACCGCCAGTATATCGGCTGGTGATTGATCTTCGAGAACTGAACAAATGTATTGTACCACAGTATCCTGTGGTCCCCGATATCTCTTCCCTATTGACTACTATTGATTCAGAAGCAGCGTTCTTTACTGTAATCGATCTCAAGAACGCTTTCTTCAGTGTACCTATTGACCCGGAGAGCCAATATCTCTTCGGATTCAGTTTAAATGGACGAAGTTTCAAATTTTCCCGCGCACCTCAAGGATTTACAGAAAGCCCCAGCATCTATAGTCAAGCACTGAAAAGACAACTAGATTGTATCCAAATGCCAGTTAATACAGCTTTACTACAATACGTCGATGATCTACTGATCACCGCACGAAGTGAGCCCGAATGTGAACAAGCATCTCTGACAGTTTTGCATTTCCTGGCCGACAAGGGACACAAGGTGTCCCCTTCGAAGCTACAATTCTGTGTTCAGCAAGTTGTGTACTTGGGTCACTTGCTGTCCAAAGTGGGGAGACAGCTCACTCCCGATCGCATTCAGTTAATTGCAAATATGCCGCGACCCCAGACACAAAAGGAAGTGCGGGCCTTCATAGGCCTCACCTCGTACTGCAGACAATGGATTCCTCAATATGCATTTCTAGCTAAACCACTCATTCAGTTAACGACGCAGGAGGCTGCAACTTCCATTGCCCTCCCTTGGACTCAGGAACACACACAAGCCTTTGAGGAATTAAAGAAAGCTTTATGCCAAGCACCAGTTTTAGCGACACCATGTTACAGCAAACCGTTTACACTTTTTGTTACAGAACGTGACGGTACAGCATTGTCTGTCCTCACTCAAGATCAAGCAGGTTCACATAAGCCTTGCGCTTATTTTTCAAGTACATTGGATTCAGTAGCACAGGCACTCCCTGCATGTTTAAAGTCAGTAGCAGCAACAGCGTTAGCAATCAGACAAAGCGACTCAATTGTTTTAGGTCATCAGTTAACGGTACAAGTTCCACACTCTGTAGAGGTTCTGTTAAACAGAACCCAGACTCAGCACTTGACTATAGCATGACTCACAGGTTACGAATTGACATTATTCCAGCCACACATAGAAATCAGACGCTGCAGTATCCTGAACCCAGCAACACTGTTACCTACAGTTATGACAGATCCAGCTCCACATGATTGTATAGAGATCATTAATGCAGTAACAAAGCCCCGACGAGATTTAACAGATGTTCCATTGACAAATCCAGACCTGACACTTTATGTGGATGGTTCATGCATGAGAACAAGTACAGGAGAGTTAGTGGCCGCGTATGCTGTGACCACTGAAACTGAAGTTAAAGAAACACACCGTATTGATACACTGTCTGCTCAAGCAGCAGAGCTCATCGCTCTGACCCGAGCCTGTATTCTAGCCAAGAACAGAAATGTTAACATATACACAGATTCCCGCTATGCGTTCGGAGTCGTACACGACTTCGGCATGCTGTGGCAAGAAAGAGGTTTTCTGACCTCTCATGGTACAAAGATCCAACATGGTCCTCTCATTCAAGCACTGTTAGAAGCAATACATCTGCCTTCAGCCATATCCGTCATGAAGTGTAAAGCACATACTAAAGCCACAGATTCTGTTTCCCAGGGTAACGACCTGGCAGATCAGACAGCAAAACATACAGCACTGACCGACACTCAGATAAATGATACGACAAAAACAACAGATCCGATAAACTGTATGACAGTCAGGGATCCCACACTAGATGTTATCGACATTCAGACACATGCTACTCCAGAAGAAATAAAGAAATGGATTGAACTAGGAGGGATCCAGACAGATCAAGGTTGGATGACGAAGGGAAAATCGACATGGTTTCTCCCTGACTCTATGGTTCAAGTCATGATAAATACAGCACATAGTCCTGCACATCTAGGAGAGAAAGCAATGCTAGACAGTTTACAAAATCTCTGGAACAATAAACACTTACGAGCAGCAGCAAAACAGAAAGTGCGTACTTGCATGATCTGTTGTCAGTTCAATCCAGGTAAAAGCGTCCCTGTAGAGCAAGGTGGATTTCATCCTCCCGATCACCCTTTTGAAGTCCTCCAGATGGATTATATCCAGATGGACCGTTGTCGAGGATTTAAATATGTTCTCGTAGTTGTCTGTGCTCTGTCCCGCTGGACCGAAGCATACCCAGTCTCAGATTACACTGCTCCGACCACTGCCAAACAGTTGGTTCGTGAATTTTTCCCACGATACGGCCTGCCTCGTGTCGTGTACTCAGATAACGGTCAGCCATTCTCGTCTGCCTTAATGAAAGAAGTTTCCTTATTACTAGGATACCAGTGGAAGTTCCATTGTGTCCGACACCCAGAAGCCGCAGGCCTTGTTGAGAGGCATAACCAGACACTAAAGATCCGCCTTGCCAAAATATGTCAGGAAAAAGGGGTCGACTGGATAGTCGCCCTGCCAGTGGCACTATTCTATATGAGAATGGTCGCCCATTCGAGATCAGGGCTATCTCCGTACGAGGTGGTCTTTGGAAGACCACCGAATATGTGGGGGACGCCCATTCCCAAAAAGATTACTGATGTTGATTCTAATATGTTGACAGATTACCTTGCCTCCTTGATGTCTGCACTCCAATCATGTCGTTCACAGGTTGCCGCAGCCTTCCCTGACAACACTGATGTAAAGCCACATGACGTCCGTCCCGGTGATACTGTCCTCGTCCGCAACTTCGACAGAAAAAGTCCGTTGGAGCCCCGCTGGAAGTCTCCGAAGACCGTTCTTCTAACAACAAGGACGGCGGTGAAAATCGAAGGAAGAAAGGGGTGGGTACACACGAGCCATATAAAGAAATTTGCTGGACTGAAACCTGACCCAGACTCGTCCACCCCCACCAAAGACTGTGTTACCAAAGACTTTACCGAATCGAAACGAGAAAAGACTCCTCAAGAACTATATCGCATGAAATTACGATCTAGCAAGTCAGACAGTTTAATTGTTTAAGTCCTCCCCTAGGTGAATCGGTTAAATAGTTTCTGACATGTATCCCCTAGATCGAGATAGAGAGAGAGAAGCAAAGAAACGTACATATTGCAAATCACTTCGTAGTCACTGCATAGTGACACTAATAATTATGTTTATTATCAGCATTTTAATTATTATTGCTAGCATCTTGTTACCTATCTATTATCCTATTTTCAAGCGTGAACAATCTGCTTACAATGTCTCTGCTGAACACACTTTTAGTGAGTTACCTCCTCATGAGCTTTCCTACAGACTTGCGCTGCGCAACAATACATTCATTAGTATGTTACATCATTCTCATCAAACTAACAATGCTACAAACTGCTGGATATGTGGCCGACTCCCTCCCTACCAGAATTACAAGGGAGCTCTGCCCCTCTTTCCGTACCCGTTCTCTCACAATGGCTCCTGCGGAGCATGGTTCAGAATAATTAATTCTTTAGATCCCGACATTGCTGTTTTCGATGGGGGTTGGGTTTGGGGAAACTTGAACTTGGTCCTGCTAGACGTCTGTTACCCAGATAAGGAGGGACTTCCCACTAGAATAGGAACTGATCTAGAAAATGAAGTATATGGATTAGGTAATTACACAATCAGCCTTATGATTCTTACTGTCGAATCCGAAGCCACACCAGTTCTACCTATTATGTCAGTACTGCCAGTCACTGGTGAATTATGTATCAAGAAGAAAGGTTCAGTACACTTAGGTCATAGTAAATGCACTACTGTGGTCGAATTCAGTGATCATGGAAAGTCATCTTTCAAAGCTATCAGTCATTCTTACTTTGTTTGTGGTCATACCGCATACATACGTCTACCTCCAGATTGGGATGGTATCTGTTACATTGCATTCCTTCTGCCACCTGTTTTTCTAGCTCCTCCTGATTACCATAGAAATAGCAATCTAGTAAAGAATAGACCCAGAAGAGATGTCCCACTTGTCGACTACACAGAAACGGCATGGGAACAGTACACCGATTTTAATAAAGGATTCTTTTTCTTTTTAGGACCTGTCCAGAATAGTAAATTAATACGCAGATTAACTAGAACACTTGAAGCAGTAGTAAATGAAACTGCCTCCGCCTTAGGTAACTTAACAGAAGAGCAGTCCGCTATGCGGGTTGTTGTCCTTCAGAATCGTCTTGTAATTGACGTCATCTTGGCAGATAGAGGTGGAGCCTGTAAGGTCATCGGGTCAAGTTGCTGTGTTTTCATTCCACAAAACGCACCATCAGTATATCAAGCTATTACCCGTCTTCATAATATTGCAAATCAGATACATCAGAATCCAGGCACCTGGACTTGGTCCGGTTGGTTCTGGACAACGTTAACAGCTTGGGGATGGAAGATCCTATCCTTTCTAGGCATTGGCCTAGTCCTAGTATTCAGTTGCTGCCTGTGCCTACAATGTGGGCCAGCGATTTGTGGACTGTGTGCCACTTCTTGTATTGAACATTCCAGTTTTCATTCAAAACGTAACCGAAAGAAAGAAGAACAAATGATGTTACAAGAACAGACTGATCGATTCATGAGGATCGATATTTCATGAAGGGTCCGTAGGGAACAAGGAGGGAATGAGGAAAATTAAATTTTGGCCATGTTGTGTTCCCTAGCGCGTACCCCACCGACTCCATGTCCCAGCTTAAAGTGCATGTAACTTCCTTTCTGTGCCAGCTATGAAGACGCAAATACATTTGCGTCCACCGTTAACTTGTCCTCTTTCAGATCCACCATGAATGGATTATGTAGTCCGTTCCTAAGTATGCTATGTCACCGTCTTTTTGTAGTACATTTCTCATATTCTTCCTGCTCTAGCAAGAGTAGGCCCTGAATTCCTGCCATCTGAACCTCTTTTGTGGCTCCTGACTCTGCCCAGGCTACCTCTATACCCGTGAACTCTGTCCTACTTTCAGCGCGGCCCCTCGCGCTCAGCTCAGCCTGCTTTCTGCCAAGACTGACTATAACCTTCGAGTTATCTGTTCCGCTCCCCGAGAATACATTCCTGCCTACTAGATCTTGTAAACATCCTCCCCAGCTGCAGAGCCAAAAGGGCCGACCTGTCTTAATGCAAGTAATTCATAGCCTCTGTTGCCATGCTTCCATGGAAGGCCCCGTGCCCCCCGCTTCACATGTAGACACTCAGGCGCTTATACACGCATCCACAGTTAGCATAGAATAGCTTCTGCCCTAGAGACCTTTCCGCCCAGATAGTATAGTTCCTAAACATCAGATATCAGATATGATAGAAGTACAAGTTGATCTGACATGCCAGACTTCTGTCTCTTTCCGTCAGTGTAAATGTCAAGTCCCCTGCACCCCGTCAATCACACGTCATGCAGCTGCGCGCGCATCCAAGCTTCCGATTTCTGCTGACATTGCAACATTCTGTTAGCACCACCCCTTGGTGCCACCCACTTGCGTCACTTATCAGTGACGTTTCTAGCACACACCTCTGGTTCACGCCTAGTTTACGCCTCTTGATGATGTACTAGTACCACGTGTATACTGTTATCTTGTCTTCTCTCAGCTGTTACGCCTCTTACATTGATTCTTATGGTATAAATCAAGTATATAAGCTATGTATTGTCAATAATCGAGAGCGCTCTATCCCTTCTGACACCCCTGTGGTGGTCAGAACATGATATCCTGATTCCTTTATGAGGAATAAAACCCTTAGAAACTCTAACACCACGGACTCTGTCTTTTTTTTCATTCCGATTGAGTTATTATTGATTAAGTACTTACCTGCATAGAAATTAAGAGAGTAAATTAATTATTTACGTCACAACCTTCGGCCAAGAGCAGCATGTTGGTCAGACCCTGTGCCATACCCTCCTTGGGCAATTCACTGAAAGAGTTTGGCTGCAGGCCCTTGTTTACAGCAAGGTCATGTCTCCACCCCATTGCAAATGGATAGCCGCAAGTGTGGCTATTGGCCCTGTGCAGCTGTAGTGCTCCAAATAATGTATGTTTTTTTCTTTTTTTAGCTAGATTTGTGACTCTAAAGATTGATTCGCAACACCATGGGATTATCGGGGTTATGATACGTGTATCCAGCAAAGGATTTGTTAATCTCATAATAAAAATAATTCCTAATTTTTTATTCATTTTAATACCATGAGGTCTCTCTGGTGCCACCCTCAAAAAGCCCTGAATTTCAGGGTGTACTAACTCTGTCCCTTTATGCCCTTTTCTCACATGTTCCCAACAAAGGCCCACATGCATCATTGTTTCATTTTGCACTTCCTAATTTGCGATTTTTAGGGAATCGCAAATTAGGAAATGCAAAATGGGATGCATGTACATTTTCTCAAAATATTTGAGAATCGGTAAAAATCGCAATTTTTACCGATTCTCAAATATTATGCGATTAGCAAAGTGCGAATTCGCAATTCCCATTCATTCCTATGGGCTAAAATGCCCATAGGAATGAATGGGAATTGCGAATTCGCACTTTGCTAATCGCAAATCCTGATTGCATTTCAAGGGTGGAGAGGGGGGTTCAAATGACCCCCCCTGCACCCATGAAATGTTTTTTTCGCATCATGTTGCACACACACATGTCCTAAGGACATGTGTGTCCGTAACATGAATGTGTAAAAAATGCTTTTGCAGCGTTTTTAACACTTTTTGCAAATTTACCGAGTGGTTCAACCACTCGGTAAATTTGACACCCTAATTGCGAATTCGCAATTATAAAAGTAATCATGCATTGCTTTTAATAAATCGCAGATTTGCGATTTCTTAAAAGCAATCGCATTTTTAGAAATCGCAAAAATGTGCGATTTCTAAAAATGCTTGATGCATTCCAAAAAGCATTTTTGGAATCGCAAACGGCCGATTTTAAGGAATCGCACCGTTTGCGACTCCAAAAATGCTTGATGCATGTGCCCCATAGTGCTTAGTGAACTGTTCTGGGCAATAGTGGCCGGAAAAAGAATTCTGTGATGACCTGCAAATTAGGAACTGTTCTGGGCAATAGTGGCCGGAAAAAGAATTCTGTGATGACCTGCAAATTAGGATCTGTAGCCACATTTGCAAATTCACAGTGGGTGACGGAGAAAAAAGCTCCCTCCCCAATGCTGTTTCTTTATTTTATCCATTGAATTTGAAAATACTCAGAGGTTCCTCGAATTAACAGTCCAAACATCCTAAAATCCAAACTCTCCATTCTCAACCTGGACACCTACGTAAATGCTCATTTCTGAAAAATTACAGAACGGATTGACACCAAACCAACAAAAGCACAATCCTTGTGTTAAGTGCTACCTTTATCTGTTCAGTTGTTATTTCTGCACGGAAAGCAAAGTATCCGATGGGAAATAAGTGGAAAATGGCACTTAGGGACCATTCCTTTTTCTTGTCCTCCGTTTGACACATCTAGCAAACCGAGCCATATAGAACCCAAAGTGTATATATATTTGTTTGTAAAGTTTGGTGTGGAAATGCCAAATAGTGGAAAAGTTATAACAAAATAAAAATTGCCTCTCCTATGAACACTCTCATCTAACCATAACATCACTGTTACTATATATATATATATATATATATATATATGTATGTATATAGCCCAAAAAACACTTGTGACACAGCGCCAGTAAAGCTCACACTACTGTAGGGGTTTATAAGTTCATTTATTCAGGCTGATGTGTTTCAAATGTTTGTGTATATATAGATATGGAGTTCTTCTCCCGAACACAGAGTCCAGCGGCTCCCTGTCAACAAACTGAAACTTCACTGCTTTGAGGTCAGTTTTTAAAAGTTCATTTTATTTTTCTTCTTAATGGCAAATACACACAGTCAATTCGGTCTACAAGATCGGACCGACGCGTTTCAGCGAACTGCCTTCTACGGGGTCTATATATTTATATATATCTTTGTATATGTATATGTATATATATTCACTGAAAAAAACACAGGTGTTATAATTAGGAAATAACATTAACACCTGCACAAATTCTCTGAAAAAAACAAAGGTCACAGGGACCTTATGGTTAGGATATAGAATTTTAAAAAACATTAGAAATTCACTGAAAAGCCAAAGGTTACAGGGACATTATAGTTAGGCTCAGATTTCACTAATACAAAACAAGTGAAATTCACCAGTTATAGTTAACTGAGCTAACTATAACTTACACCCCCACAATACACTGCTTATGCCTCACGTAATACATCACTCATCACTTGGTCAGTGACATCAGTGATGACATCTCAAATGACATCACTGATGACATCATCCAGAGAGTGTAAATATTTTGTAAATGTTTCTGAGACTTAAAGAAATATACCAAGATACTGCAGATGTTAAATTGCTATTCTTTCTGTACTACTAATGAGTGATACTCCTTCTAACATATGTCACCTGAGTGGTTGCGTAACTGTCTGTATTTGTGTGTAAGTAGGCATGAGTGACTCTATGGGTGTGTTAGTGGGTGTGCAAGTGGCTGTATAAGTGGGTGTGTGAGTAGCTGTGTGGGGAGTCAGTGGCTGTGTGAGTGGCTGTATTGGTGAGTGAATGGGTGTGACAGTGACTATATGGGTGAGTGGATTTCTGAATGAGTGACTGGGTGTCTGAATAGCAGTATGGGTGAGTGAGAGGAAGCGGGAGTGCTTGTATGGCTGTCTGAATGGGTATGTAAGTTGTTGCATGAGTGTATGAGTGAGTTTGTGAGTGCTTGTATGGGTGAGTTAGTAGCTGTGTTGAGATGAAGTATGGGTGAATGATTGGGTGTGTGGGTGTCTGTATGTGTGAATAAGTGTGTGCGTGAATAGCTGCATGGGTGATTGTATGGCTGTGCGAGTGGCTGTATGGATGAATGACTTTATGAGTTGCTGTATGAGTGAGTGAAAGGTTGTGTGAGTGGCTGCATGAGTGAGTAAGTGGATGTATGAGTGGCTCTATGGATGAGTGAGTGGTTGTGTGTGAACATGTATGGGTCTGTAAATGGGCATGTGAGTGGTTGTGTGCATGTGTGAGTGGGTGTATGAGATGTCATCAGTGATATATTTTCAGATTTCAGCAGTGATGTAAACAGTGATGTCACTGATTGTGTCATGAGTAATGTAATATGTGAGGTCATAAGCACTGCATTATGGGGACGTAAGTTTTAGTAAGGTGCAGTAACTATAACTGCTGAATTTCACTGGTCTTGTGTGTCTGATATGTGAACTTAACTATGATGTCCCATTAACCTTTTTTTCCAGTGAATTTCTAAGGCTTGATTTTAATTCAATTCCCTAACTATAACTTCCCTGTAACCTTTGTTTTTTTCAGTGCATTACTTTGATTTTTTAAATTCTATTTCCTAACTATAATGTCCCTGTAACCTTTGGTTTTTTCTGTGGATTTTTAGGGGTTATTTTAGTATAAATTGTACTACAAATGCATTTGCAAGTTTAATTTTGTAATACTAGTTTTTTTTAACTCTATAATTCTTTTTATTAAACATAGTTAATATACATTTTAGAAGTAAAAAAACACAATTCGAACTAATGTCATTTTTTGTAAATGTAATTAAAAAAGTTTTCTTTAAAAAAAATATTTTAAGGTTCCGCAGTACCACCAGGGTGCCCCAAAAAAAGGCATGACTACAAGTCTATATGGTTCTAATTCCGGTCACAATATAGGAACGAAACCATAAATTCTGATTTGCGGATTTGTCAAAACATGTAAAAAAAAATTAACATACATACATCCCTTATTTTTTAGTAATGATGTGAGTGTAAACATATTCATTTGTACCTATATGCAGTCAAATGTGTGTTTTTAAAGATACTTCTATTAGGAGTGTCACGATATTGCAAATCAACAGACTGAATCCACGACTCGGTCGATGGTGCACCCAAACCATAACATCTGATTGGGTACATTAGGATCCCACCCATGTTGAAGGAAAACACACCCTAAATCAGTTATTTCTCTTTCAGGTCTGTTCAGAGAGTATAGAGAACAACTGGTGCTATGTTTTTGTCCAGTTTTGTCCAAAAACAACATAGGTGAGCAAGAAGATCCTGCACTAGTTGTTGAAGAGAAGGAATAGATGCAACCTAAAAGTGATATGTTAAAACACTTCATTGCCTTCTGAGAAAAAGAAGGTGAGTGCAAGGTATGTGCAGTGCAACATCTGTGGAAAATAATTATCCAGAGTCCCTGCAAAACATATTGCAGTGGGATGAGTTGCATGTGGAAGCAGGGACGAGTTGCATGTGGAAGCACCTAAAGACAATCTACGAATGCATATACAACAGAATGATACGGGGGTAGGCAGGTGAAGCAGGAACTTCAACATCTTCAGCAGCATTGTCACAACCATCAGCAGCTGAAGTAATCACTGTTCCAGCTCAGAAACCTTAAGTGAAATGCCAATTCACTGTGATGAATGCCACATTCCTGTGGGTTGAAGATGACATCGGTGACTGCATACCTCAATGCAGTGAGTAATGACCATTTTTAATAGTTTTTTTCTCCCATTTAAACCTTTCTCTTTTTAAAAGACTGAAGCTGGCTGTTTCTTTCCTAATATCCTTCCATCACCTCTTTTACTACCTTGTTTATTTTTGTTCCTAATTTTCTTTTTTTAAATATACATGTGTTAAAAAATGCTTCTGCAAAAAAACCCTGTTCTTTTCAGAACCATTTCATCTGGTCAAAGAAAGAGCTAACTACGTTTTTTATGTTTTTTTACCTTTGTCTGTTTAAGAGTTTGTGTGTTTTTGTATATGTATGTGTGATACACATAAGTGAAATTAAAATAGTACATGGGACTACTATTTTGATATTCACCAAGGGTAATGATTCTATAAAATACTAAAGAAGACAGTAGCAAATATTTTGCAATGTCATCGGTCAAACTAAATTAGAAATGAATGTGCAAATGACTGTATGTATGTATGTATGTATGTATGCAGGAGCATACATTAAATAAAGGTCTGTAGCTAGTTAGGTCAAACAATTGACAGAAACAGTTCCAGGTCCCTCTGTAAAAAGCAACCACTAATCAATTTAACATAAAAACATATATACACTAATATATCTGGAAAAATATAATGCATTTTATGGTTCAGTCTGACTTGTTATTATTTTGAATTCTCATTTTTTCCCCTTTTTTTATATATATAAAAGAGTTTGTTCATCTCATAGGATACATGTATGAATACATTCATATAACAAAATTCATATAAATTGATTCATGCTTATTAAACATAAAAATCCCATAAATAATATACGATAGACATGAAGTTGATGGAGGCAATTCGGTAGATGTAGACTACGCGCTTTTCGGCATTGCTGCCTTCATCAGGTAACCGTCTATTGCACTGAAATTTGGTATATATGAACTGGATTCTTAAGGGAATCCGTAGTTTATACTGACAGCCAAGGATGGAATGAACCTCCGTGTATGGATGAACTATAAGGGCACAATTATGTTTAAAAATTGGCGTCCATATCAGACACGATCATCTTGGAATGGTCCATATATGCCACCATAGAAGTTATTTTATATATAGTTATAGGCAGGGAAGGCTGTAAATGATATATGGCACTAGGTCTGTCTCCTGGATATAGGGGCTCATGAACGTGGCTGCTTTAGAAAATTACATGATGTCCTTCGGTGTATGCTGCTAGCGTCTTTGGGAAAGTCCCGAGCGGTAACCGAAGTCCGTATGGTATCGGGGGCTGCCATAATATCCAGGAGCATGCCAGTGACTACATGAGTGTAAGAGTCCATCTGTAAGTGTAAATGTTTCTCTGGGTGTGTGTCTGGCTTCGTGAGTGGATGTATCAGTGTGCACCTGGGTGTTTGAGTACATGTATCAATGTGTGGCTAGGTGTGTCAGTGGCTCTATCAGTGTTTGACTGGGTGTGTAACTGGCTGTATCAGTATGTAAATGGGTGTGAGAGTGACTGTATCAGTGTGTGGCTGAGTGTGTGAAGGGCTGAATAGCTGTGTGGCTGGGTGTGTCAGTGGCTGGATCAATGTGTGTTTGGATGTTTGAGTGGCTGTGTCGGTGTACGAGTGTGTCTATAAGTGGCTGTATGGGATGTAAGTGGCAATATGTTTGCATAAGTAGGTGTGCGAGTGGCTAAATGAGTGTGTGCCTGGGTGTGACAGTGGCTGTAATGATGTGTGCCTGGGTATGTCAGTGGCTCTATCGGTGAATGCCTGGGTGTTTGAGAAGCTGTATCAATGTGTGAGTGGGTGTGCAAGTGGCTGTATCAGTGTGTGAGTGGTTATATTGGTGTGTGGTGGGTATGTCAGTGGGTTTATTGGTATGTGCATGGGTGTTTACGTGGCTGTATTGATGTATAGCTGGGTGTGCCAGTAGCTGTATCAGTGTGAGTGGCTGAACCAATGTGTGACTGGGTTTGTGAGTGGCTGTATTAGTGTGTAAGTGGATGTGTAACTCTCTGTATCATTGTGTGAATGGGTATGTGAGTACCTGTATCAGTGTGTGGCTGGGTATATGAGTGGCTCTATCAGTGTGTAAGTGGGTGTGTGAGTGTCTGTATCAGTTTGTGGGTGTGTGTGTGAGTGGCTGTATTGGTGTGTGGTTGGGTGTGTTATTAACTGTATCAGTGTGTGCCTGTCTATGTGAGTGGCTGTATTGGTGTGTGTCTGGGTGTTTGAGTGGCTCTATCAGTGTGTAAGTGGGTGTGTGTGTGTCTGTATCAGTGTGTGGGTGGGTGTGTGAGTGGCTGTATTGGTGTGGGGCTGGGTGTGATTGTGGCTGTTTAAGTGGCTATCTCAGTGTGTGAGTAGATTTGTAAGTGGCTGTATCAGTGAGTGAGTGGCTGCACAATGTGTGGTTGGGTGTGTCAGTTGCTGTATCAATGTGTACCTGGATGTTTAGGTAGCTGTATTGGTGAGTAGCTGGGTATGTCAGTAGCTGCATCATATCTGAGTCAGTGTGAGTGGCTGTATCAATTTGTATATGGGGGTGTGAGTGGTTGTATTGGTGTGTAAGTGGTTGTGTGAATGGCTGTATCAGTGTGTGAATGGGTGTGTGAGTGTCCGTATTAGTGTGTGGCTGGGTGTGTCAGTGGCTGTATTTGTGTGTGGCTGGGTGTGTCAGTAGCTGTATTGTTGTGCGCCTGGGAGTCTGAGTGTCTGTATCTGTGTGAATAGGTGTGTGAGCAGCTGTATCAGTGTGTGAATGGCTATGTCTGTGACTGTATCATGTGTGAGTCAGTGTGTAAGTGGCTACATTAGTGTGAGAGTGGCTGAATGGGTGTGTGGCTCAGTGTATAAGTGGCTGTATTGATGTGTGGGTGGCTGTGTAAGTGGCTGTATCAGTATGTGGCTGGGTGTGTGAGTGACTGTATCAGAGTACAGTCACTCTGGATGGGTGTGTCAGTGTTTGTATCAGTATGTGCCTGGGCGTGTAAGTGGCTGAGTCAGTGTGTGAGGGGGTCTATAAGTGGTTGTATGAGGTTGTAAGAAAAGAAGCAGTCTGATTGTATAAGTGGGTGTATGTGTTTTTTATTTGAAGTCTGGAACACCCTCATAATATAAAGTAATACAATAACACTCTACCAACGGTTTTGTAAACCATATTACTCCAGGAAACACTGATATTCACATGTATAGAAAAAGAAGAAATATATGAATTAGTATTGCAATTTATAACATTTTTAATTCAACTCACAAAATGTCACCAATGCACAACTGCATAATAGCAACATATCACTACACATTTCTCATGCTATAAAGCTAGGTTATAATTAAAAAAAATCCCTTGTTTACTGTTCTCAGGTTTTACACTTATACACAATTAATGATGTACTGTACCAAAAATCATCCTCGGACAGTGGGGGAGAACCAATCATTTGTACTGCATGAAAAAAGTTCCCAATATGTCAGGGCAAGAAACCAACAATGCACATTGCACTCACTATAATTTCTTTTAATGATCATTTCACCTATTCCTCTACTTATCCAAACGAGGACAAGCTGAGCATAAGGACATTTTGATTATAATTATTAGTAAATAATCTTATAATGTTTTTATTAAAATTGTATTGTATATATTCTGTTTTTTTCTTTTATGACCTCATTTAGGTTGAATAAAGTCTATTTGATTGATTGATTAGAAGTTCTAATATGTATTTAAAGCTCATCAGAATAGGAAAACCGTATAAAGACATCACCATTTGTTGGCCGCATGATGTCATAGATCCTGATAATGTGTCTATAATAACACGACTATTATTCTTTTACAACTGTAATCCTCCTTAGAACTTTGGTTCCAGAAATATTTAAGAGGAATTTGTTAACTTATAAGGAAATCTTTGCTTGAAATTTAGGTTCCTATCATTACACTCTGTCCACCCACTCCACTTTTTAGATAGACAGTGTAATGACCAGATCTAATACTAACTCATCCATGAAACATCATAGCAATACTACCATATGTTTTTCCAGAAATATATTTGTCCTTCTTTAAAGTTAGGAATCACAGTTTTTAAATTAGTTCCATCTGCTCTGCCTTGTTGCAGCATTAGAATAACATACTTGCCACTTCTTGCTACATAGAAAGTTGACACAAGATCTGTTTGACAATTTGAACATATATTGTTTTGTGTAGCTTGTCTCACCAATCTGTTAAAACTCATACTTTTGCAGTATGGCAAAGTTAAATAAATGAAACACTCAGAATATATTTCTGTAGTTGATCTGCAGTTTTCAGAATCAACATCAGATCAGCAAAAGCGACCTTTATCAAATCCCAACTGGACAAAGCTAAAAATCAACCCAAAAGGCTGTTTGAACCTATTAAGTCACAAGCCAATAACACGCCTATCCAATCTCCTCTCATCTCCTGCCCTT
Organism: Lissotriton vulgaris; assembly: GCF_964263255.1. Lineage (NCBI taxonomy): Eukaryota > Metazoa > Chordata > Amphibia > Caudata > Salamandridae > Lissotriton > Lissotriton vulgaris. The sequence continues at coordinate 604,900 of NW_028255105.1, forward strand.
AGCCTCACTGAGATGACTTTGAGGACTTCTTCCTTGAAAAGTTGAACAAGATTGAATCAGACCTAAGGCTGACCCTGATTGATCTATCACTCACTCCTGACTCCTCCTTACCTGAGCTACCTCTCATGGTCCCCTGTCGCATTTCTAAAAACAATGCCTCTTGGAGTCAATTCATATCCCTCAACAACACATCCATCTTAAACATTCTTGCTACCTTGAAACTTTCAAATCACTTCAATGATCCCCTCCTCCCAATCTCTTTAAAGACATGATAAAATCACTAGTCACCCTCTGGGCCAAGATTGTCAATGCTTCTCTGTTTCAAGGCGAAATCCCGGACTGCCTAAAGTAAGGTCTGGTTCTGCCTATTTTTAAAAAACAGACAGCTGACCCTGATCTAAATAATTTTCATTCAATCACAAACATCCCTATTCTGGCAAAACTCCTAGTGTTAAGGGGAAACATGCTGTCACTTCTACTGCATACATACTGCATAAGTATGCTGCCTATTATTGTGTGTTCTGTTCTGGAATTACATCTTGTACTTAGATTGACACTATATTAGTTTGGTATTAATGTTTTGTGATGTTCGGGGGAATTACTCAAGGAAAACATTTACTTTCTGCAATACGATCTTTCTCTTGCTTTTGCCTGTGCTTGTTTGATTTGGACAATCCAGCAATGCTCACGCTGCTTCCCTCACGTGTGCACCGGTATTTGGCTTCCAAGTGAGGGTTGTAAACGTTCGAGGAGCGGCACAGTATTTAAGCCGCCTGAGAGATGCGATGACGCTTCGCTTCATCTTGAAGCTGCCGATCTCTGCCCTTCTCCCGTCCCGCGTACCTTGTTATCCAGCAACAGCTCATCGCTCTTGAGTTCTTGGTGAAGATCTTCGTGTATCCTTTAACAAAACAAGCAGATAACAGAACTTTCCAAGTCACTGTATCTTCGGACTCTGAGTCTCCAGTCTTCTTCCAAGTTATCAAACAACAGCGGTCCTTAGCTAATTTACAAATCAACATAATACAGTATAGAAACACAATGGAAAGCTATACGAATTAAGATTTCCAAACCCAGCCGGGAAAGGAGTTTATTTTCTGGAGACAATGTCCAATCTTAGAATATACACAAAATAGTTTGACACAAGCCTGTGCCATACATAACAAGAAAAAGAAGAATAGAGTTAGGGTGAAAGGGGTGTCTTTCAGGCAAAGGAAGAGAGCTAAGACAGGGTACTGTGAGCAAATCAAAAAATAGTAATGACAGTATCGCCTGGAGTGAAGTATACACAATCACATTTACCAATATTATTAGTGTAACCCCACTTATTAGTGTCGACGTTTCGATCCCTTAAGCTCGACTAGATATATGGGATCATCATCAGGACTTTTTGATAAAACATGCCTGAATGAAAAAGCCTGTTAAGGAGAAAAAGAAGAAGACAGAGATTTTTCATTGACTTTAGAGAATTCTGCATATATATACCGACTTTGTAACGATTTGCCAGTGCGTAACCAAGTGCATAGTGTTTGTGCCCTGGTGGAAAACATAATAACAACAGTAATGACACAATTCTCGGAATCGCGGTGCAATGCGTGAAAAATTGCGTCAAGGAAAGTGCTTAGTTTGCTGGAGAAGGGATTTCCAATGTGAGTGATGGTGTCAGGCTTAGTGACTACGGGTAGTGTCCCTAAAGGGTTCCTACATAAGGATCGGTTTACTCATACCTCAGTGTGGCGAGGTGGAAGACCTCACAAGAAGAAGTGGAGGAGGGATGGTCCTTCTGCTCAGGTTGCAGTGTGGGTACTACAAGGGAATTGGAAAATAATCAGATTTGGGTTTGTAAATCTGAAGAACCACAAAAGCAGTGGAGAAGGGGTAAATATAAACCTACCACGTAGCTTTTACGTCAAGGAGGTCTTAACGGGGGTCCAGAGGAGAAATACTCAATTCAATGAATGATTATGAGGGTCCGTTTGAAACTGCATAAATTGGCAGTTCTGGAGACATAAATGGAAACAAAAAATAAAATATAATGAGCCCAGTGGGGTGGCGAAAGCGGGGAACCCAACTCCGGTGGTGGGAACGTGAAAGACATACCTTGCTCCGCTGTTACTGTAAACGCGGAGTAGCTTGGATAATGCAGGCATCAATGGCCATGCACGCGGTTTTCCAACAATGTGGGGTTATATACGCTAAAATGAAAACGGGAATCTCATGTCAGGGCATGGCTTGTTAGCGTGCCATGGAACATGCTGGTAAAATTAACAGGAGAGAAACTCACCGAATCTCGCTGGAGACGCGTCTCACCGGGGGCTGCTTGGACAATGCCATTGATGCCTGCATTGATGCCTGCATTATCCAAGCTACTCCGCGTTTACAGTAACAGCGGAGCAAGGTATGTCTTTCACGTTCCCACCACCGGAGTTGGGTTCCCCGCTTTCGCCACCCCACTGGGCTCATTATATTTTATTTTTTGTTTCCATTTATGTCTCCAGAACTGCCAATTTATGCAGTTTCAAACGGACCCTCATAATCATTCATTGAATTGAGTATTTCTCCTCTGGACCCCCGTTAAGACCTCCTTGACGTAAAAGCTACGTGGTAGGTTTATATTTACCCCTTCTCCACTGCTTTTGTGGTTCTTCAGATTTACAAACCCAAATCTGATTATTTTCCAATTCCCTTGTAGTACCCACACTGCAACCTGAGCAGAAGGACCATCCCTCCTCCACTTCTTCTTGTGAGGTCTTCCACCTCGCCACACTGAGGTATGAGTAAACCGATCCTTATGTAGGAACCCTTTAGGGACACTACCCGTAGTCACTAAGCCTGACACCATCACTCACATTGGAAATCCCTTCTCCAGCAAACTAAGCACTTTCCTTGACGCAATTTTTCACGCATGGCACCGCGATTCCGAGAATTGTGTCATTACTGTTGTTATTATGTTTTCCACCAGGGCACAAACACTATGCACTTGGTTACGCACTGGCAAATCGTTACAAAGTCGGTATATATGTGCAGAATTCTCTAAAGTCAATGAAAAATCTCTGTCTTCTTCTTTTTCTCCTTAACAGGCTTTTTCATTCAGGCATGTTTTATCAAAAAGTCCTGATGATGATCCCATATATCTAGTCGAGCTTAAGGGATCGAAACGTCGACACTAATAAGTGGGGTTACACTAATAATATTGGTAAATGTGATTGTGTATACTTCACTCCAGGCGATACTGTCATTACTATTTTTTGATTTGCTCACAGTACCCTGTCTTAGCTCTCTTCCTTTGCCTGAAAGACACCCCTTTCACCCTAACTCTATTCTTCTTTTTCTTGTTATGTATGGCACAGGCTTGTGTCAAACTATTTTGTGTATATTCTAAGATTGGACATTGTCTCCAGAAAATAAACTCCTTTCCCGGCTGGGTTTGGAAATCTTAATTCGTATAGCTTTCCATTGTGTTTCTATACTGTATTATGTTGATTTGTCAATTAGCTAAGGACCGCTGTTGTTTGATAACTTAGTTATACCCATGGTACTTAGCTATCCGTTGGGTCCCCCTTGTATTATAAAAAGTATCCAGCGCAATCACCAGGATTGCAGGGTTGTTCTAAACTCACTTTACCTCGTCATCGAGGTGTACCTTCCTAGTGCCCCTGTACATACACTTCTATATATCCAGGAATACTTCTTTCCTTCTACCTTTTGCCTTAGGAGATGTCAGACCATGCCCCTTTGTATACGGTAGACCACATTAAGCATTTATGCACCTTACCGTCACTCTTATCAGAAACCCCAGATGCCCCAACACCTGCTGAGTCGAGCTTACCAGAGCAGCTAGAAAAGTTAAAGAAAAAACAGGTCAGGCTTCAACTGATGATTTTAATGTTAACTGATTATCTCAAATCAGGGGTAATCCCACTTGGACTTCAAGTGCGTAATATCCCGGGTATCTTTACAGATAATCCGAAATATATATCAAATTTCAGTCACATTGGAACTACATGTTCAAGACAGTGGTTGGCACTCGGTATTGATATTGCCTCAGAGACGCTAAAAACACTTGAGACAGAAATCTCTGATCTGCTTAAACAAATTAATGATTCCGACCCCACAGCTGAATGTAAAAAATTACTGGAGCAAGTGGATAAAACAATAGCTGATTATTATCGCATTGAACAGAATAAAAAGTCCAACAAAATTAAGAAGGACATTAAAAATTATAGCGCTGAAACCACTTATCCTTATCTAAATAAAGATTTTTACACCAACAGACCCTACTTCAATCCTCAGAATAGACCCTGGGGACGTTTTAACAAACGACAAAATATAGTAGGCTTCTCAGACACCTCAGAAGACTCATCTGACAACTCAGATCCAGGTGAGGGAGGTAGCAACCGTGGACGAGGACGCGGAGGAGCACAGGGGAATTTTTTACCCAGAGGCCAGCCAGGCACTCCACTGAGAGGGAGGGCCAAGAAACCCAGGAAATGGTTCAACGCCCCAGGAGAGCGGAGGACCCGCAACAACTTTTACCAGTGGTGATACCCACAACACAAAGCTTGACTGAAACATTGCCCATTTTTAACCTATCCAATCACATCTTACAACATTCTGAGCTGGAACTCTTGAAGAAAGGTCTTTCTTTTGTTCCCACTGTACGTCCAAACTTTATGGAGTTACAGACAGAGCTACTCCGTTTTTTCAGATTGGTTCGTTTGAAAGCATTCTTTCAATTACACCCAGCGCCCGAACCAAATCGCAATACTCCTTTTTGTCCCCCCTCCACTTTTTTACCAACGGCAAATATGGTTCCGCCAGAGATAATCACGTTCGAAAAACTTATTCTCAAAGAGCTTGAGTTTCTTGAAAAGAAGAGATTGTATATTCCTTACAATATCCCCAAAATTGAGAAGGAAGCAATAGACTCACTTAAATCTAACACTGAGTTAATTATTAAAAGTGCGGATAAGGGTGGGGGCATCGTCTTGCAGAATATTGACACCTATAAAAATGAAATCATAAGCCAGTTGAACAACAAGGAACACTATTTGAGACTTGGCCGCAACCCTACGGCTGAAATCCAGGTTCTGATTAAAAAGATTACTACAGACGCCAGAGACGAGGGCTTTCTCAGTAAAAAGGAATATACATTTCTGAATGTCAAATGTCCCCGTCTCCCCGTCATTTACACCCTCCCAAAGGTTCACAAGAGTATTGAGAACCCACCAGGACGACCGATAGTATCGTCCTGTGGTTCTATTTTGGAGCCACTGGGGTCTTACGTGGACTTTTTTATCAAGGATTTTGTGCCTGCCACATGTTGTTATGTCCGTGACAGCATGCAAATGATTAACCTTGTTGAACATCAGCCTTATGACCCTAGCACCCAGACATTGTGTACACTAGACGTAGAGTCGCTCTACACTAATATTCCCCAAGGAGCGGCTCTACGAGTGGTTGAGAAGACATTGGACTCCAGACCAAGACCTCACAGAGTACCTACGCTGTTTATATTGCAGTTACTTGAACTATGCCTGACTAAAAACTATTTTGTTTTTGATGGTACCTTCTACCAGCAGATAAAAGGCACCGCGATGGGAGCAATTTTTGCTCCTCACCTGGCGGTGTTGTACATGGATGCTCTTGAGACAGGCACTATCCTAGCTGATACCAACCCATTCAATGCCAGTATAGTTGTATGGCGCAGATACATAGATGATATTTTCCTAATATGGAATTCTGAGAGCGGAAGTCTGAATTCATTTCTACACTGGCTTAACAATAATTGTGATAATCTACAGTTTACTCTCACACATCATAAGACTGAAATACCATTCTTGGATCTCATGATCTACCATGAGTCAGGTGAGCTACTTACTCGCCTCTACAGGAAACCCACTGAGCGCAACACGTTGCTCAGGTATGACAGCAACCACCCCAAGGCCCTCAAGGACTCACTTCCCTACTCGCAGTTCCTGCGAATAAGACGGAATTGTTCCTCAAAAGTTGATTATTTTAGAGAGGCTGATATCCTGTGCTCCAAACTTAAGGCAAGGGGATATCCAAGCAGAATAGTAAGGAATGCCTCAAAACGGGCTTGGTACTGTCCCAGGGAAGTCTTGCTCCAACCTAAAACTAGGCCCAGTTCAGACAGAATAGCCTGTGTCACGACTTTCTCGCCAGTCTCCAATAAAATTCGCAAAACAATTTTAAGGCATTGGCCAACTCTAAACTCTGGACAACTAACCTTTGACAAACCCTTGTTTGCATTTAAAAAGAGTAGAAATGTAAAAGACCATCTGGTTCGAGCGGCCCTACCAGCAACACCTCACATGAACACAATTGAGTCTAACTGGGGCCTGCCCCCACTGAGAGGTCATGCGAAATGTGGGCAATGTATTGTATGTGATCTGACACTTGAGGGGCGCACGTTTAGTCACAATAATATCACTATTGACATGAGGGACTTCACAAACTGTAACAGTCACAATGTGATCTATGCAATTCTATGTCCGTGCCCCATGATGTACGTGGGCCAGACGACCCAAAAAGTAAAAACAAGAATAAGCCAACACCGTAGTCGCATAAGATGTGGAACCCCGAATGCACCCCTTGTCGAACATTTTGCCCATTTGAACCATACAGCAGATGATCTCCGCTGGACCGTTTTGAAAGCCATCAAACTACCCCAGAGAGGTGGCAACCTGCAACAGATTCTGAACCGTGAGGAACTGAAATCAATCATCCAGTTCAATACAATTCAAAAAGGACTCAATCGCAACAAGGACTGGACCACACTGCTTTGATGGAATCCGGACTGTGTGACAGCAACAGTCCACACCGTCTTAGAACAGAAGAATAATTGCAATTATATCCTGGTAAAGCTACATTCTAGGACTTATGAACTGACTCACAATATAAGTTAACAATTGTTGGCATCCTCAAATGCAGAGTGAAAAAGATTATAACTTCAATACCTGGGAACTTATTTTAATAACTTTTAAACACTTGTCACTAATTGGGATTGTCACATTTTTGTCACTGTTCTTATTTGCGTGCACCCCTTCACGTGGATAGCTCTAGCGCCTTCCAATATCCACTCCAAAATGGCCCCCGCCTTTACTATCAACTATGACGTCCGCTTTAGCAGGCACGTGACCGGCGAGATTGTATCCAGTCCGCCCGCGTTCCGTAGTCGCTCTACTGCATCCGGCATTGTCCAAGCAGCCCCCGGTGAGACGCGTCTCCAGCGAGATTCGGTGAGTTTCTCTCCTGTTAATTTTACCAGCATGTTCCATGGCACGCTAACAAGCCATGCCCTGACATGAGATTCCCGTTTTCATTTTAGCGTATATAACCCCACATTGTTGGAAAACCGCGTGCATGGCCATTGATGCCTGCATTATCCAAGCTACTCCGCGTTTACAGTAACAGCGGAGCAAGGTATGTCTTTCACGTTCCCACCACCGGAGTTGGGTTCCCCGCTTTCGCCACCCCACTGGGCTCATTATATTTTATTTTTTGTTTCCATTTATGTCTCCAGAACTGCCAATTTATGCAGTTTCAAACGGACCCTCATAATCATTCATTGAATTGAGTATTTCTCCTCTGGACCCCCGTTAAGACCTCCTTGACGTAAAAGCTACGTGGTAGGTTTATATTTACCCCTTCTCCACTGCTTTTGTGGTTCTTCAGATTTACAAACCCAAATCTGATTATTTTCCAATTCCCTTGTAGTACCCACACTGCAACCTGAGCAGAAGGACCATCCCTCCTCCACTTCTTCTTGTGAGGTCTTCCACCTCGCCACACTGAGGTATGAGTAAACCGATCCTTATGTAGGAACCCTTTAGGGACACTACCCGTAGTCACTAAGCCTGACACCATCACTCACATTGGAAATCCCTTCTCCAGCAAACTAAGCACTTTCCTTGACGCAATTTTTCACGCATGGCACCGCGATTCCGAGAATTGTGTCATTACTGTTGTTATTATGTTTTCCACCAGGGCACAAACACTATGCACTTGGTTACGCACTGGCAAATCGTTACAAAGTCGGTATATATGTGCAGAATTCTCTAAAGTCAATGAAAAATCTCTGTCTTCTTCTTTTTCTCCTTAACAGGCTTTTTCATTCAGGCATGTTTTATCAAAAAGTCCTGATGATGATCCCATATATCTAGTCGAGCTTAAGGGATCGAAACGTCGACACTAATAAGTGGGGTTACACTAATAATATTGGTAAATGTGATTGTGTATACTTCACTCCAGGCGATACTGTCATTACTATTTTTTGATTTGCTCACAGTACCCTGTCTTAGCTCTCTTCCTTTGCCTGAAAGACACCCCTTTCACCCTAACTCTATTCTTCTTTTTCTTGTTATGTATGGCACAGGCTTGTGTCAAACTATTTTGTGTATATTCTAAGATTGGACATTGTCTCCAGAAAATAAACTCCTTTCCCGGCTGGGTTTGGAAATCTTAATTCGTATAGCTTTCCATTGTGTTTCTATACTGTATTATGTTGATTTGTAAATTAGCTAAGGACCGCTGTTGTTTGATAACTTAGTTATACCCATGGTACTTAGCTATCCGTTGGGTCCCCCTTGTATTATAAAAAGTATCCAGTCTTCTTCCAGGCATCTTGTCATCTCCGTTGGAACTTGCAGTAAGGTTTCATTGATCCCGTCCTCTCCTTGCTTTTGACATTCGTGAAACTCCTTTTAAGGATTGAAGAGACTTTAAGATCAGGACTTTGTGTTAACATTGTTCCGCTTTGCTAAAGAACATTGATTAAGAAAGTATTACGTTTACTGGTTGTGAATGTATGAAACAAACCCTGGTAAATACGACGTTTTAAATAGTCAAAAGGTATAGGCGCTTGTGTTCATCTTTTGATGCTGTGAATGCAAACAAGCATTGGCGCAACCTAATGTTTGTTATTGCACATAAGAGTTGGAGAGTCAAATTAGGACTCTGACCTGTAAAAAAAGAGTGCAAGAGCCATTGGTCAAACATAGGATATTTTGGTGCTTTTTCTTGTTATTTTGTTTCTTTTAGATAAGAAGAACCCCAATTAATCACTGTTGAACAACAGTTATCAGGTATGTTCTTGTGGTTCATTAATGACTGCTAAACCTACTAACAAGATTAACCAATTGCAATATATAGTTTTAGATATTCATGATATTTAGTTCTTGATACTCATGATATTTAACCTAATGTTAAAGGTATTCACAAGTTACGAAGACCAGTAAGATAACTGTAGAAGTGTCTGCAAGGGCCTGAAAACCATTTGGTATGTCAATTTGAAATTAACAATGTTTTCTTGCTAGTGCTTATTGAGTGTATATTTATTTTAGTACTGGTTCATCGCACAGAAATTGACAAGTCGTCATCCGAAGGCCCGGCTCACTTCATCTTGAGAAACTGCGCTGAAGTTCTACAAGGTCAGTGTTTTGTTTGTTTCTCTCTCCACTTCCCCTTTCCCTTGCTGAAGAGTCAGAGCAGTCAAGTGTACTAAACCTTGTTGCCTGGCTGGTCTGCAGAGGAGTTGGGAGTTTGCAGCATTAAGAAGAAACATACACAGGTGCCTTGTGGTTTGAAGCTCAACACCTAGAGAAATGCGTTCATGAACAATTGTGTACCCACATTGAGGAATTCCAACTCCTGGATCAATTTGAATCTGGCTTCTGGCACGGCCACAGCACGAAACAGCCATCACTCACATTGTCGATAACGCTCTCACAATGCTTGACCAGAATGAATCTTGCCTACTTATCCTACTCGACCTCTCATCTGCATTTGACACTATCAAACATGACAATCTACTGAGCCTTCTGGAATGCAGGATGGGGCTCGCTGGCACTGTACTAAAATGGTTTGCCTCCTTTCTCAATAACAGAATGCAGAGAGTCAAATCCAATAGAACTCTATCTAACTCCAGCCCTTGCACTCTGGGGGTGCCACAAAGGTCCTCTCTCTCCCCCAATCGTTTCAATCTGCTCATGGAACCTGTTACTGTAATCCTCAAAGCATCTAACAACCAATATCACATGTATGCAGAAGACACCAAAGTGTACGTGAAAATCTCTTCCTCTGAAGATATTAAGTCATTCAACAGAACCCTGCTCATAACTCAAAAGTGGTTAACCTCCAACCAGTTCAAACTTAACACCTTCAAAATGGAATTTTTACTTAAATCACTGTCCAAGCATACCCCCATTGTGGAGAAATATTTGAAAAACTTCTCTGCTCTCAACTGCACACCCCACATCATTGACTTGACAAAATCACTTGGAATAGTGCTGGATAAGAACTTAAACATGCAAGATCACATCATGACTTCTATCAAAGGGGCACATTTTCAACTGAGCATCCTTAGGAAGCTTAGGGCCATATGTAGGTAATCTCTATTTACTGATTCTTAAATACCAAATTTTACTGATTCGGTATTTAAGAATCGGTAAATAGTATGTAGGTAAAAATTTGGTAAATTTTTACGAATCAGTAATATTCGGTATTACCGATTCGGTATTTACTGATTCGGTAAATCCCAAAGGAAAGCCATTTGCTATTACCGATTCGGTAAATACCGAATCGGTAATAGGGGGACCATATTCAAGGGTGGCAGGGTGTCACATTGACACCCTGTTGCATACCTGAATCATGCATTTGTGCACATGTGGCGCACATTTTTGAAACCTACAGCTTGTGAAAGTGCAGATATGGCTTCACAACATCTCTGTGACAGCATCTCCTGTTTTTTCTCTGAAAAAATTGATGCCATCTATAATAAAATAGAGGCACTTAGCTCTGTTATAAGTAGCCAGGATAACCACACTTTGACTCAGACAGCACCCATTAACACCCACTCCTTTGACGATTTTCCTGAAATATCGTTAATTGAGGTCCAGAAACTGTTCACTGGTATTAAAAGTGGAAGCCCGGCGGACCTGCTCCCAGCCAGACTTATGGGTCCACTGGGAAGTACACTAGGCCCTGATGTTTGGAGACTGGTGAATCTCTCACTTACATCTGGAGTTGTCCCACAATGCTGGAAAAAAGCCCTAGTTAGACCTATTAGGAAGAATACATCTATTCCTTGGACCAACATGTCTAACCTGAGGCCTATTTCCCTCTTGCCATTTCTAGGGAAGATCATTGAAAAGCACACCAACAAACATTTATCCACCTACCTAGAACAATCTGGTTGCCTCGATCCATCACAGTCAGGTTTCAGGCCAAAATTCAGCACCGAAACGGCCTTGCTGTCGATAACGGACGATCTGCGGCTGTACCAGGACAGGGGTTACTCTGTTGTCCTGGTGCTGCTAGATCTATCGGCAGCGTTCGATACGATCTCTCATACCATCCTGATCGAACGCCTGTCTGTGAGTGGAATCGGCGGTAGGGCCCTGGACTGGATCAAGAGCGTCCTCTCCAACCGCACCCAGTCTGTCACCATGGGTGAGTTTAGGTCGGAAGAGGTTAGCATCACCAAGGGAGTCCCGCAGGGCTCTTGTTTGAGCCCGACTTTATTTAATACCTATGTGGCTCCCTTGGCAGATGTTACTAGAGCTTTTGGTTTCCACCCAGTGTCCTACGCTGACGACACGCAGCTGCTCTTCCCCTTTAAACATCTTACCCCGGAAACTATTCAATCATTTTCCGATGGGATGAAGGCAGTTGCAAGGTGGATGTCGTCCAACTTTCTCCAATGTAATGTTGGAAAGACAGAGGTGATGCTCTTCGGGGAAGCCAGGGTCCAATGGTCCCCCGACTGGTGGCCTCCTGATTTGGGCCCAGTTCCTGAGCCAAAAGCAATAATCAAGAACTTAGGAGTCAGATTGGAGCCGGAGCTGTCCATGAAGCAAAATGTTAATACCACTGTAGGATCTTGCTTTCATGTGATTGGTCTCCTCCGTAAAATCTTTCCCTTTCTCCCTGACTCCTATAGGAAGACCTTAGTTCAGGCGCTGATTATAAGCCGCCTTGATTATTGTAACGGTCTTCTGGCAGGTGCAAATGAGGAGGTTTTGGATCGCTTACAGGTGGTGCAAAATAGAGCAGCTAGGCTGGTGCTCAATGCACCCCCCAGATCTCCCTCAAAACCACTACTTCATAAACTTCACTGGTTACCAATACGCTTACGAGTGAAGTTCAAGACCTGCTGCATCATTCACAAGGGCCTCAATCAACTGGGACCAGAGTATCTTGCCAGTAAATTTGTTCCTTATGTCCCCACCCGGGCCCTTAGATCCAGTGACCAGCTGCTACTGAGTGTCCCAAAGATAACCAAATCAAGGCTAGGTGGCAGGGCTCTGTCCGTAGTAGGCTCCAGTCTTTGGAACTCACTCCCGCTCTCACTGAGACAATGCCATAACCACCTTCAATTTAGAAAATATCTAAAAAACTTCCTGTTTAACTCATTTTAATTAGCATCTGTTAGTTCATAGGAGCTTTACTGCACTTTTAATTTCATTGTTTCTATTGTCAGTTCCTACTGGTTGTCATCAGCGCGGAGATACCGCTACGGGAGTTTATTCACAGCGCTTTACAAACACGCAAATAAATAAACATATATGCCCTAAGGGCATGTATGTCTGCCACTTGGCACTTTTAAAAAAGCACAAAATTGCTTTTTTGAAGGTATTCGATATTTACCACCAACTTGTAGTTGGTGGTAAATGACGAATCCTTAAATCGAAAATGCACTCACTTGAGTGCTCTCTACATAGGATGTAAGGATACGGTAATTTACCGATTCCTTAAATTACGGATTCGGTAAATTACCGATTCCTTAAATTACGGATTCGGTAAATTATTGAATCCTTAAATCCAGCCACCTACATTAGAATAAGCTAAATACCGGTTGGTAACGGGAAATTTACCGATTTTCGGTCATTACCGACCGGTGTTAAGCTACCTACATATGGCTCCTAAACCCTTCCTTCCCCATGAGGACTTCAAATCTGCAGTGCAATCGTTAGTCATCTCATGGTTGGAATATGGTAGTGCCACGCTCTGAGGGCTTCCTAGATACAGATTAGCCCCCCTCAGAGCACCTTTGAATGCGGCGGCTAGCCTTATCACCGGCGCCAAGAAATTCAACCACATTTCTCCTAGCTGAAATCTCTCAATTGGCTTCTGTTTGCAGCAAGGATTCAATTAAAAATTGCACGTTTGACTCATGAAGCGCTGCATTTCAATACCCCTTTCTGCCTGGCAAATAATCTCAAACTATCGGGTGGCGCCCGTTCCTCAAGGAGCTACAGCACCTTACGTCTCAAGCCGAAGAAATATAAAAAAATGAAAACCTACAATCGTACATTCTCAGGCATTGCCCAGAGAATCTGGAACTCCCTGCCTCCAGAAACTAGACTGATTTCCTCTTCGATCACCTTCACAAGGAAAGTGAAATCTTTACTGATGAACACCGCTCTAAGTTAGAAACTCTTAGCCTTCGTCATGTAACGCTGACTTTGGCCTACTTGGCAATTGTATTACCCATTGCCTCCCTCCTGTATGTTTTTTTTTCTTTCCTCACCAGCTGTCTTGGTTTTGTATTTTGCCTTATATCATTATATTGGTTGTTATTGCTTTATATCACTGCCTTTTGGGTTTCTCAACTCTTATGTAAAGCGCTCTGATACCCACTTGTGTGATGTTCGTGCTATAAATATATAAATAAATTCATGTCTCCATGTATAAGTAAGTTCAAATAAGTCATCAATAGTTATTTCGCCCTCTTCTGAAACAGCAAAAATACCATTAAAAACTCCTGTGAATCCTCTTGAGTGTTTTTGAAGTAAACTGTACAGATCCACTACATATATCTACAAGATCTCGAATATGTGACATGCAATGTGTTTTAGATCTGGCACCACAGATGTTGCAACAAAGCATATAGTGTAGAACACACCTTCTGTTGTTGCCTTTCAATTGTATCTACACATGAGGTAATGCAAACAGTTTCTTTAACACAACATTAGCATAGCAGTTTACACCAGATGGGCTTGAAAACAGGTAACCAACAATATCTTCTTCATTTTCAAATGTTTGATTCTTAACAACTTCTTTCTTCTTTTTCACTTCATTCTTTGAAACAACATCACTATACTGGTTAGAAAGTTTCTGCTTTGGACAAATGGAGCATTTTTCATAAATTGTATACTGTCCTAAATGAGAATCATAAAGACTTCCTAATTGGTTATATTCTTTTATACAACTTGGATCTGCATTTACGCTGCTATCATCAAAGGCAACTAGATACAAATCAGGCTATTTCCTAACTCGAGATATAACTACATATAACATACCTTCCTTAAGCACTGTACTACCAATATTAATAAATGCTGCATCAACACTTAAACCTTGTGATGTATCAATAGTGACAGCAAATGCTAGAGAAACTGGAAACTCTTTTTGTCTAACAAATACATCTTTCACAAGCAAAAATACATGCAGCGATTGTCCAATTTGCTTTGCGTTGTCAATTTGATCAAATTTAATCAATTTGATCTCCTATTAGGAAAATTAATCAAATCAAAAACTATACATATAGCACCATTAACCAAACCTTCAACAATCGGAGTTCAGTGCAAAATCACTCTACCATTTTTGCATACACTTAAACATTTTTCCCATCCTTCAGTTCGTGAAACAGATTTCTCTAATGAATCCAGTTTTCCTTGAAACTTTTAATTTAGCAATACAGTAACACCCTGGTGTTCCATTTTTATCTATTCCCTTTATTTGCACAATTTCTTCTTTCTCCATTTCCAGCAATTCATTGTTGAAAGATGCACACTCCCCCAGAGTAGGCATTTGACACATATGTTTACCTTCTTGTATAAAACTGAACAATAGCTCTGCTGCTGTCTTTGTTGGTGGATAAAGCTTTTTAATTAGATGACGTTCTAGAAGACACCTTCCGTCTTTTGAAAGAACACCTACTCTAATATCCTTCAGAATATTTCCAAATTACATGGCAGATGATTGTCACACATTCCTAATTAAATCTCTGTATTGGAAATGTAACCAAATATTCGCATTTCCAATGCTTTCCAAATAATTCCTAGTTTCATCATGTAGCAGTGTTTTAAACACAGGCTGACCCTTTACAGGCATAAGCTGCAGAAGATCTCCAGAAACAATTATGCTTTCCTTAAAATAATACATAATAATCCATTCTCAAAATTTCTTGCATCCTCAAATACATAAACGTAAGCATTAAAGTTGAGACCGTGCTCACCTCATCGATGATCAAAGATTCAACTTTTTAACACACTTTACACTTAATGAGACACTTCACCCGATAACCTTTCGGTATTTCAGTATGTTGTCATGCTCCACAGGCAGCATCAGAAGACAATATAAAGTAATACCTTTGAGATTGCATACAGCTAGTCCAGTAGGTGCTATATATATATATATACATATGCTAAATTACAGTCTGTAGTATTTTATAGAAAAGCAGTAAGTACTTGCATTAAAATGTTTTTACCAGTACCAGCTGCACTGCTTACATGCAACAGTTTAGGCTTAAATGTTGAAAATGCACACCCTTTCTTGTCAAGAAGCAATTTGTGCTCAACTGTAGCTCTCACTTCCATATATATATGTTAATTTGCTCATCATTTAGTTGCCCAACTAAATATGCACAATCAATTATTTCTTGTCTTGCTTGCTCCATTGTAGTCGCTACCTTATTCATTGCAATAGCAGCCACATTCTGAATGATTGGTTCTCCAAGTGGGTCTTGACTTTGTGGACCTGCATTCTGGCTGCTTTGTGAACTCTCCTTAGCAAGCTCAGCAGCAATTGTATCTTCCAGTTGACGTAAATAATTCAACATTTACAGGTAGTTTGCAAGTGCTGAGCCCTCAATGGTATAATTTGCATCATTAAAAGAGTCCTCATAGCTGTCAAAGTCTCAACAGTAATTGTGTTTTAACCCGTTAAGCGCGCCGAAAATGCCGCCCCAGTGCGGACGTTCGATTGCGCTAACGGGATCGGAACGTTCAGCGGACGTGCGCAGCACTAGCGAGGTAGTGCACGCGACGACTGCTGAACGCTCCCCGCACTTAAGGGGTTAAAACACCAAAGTTTAAATAGCTGTAAACATGCCAAACAGAATAAGTCTCTTTTTTAAGCATTTTGGCATCTCAGGTTTCTATGGCTGGTGACTGGCCTTGCTATGTCGCACTAAACACCCATTGCAACCAGCTACTGCATATTTTTTCCTCATCTACATTTTCTGTTACATTGTTTCTATATGTGTAGTACTGGAGTACTTCATATGAACAGATATCGTTTAGATGTACACTCCTTTTTGGATAGTAAGTATCCAACATGCTTGTTTCGCAATGTCGGTACTATCTGGCTCGAATTCTGCAAGATATTCAATTTCTGGGAATGATTTCTAAACGTTATCTTGACTTGATGCTAGACCTAGACTCACCCAAACAATTTCTTTTGACATAGAATATATACTAGCTGAATGCAACCAATCACAGCATTCATAGGAATCAATGTTTCCTGTGCTAAAACATCTTTAAATTAAAGCTGTGCAATTTTGTGTTAAGCTCTTTTCAGCAGAAATCTCTTCCCACACATCTTCCATCTATGTCTTCAGAGATTTTGGTATGAATGAAGTAACATAACGAACAACAGCTATAGAGTTGTCTTCCAGAAGCTGAATATCCGTATTGGCATTCCACATTTTCAAAATCGCAGTCATTAATATATTTGGAAGCCTCTGTTATTTAGAGGTTTTAGGTGTTTTGGGGTGATTTCCGAGTAAGTGTATGTCTCACTGCAGACATAAAAGTTGTCCACTCTTCTTTTAGAGATAACAGGTTACAGAAATCCAAAAATATATTTTGTATAAAATTGTCCTTTTGCTCTGGACTTCTGCCAACAGAACTTCCCCCATTTATGTGATTGAAAACATAAGGGCAGATTTACATGCCCCTTGCGTGGCTTTTACGGCACTGTTGCATCACTTTTGTGACGCAGCTGTGTCGTAAACGTTGTGGCCCATTTACAATGTGAGGCATCCAGGGAGATGCATCACGTTGTAAAGCTCTGCGTCACATTATACCTGCATCAGGTACAATGTAAGTGGGGTGAGCATTCCCACGTAAAAAGCCATGTAGAACAGACGCAGTGAAAGCAACAAGATTTCACTGCGTCACTCTACGCCCTCACTGTGATAAAATCCCTATGCCTGCTCAGACTAGGCATCAGGAATGATGCAGGGCTTTATGAATGGGATTCACCCATCTGTTGTGGCACATTGCTGGAGTTGCGTAATTTTCATGAGCAGCACCAGCAATGCGTCACTTTTGCGCCCACTAATCCTTGCACCATGGAGCACTGTATTGTAAATACAGTGCATCCATAGTGGCGCAAGGACATTCGGCCCTGACACAAGGGTACTGACGCATCCCTGCAGATGCGTCAGTTCCTTGTAAATCTGCCCCATAGTCCTTGCTGCTTTATGCCTTTTCCCAAGATTCCATTGTAATAGTACATGTAACAAACTCATCTATGAAATAAAGTACAGAGTCATTTGTGTCTGTTCCAAATTTAGGTGCATCTTTTACCCACAATAGCATGTGAATTTGGGGAGCACCTCTTGCTTGGTATTCTCTTCACCAAAGGAAATCAGAAACTTCTCCAAGGGGTGGATTTTTTTTTATTTCTCCTCATATTGCGGGTTATGCAGAAAGAAAGGTGTTTGGGAGTCTGACAGTATCCGAGCGGTTGTACCTCCAAACTGCCCCTGATCGTCTATCGGAGAGTACAAGGGGTGTGTCTCATTCTCGTTCCAATCAGATTCCTTCCTCACACCTTTATCTTGCTCAATAATTCCTTTGTTTCTGGAGATCTCTGACCCTTAGGATGTTTGACAGACTACAAGTCATGCCAGGAATTATTGTTCCGCTTAATGATTGGAATCAAAAGAAAAAGAAAAAAAGAAAAGAAAAAGAAAAAGAGTCAAAGAAACCTCTGACAAGGAGAGGTTCTAGTTTATCATCTGGAGGGATATAATTTTCCAAGATCTCCCAATATTTCATTCTTTTGAGTAGTTTCCCTTTTCTATCCAAACTGCTAGTTCTTATTACAGCATTTAACCAATTCTCATGGGTTGGTGGTGCTGGTTTTATCCAGTTAATACAATCTGCTAATAGGATCATAACAAACAGTAAGTTTTCTTGATGTTTATTTAGCTTAATCTGATTTGATTGAGTAGTGTTGTGTATCCCAAAAATAATTAAAATAATACTCACAGTTATTGGTGGTGCCAGTATTGCCAGTATTGCAGTTAGTGTCTTACCAATCTCTTGCCAGTATTGCGTAAGCGATGAGCAGCCACCAAACATGTGAATATCATCCACTTTTTCCTCGCCACATTTACTGCACGATTTTACTGCCGATCCTTTAAATTTTGATAATTTTTTGGGTGTCCAATACGCTCTATGTATAGAGAAAAGATGATTCCTTTTTAATGCTGCGGGCTTTACACACAGCCAGCATTTCTCTACTGATTTTTTCCAGATTTGACATAGATCCAAATCTTCGTTAGGTAGGTCTTTCCTCCATATTTTTTCAGAGATAGTAAGATCTTCTTCTCCGGATTCAATTAGAGTCCAATACCATTTTGAGACTTCTTTTTTTAATACCGTTTCATTCGTCATTTCTGATTCTAGGTTTTCCGGATCTGTTGCTCCCTTCGGAATGGTATTTGCCCAGCTGCTCAATTGATAGTATTTGAACTTTGAGATTTTTCGATCTGTAATTACTTGCAAATGTTCCCATGGGATCACTGAAAAAATTATCGACTGCCAAAATATCGACCTGCAAGAATATCGTGTAAAAAATATCGCCTGACAAAATATCGAGTTTCTATCTACAAACAGGTAAGTACAAAAATATCGAGTTTAAAATATCATTTACAAAAATATAGTTAAAAAAATTACGACTTTACTAAAAACACTATTAAATTAAATTAATATTAAAAACTAAGTACTAAAATATACTTAAGAATACTTAAATTAACTAATGATAATTAAATAATTAATGAAAGTAAAAAAATAAAAATTATTTAATCATATTTCTTAAAACATATATATATAGTAACTAAATATAATTAAATAATAGCCAATATTATTAACATACAATAACAAAAGAATAAAAATTACTATTCCCACTCCAGTGGGTGCAACAGTAGGGAAAGCGTTGGATAGCGTAGGGGTTAAAATTACTATTCCCACTCCAAAGAGTGCAACAGTAGGGAAAGCGTTGGATAGCGTAGGGGTTAAAATTACTATTCTCACACCAGTGGGTGCAACAGTAGGGAAAGTGTTGGATAGCGTAGGGGTTAAAATTACTATTCCCACTCCAGTGGGTGCAACAGTAGGGAAAGCGTTGGATAGCGTAGGGGTTTAAATTACTATTCCCATTCCAGTGGGTGCAACAGTAGGGAAAGCGTTGGATAGCGTAGAGGTTAAAATTACTATTCCCACTCCAGTGGGTGCAACAGTAGGGAAAGCGTTGGATAGCAAAGGGTTTAAAATTACTATTCCCACTCCAGTGGGTGCAACAGTAGGGAAAGCGTTGGATAGTGTAGGGGTTAAAATTACTATTCCCACTCCAGTGGGTGCAACAATAGGGAAAGCGTTGGATAGCGTAGGGGTAAAAATTACTATTCCCACTACAGTGGGTGCAACAGTAGGGAAAGCGTTGGATAGCGTAGGGGTTAAAATTACTATTCCCACTCCAGTGGGTGCTACAGTAGGGAAAGCGTTGGATAGCGTGGGGCTAAAAATTACTATTCCCACTCCAGTGGGTGCAACAGTAGGGAAAGTGTTGGATAGCGTAGGGGTTAAAAGTACTATTCCCACTCCAGTGGTTGCAACAGTAGGGAAAGCGTCGGATAGCGTAGGGGTAAAAATTACTATTCCCACTCCAGTGGGTGCAACAATAGGGAAAGCGTTGGATAGCGTAAGGGTTAAAATTACTATCCCCACTCCAGAGACTACAACATTAGGGAAAGTAAATAATTCATATATTAACCAAAAATCTACAAAATATATCTATTAATAATTCATTAAAAAAAAGAAAATTACCAATAATTAATTAAATTAATCACCTATTAATACTAATTAATTAAACATTAACAAATACATATTTTATAACTTAAACAAATATAACAATGATTTCCAAATAAATAAATTGTGATTAGTTTTATTATTTAATTAATAATTAATAATTTAATTTCCACCCTATGCCCCTATAAACCCACTGCCCACTACATAAATTAAATTTGTTACATCTACATAATTACCAATTAATCAATTAATATAAATTAATTAACAATTTTTAATTAATTAATTAACAATTATAAATTAATTATAAATTAATTAACAATTAATTACTATTTACTATCAATAAATAAATGTACATATTTAATTAATTATAAATAAATTACTTCCCACCCTTTTCCCCTATAAACCCACAACCCGCTACAGAATTAAATAAGTTTATTTACATAATTAACAATTAATCTATTACTCTAAATTAACAATTTTATTTAAATTAATTAACAAATATAAATAATTAGCAATTAATTACTAATTACTATCAATAAATAAATGTACTTATTTAATTAATTATAATTAAATTACTTCCCACCCTATTCCCCTATAAACCCACGACCCGCTACAGATTAAAATTACGCAAAAATTATTAAAACAAAATTCGTTAAATATAATTATATACATAAATACCAGGGACAGACTGATTTGCATATAGCCAGGTTCTGAGCTGGGATGGTGCAGTGAGATAAATAACGGTGATGGATCAAGCCCTGATCTTTGGACTGGGTAAGAGTGGTCTGCTTAATTCAGACACTCTGTTCATCACCACCCCCTTATCTGAATCGTTTTTGGCCACTATAGGTGTGGCAGGGTATACTCAGACATGAGTCCCTTTCTCACTGCACCATCAGGATTCAAGCAAGCCGGGCCGAAGACGGCTGAAATGCCAGAAACCGGTCCCCGGTAGCTTGTCTTCTTTCTGGTGAAGAATTGGCTTGGTAGTTTAGTCTGCCCTGTTCCCATGATGCACTGGGCCAGGGACAGACTGATTTGCATATAGCCAGGTTCTGAGCTGGGATGGTGCAGTGAGATAAATAACGGTGATGGATCAAGCCCTGATCTTTGGACTGGGTAAGAGTGGTCTGCTTAATTCAGACACTCTGTTCATCACCACCCCCTTATCTGAATCAGTTCGGTGGCAGGGCACTATGAAGACCCCATGGTCTGTAAGCTGTGCCCCTCACACGGGGCAATGGGCAGATGCCAAACAACACATGACTCATCCAGCAAGGCAAGGTGGGCTGAGACGTTGCCAGCCGTAATGATTTTGTGTACATTTTTACCCCCCCATGTCTTGCACCTCGAAAGGTTCCCATGCTGCTTCAAAGTGCCTTAAGCATGCCCCTGCCTACTATGGTCGTAGCCTTGTCCGTACTGACACGCACATGCCAATACGCAACTTCACTGGTGTCTAACTGTGATGAGAGTTGAGAAGGTGGACCACTCATGTGCCACAATGAGCATCGTCACGACACAGGGAGGGTCTGACTGACGCATGTACAATGGAGGCGGGTCCCTTTTGACAGCTCCCCCTCTGTGAGCCAGACATTGTTTTGGAATAGTTGCTGGCAGACCAGTGCACTTATGTGTCTTCAGCAATGTAAGTATGGTGTCCAACCTCTGACCATGTTGAGCAATGTCATTGAACATAACAGAATGTGTCCACACTGATGTGTGTGAGTAGGTGTGCAACGTGATGTTCTGTTGTTACATGTGATGTAGGACACCACTCCTAGCCTACTACCGATGTGATCATTCCTACACACAGCCCTATTTAATACATGGAAGTGTGCCTACCTTGGGGGGGTTGTGGGATTGCTCATAATGTGCAATGGTGAGACAGCTAGTACTCATCTTCACAGTCATCCAATTGGCCATGTGTCTCAGGGATAAATATGCGCATTGATGTCATTCACCAGGGGGTACCTTCTTGTGCAATCATTGTCCCTACATCAAGCCATACTTTCATACATGAGTAAACATATTCATGACACACCTGTGTGACTTTGAATGTTTTATTCACATTCTGGTGAATGAAGGAGCAGGAGCTGTACATGGTCATCCAAGCCCACATAACATGGGAGCCCTGTGGTGGGCCAACCAGAGTCCTTTGGAGATTGAAAAGTGATTAGGAAGAGGGAGAGTGCAGTCCTCAGCAGGAATGCTGTGTAATTGTCAAGCAGTGTAGATGTGGCAGTCCATGTCGGGGTCCAGTTGGATGTCGCAGAGTATTCCGGGGGAAAAGTGGGAGGTTTTGTCCCAAGGCATGATGCATAGGGCTGAACCAGGCAGGAACAGGCCATCTGGAGGTGATGAATGCTACTACCTCCTTCATCATACAGTAATTCCCATCCACATCTTACTCCTCTTATACTTCTTCTGTGTCCATTGTGTCCGGTGTGTGTGGCGGGGTAATGGCTGCATCACTGGGTGCTCTAGTCGCTGGCTGCCTCCTGCCCTCCCGGATGTGATAAAAACGCCGGGCAGCCAGACCACATTGACCTAAGGGTGTCGGTCACGCTGGGGGGCTCTCCATTGACCTGCTAACTATTCCAATCCCTATTTGCGCATTTGCACTTGGATCTGCAACATTTGCACTATTACTGTCGTGTTTTTAAAAATTTGTACTTTGCTCATTTTAACTTTTTTGTTGTGCAGGAATATTTGACATTTGTTCCCAGCGCTCGTAGCGCTTACCTTTGCCCTGATAACGCCGTCCTCGCTCGCCAGCCGATTTAGGTGCTGGGGCGATAGACCGCCGCCATCTTGGAGGTAGGCAGGTCAGCGCTCTAGTCGCTGGCTGCCTCCTACCCTCCTCCACCGCCTATAAATGTGCATCACCACTAGACGGCGCAGCGGGCTGGCGCAGCGGGCGCGCCGAAGTCGCGCCAAAGTCCAGCCCGTCTGCGCCCGTCCGCGCTGGGCCCGTGCTGAGTGCCATTCCCCCTGTCCCTACATCTAGATTGGTCTATGCGCCGTTATCTCTCACTGCACTTCGGTTACCAGGTAGTGAGTGCTGTTACATATATGATCCATGTACTCATTCTAATGCACCTTACCACCTAAGTTGTTCACACTGCACCTTTAGGACTCCGATTGTTAACACCAAGATTAAGGCTCTGACTAATCCGTCCCCTCCCATCGCCACCTTTCTTTTAGCACTTATCAATGCTCGTTCTAAGTGCAGACACAGGCAAGAAATCGCAGATCTAATAATAGATTCTCACTTGGACGTGCTGTTCATAACGGAAACCTGGACGGATGGTGCTTCGGAACCGGACCTAGTCATAGCAGTCCCCAGGGGGTTTACGATACACAGGCAGGATAGAATAGGCCAGAGGGGAGGTGGGGTTGCCATTATCGTCAGAGACAATTTCCCTATCAGGACTACACCGATACCATCTACCTCCTGTGAAGCCATAATGTTCAGTATTAAGCTCACTCCCCTTTTCAACCTCAAAGGCGCACTGATATACCGCCCACCAGGAGCACGTGCCCCCTTTTTACTTAGCCTGGGGTCGATACTGGAATCTATAGCACTCGAAGACCACTTCACGGTGTTAGGGGATTTCAATTTCCACCTCGAATTAGGCAGCGACGTTGATACAGCTTGTCTCTCATCGGATATGGAAACGTTAGGGTTGCATCAACTAATATCTGCCCCCACCCATGAGGCCGGTCACACTCTTGATGTCATATTCACTAATATTGAGACGCTACACATCACAGCTCTCCTTCCTATGCCATGGACCGATCATCATGCTATCCTAAGCAAGTTAGCCATCCCCGATACCCCCAAGACGAGAGTGGTTAACCATGCCCCCAAACAGGTGAGAGCATGGAAAGACTTAAACGTGGGGACACTGAATACTCTCTTGGCAAGAACATCGCCTCTGCTGTCAGATGATCCCATTGTCGCTACAAATCAGTTCCATAACTGGCTCAGTCAGGCCACACACGAGTTAGTGCCCTTAAAATCTATTTCCCAGAATCGAGCTTCCCCCAGTGCACCTTGGTTCTGTGATGAACTCAAAAAGCAGAAACAACTTAATAAACAAAGAGAAAGACACTGGCGAAAGCAGTACGACCCCGAGAGTCAAACATTATATAAAGATTCACTTGCTCGGTACAAACAGATGATTGCAGAGGCGAAAAGAGCCTACTATGCCGAACAAATCGACAAGGCAAAAAACTCATGTAAAGAGTTATTTGACATTACTAAGCGCCTGTCCGGTGGCACGCAGGATCTTACACCCCCCCTTCACAACATCTTTGCGATGCCCTATCCGATTTTTTCTTTAAGGAAGTCAACGATATCTATCAGGCTTTTTCCTTAAATACCAAAACCGCTCCTCGTTCCCTTCCTCCTACACCGCGGGATAACTCATTGACACGCTTTGCTGACCTTACTATGGATCAGACGAAGAGCATCATTTCAAGGATTAAAACAGGGTCAGCACTGGATCCATGCCCGCTTAAAGTGCTTGCCCCAGTTATGGACACGTTGATTCCGGTCATAACTCGGGTCTGTAACGCTATGTTCAGTTCCGGCATTTTCCCTGTCTCACTGAAATACACGTTGGTCAAACCCCTATTAAAGAAATTTCATCTTAATAAAGATGAACTAAAAAACTATCGGCCGATAGCTAGTCTCCCGTTTCTGGCCAAAGTCATAGAAAAAGCTATGAACCAGCAACTGTCGGAGTTTGTGGAGCAGCATCAGCTGCTTGACAACACTCAGTTTGGATTCTGCAAATGCCATGGCACGGAAACCGCCCTCCTAAAAGCGGCCGATGACATCAGAGCCATACGAGATCAGGGGGGGACAGCAGTCCTGGTCCTGCTGGATCTCTCTGCGGCCTTCGACACGGTCGACCACAAGATCCTGGCCGACCGTGTCGAACAACTAGGGGTCCAGAAAACAGCGCTGGACCTACTTGTATCGTTTTTGGCTAACAGAACTCAGGCGGTATCCCTAGGACCATACCAATCCTCTAAGGTGTCCCTGCCTTGTGGGGTCCCCCAAGGCTCGTCCCTAAGTCCGACACTATTTAACATCTATGTGTCGGACCTTGCTAGTGTCATCAAAGCATTTGGGATGAGCCTGACCTCCTACGCCGACGACACCCAACTGGTATTGGCCAGCAAAAGGGATGGTGAAGAAGTGGCCAATCTATTCACTAGAGGAATGGTGGCCATAGGTGACTGGATGGCCACGAATTGTCTTAAACTCAATTCAGAAAAAACTGAAGTGTTCATTTTCGGTCACCTCTCCCCGGGCTGGTCACCAGTGTGGTGGCCAACATCGTTTGGAACTCCTCCTAGTCCAGCCCTCAAAGTAAATGTGGGCGTCACTTTTGATGTAGGTCTAAATTTCATGGCACACGCCAACAAGACTGCTGCAACAGCTCATATGAAACTCAGAATGATCAGGAAAATACTACCCTACCTACCGGATACTGCTGGGAGAACCCTGGTCAGCTCACTGGTCTTGTCCGCCCTGGACTACTGTAATGCCCTCTTCCTAAATGCACAATCCCGGGTGACAAACAAGATGCAGTCAATTCAAAATGCAGCCTCTCGGATGCTGGCGGGACTTCCCAAGTTTGCACCTGTCTCAAACACCATCAGGGAACTTCACTGGCTCCCGATACGCAGCCGTATCAAATTTAAATCATTGTGTATTGTTTACAAGGCACTCAACAATCAAGGCCCCCATTTCCTTAAACACAACCTTCTCCACTACACTCCAACCCGTTCCCTCCGCTCCTCTCATCATCATCACCTAGTAGTGCCTCGTACTAGAACAGTCACTTGGGGCGATAGGCGCTTCCTGGTCGCCGCCCCTAGACTCTGGAACATCCTTCCTCTACATATTAGGACCAGCCCCTCCCTGTTCATATTCCGCAAACAACTTAAGACGTGGTTATTCGACCAATAGCTCTGTATATTCTGTAGGTGTTCCTAGATGCTGATCCATTCCCTTAAGCCAGCGCCGAGACGCCTACGGGTATTCGCCGCGCTTTAAAAATGCCAATAAATAAATAAATCATCACTGATGGGATTTGTGGTCTGCTCTGCAGTAAGTGTTGATTGCAATTTTAAGGGGAGATGCAGGTTAACAGAGTTTCCCCTGTATGTTGACACTTTGCAGATGTTTACATACAGACTGCATGACAATGCAGTCTGTATGTAAACATGTGTGTTTTATTGTGGCCATGTGTGTTTTATTGTGGCCAATCTCCCAGGACCATTGTGGATGTCGCTGCCTATTTGTGGGACTAATCTGACTTTTTTCTGTTCACACGTTTGTCCTGCTGGTTACCTGCCACCCCACCTGTGGTTTGTCAATCAGTAGCCTCAGGCCTAGGGCACATGTCCTGCCTGACCACTCAGGGTTGATGAAAAGGCCACATAGGAAGGTTTGCGACACCAGTGATCTGATGTCATTTTTGTACATACACTTATCATTGCGTACATTGGGGTATATTCTCAAGAATGTGTGATAACCATTGCAAATTTAGCTTAACACAACTTTGCATATCGCAGTACATCATGAGAAAATAGCACTGTCTTAACGTCCAATTCCCCATGAGATAGCAGCAGGATTATTCACCAAATGACCACGTAAAGACCAACGCGACATCCAAACACCATACAGTTGGATGCTACATGAAGTTAGGAACACTCAGCTAATCAGGACACAGCACACACAACAAATGCATTGACCACGCGCTCCCTATGCCGCACATTTGAAAACGTCAACAACTGGCCCTCATTGTGTCCACGCAAGGTCGAGACCATCCTGCATTTGTCATCTGTTGGGAGGAGTTTATGACTTCATGACTAGGCCCACATCCCACTCCCAAAACATATTCCATTAACTGTTTTATGATGCTTTGAGAAATGTATAAAAAGACATTCAAAACGATTCTACTTTGAGTCCGTTCTCAGACTTGTTTCTGTATGCTATACTCCCATCTGCAGTGTTTAATTAAACCAACTGTTCCTGTTTTGCCACACAAGGTAAATTCATATCCGAGCAGCACTATGTATAAGCAAGTGAGTATTCACATAAGTGGTTATGTCAGTGTATAAGAGCATATGTAAGTTTTCTGACTATACGTGTATATAACTGGGCCTTGTGGCTTAGTGTACTAATGTGGCCTGTGTTTGATCTCATTGCCACACGTTCACATCCCAGCAAATCCACACTGCCTTTCACACTCTGTGGAGAAGTGTGGCTCAAGTGGTTGGAGCGGCAGACCCTGATGCAGAGGTCTGCCCGGACCAGGGTTCAATTCCCTGCCTCGGCGGGTCTTGGGCTCAAATTTCCCCCGGACCTGACAATTCTCGCCTCGGTGCCTATTCCAATCATGGAGTCCCACTCTGTAACTTTGGGCAATAGCTTGCTTAATCTCCACGACGGCCCCTCGCAGCGGGATTCCTGGCTTTCACCTTGTGGATGCCCAGTAATGGGTTATCTCACAGGGGAATACCAGGACGGGTTCCCTAAGCAAGCGCTTAGAAACTGGTTGGTGATACAGCGCTATATAAAAGCATTTACATTTACACTTATAAGGTCGCTAAAATCAGTAACATTGAGTTCGGTAACAATAAACATCTCTTATTCAGCGCCAAAGATGCCCTTCTTGGAGAACATGTACTTTACAAATACATGTTATGTTTTGTTATGAGTGCTTGCATGGGTGGGTGGCTGGGTGTGTGATGAGTTGAGTACTTATGTGTGTGAGTGTATCACATGCCTCTGTGGGTTTGCCACTGGATGTTTAAGTAGCTGTCTGGGTGTATGACTGGGTGTGTTAGTGACTCTATAGATTTCTAAATGGGTATGAAAGTGGCTGTATATAATGAGAACTTGCTGTGTTGCTGAAGTGTTTGAGTGTGTAACTGTGTGTAACAGGGGCTTTCCTACTGTTGCATATATATGTGCTGTGTGGGTGATGTGTAAGTGCCTCTGTCGCTGTCTGACCGGGTATGTTAGTAGCTGTATAGTTTTATAAAAAGGTATGTCAATAGCTGCATGGGTGAGTGACTGGATGTACAATTGGGTGTATGGGTCTCTAAGGGTTTCTGTAACTGACTGAGTGCTAGATACATGAATGACTGCATAGGAGTCTGAGTGGATCTAAAAATCCCTGCATGGGTGTGTGAATAACTATATAACTGGATGTACAGGTGAGTAAATGGGTGTGTGAATGTTTTTATTGGTGTCTTTCTTAGTATGTCATTTATTGTCTGCCTATTTGAGTGATAGGTACATAAGCGATTTTCTGGGACTGTAACTGGGTGTACGAGTGCCTGCTAACTGCATTAGGCTGTACAAACTATATACTATTAAATTATATACACCTCAGTAGCTTAGAAAAATATGAATATTTTATATTTATAGCCTATTCTCTTCCTCCTTTGCTGCTTACTAAGGGACTTATATACAAGCCTCATGCGCCTTTGGTGCGTCACCTTTTTCCCACATTTAGAGTGCTTCACCTGAGGTTCAAGGGGCTTTGTAAAATAGCCCCTATGTTTTTGCTTAATATCCTCATCTACCTCCCCTTTTATTTTCTCTTTTACTGTTGTGTAGAACCTCCACATTTTCTTCCAGATTATATACACTCATAACTTTATATTTACATATACTTTTAAAAAGTGCACACCAATTCACACACCTGTGAAATCTCATTACTGTTGTCCAATTATTAGCTCAATATCACTTAGAATCTCTCATCAGTGAAATCTCAAGTCAGAAATATAGCAATGGAGTTCCACTATCAGTTCAAAAGTATCAATAATGCCCATCCTTCCTACTGTGCTTTCACTGATAGGCCTGTACCGAGCAAACCTTAATCAGCTTTTCATCTTCTGGTTTTTATATCACTTCTAAATGGTCAGTTTTTTTCTTTCTTAGGCCCCTTTAAATAAACCCAATGTGGTAGAGCTTATAGGTGCAGCGCTCAGAGTGCCCCGTGTAAATTTGCGGCGGATCCACACGGAAGCCCCTGAAAGTATTTACCGATTCACTGTAAAAGCTTTGCATTCATGTTTTAATGTGTAAAACTTCTCAATTAAAGCCCAAACACTCCCTAATAAGCAATGTTTCTACACCACTCTGGTTTTTAGATTCACAGTGCAGTCATTTTTCTTCCCTGCCCCATACTCTTTTAGCTCTGTTTCCACGGTGACCATGTTTGCAACACTCTCTAGCTACCACTAGGTCAAAGGTTCACATTATTATCTCTAAGCAGCATATTAGTTTCGAATTACACTTTAACAGGTGTAGATTACTGGTTCCATTTGAAGCATTTCTCTAACATCACTTTTTTTCATTTTCTCATAACCAATCACAGATGTAGTTACTTTTTTCTCCAAGTCACTACCCAATTTTTCTTACCTTAACATCTCCACCATCCAATAAAATAATTTCTTTTTTATTGTAGCTGCTGTCCTCTCTTCTATCTTTCATCTTCAAAACTGCCCTATTCAACTGCAGCCTTCTCCTGTGTGCTACTCCTCCTGCCCTCCAAAATGGTCAGAGTTTGGATTGTGGGTTATAGTTTTGTGTTTTGGGCCAGAGAGACTGCTAGAAAGATTGGCATTTACAGAGACTTTGGTTTACCCAATGTAGACATTGATTGAGTTTGCGAGAGAGGATTAAAGTGGCATCAATTGCTACCTTTGATTCAAAGCATTGCAAAATGCCAACATCCAAACCTTATGATTGTGCACAGTGGTAGCATTGACCTAGCACAACTAGGAAGGTAGTACTGGAAATCCTAATGAAAGATACCTTTGGCAAATTAAGGACATGTTTCCCTCATGCTGCCTTGGTGATCTCCGAAATTTGCCAAAGACAGAAGTGGCAATAGTCAACTGAATATTGTTCACAGATAAAGAAATCCAGGAAGCATGTCCATAAAATAAGTTCTGCATTCATCTGAGAACACAACCTGGTATGTATTTACCACAACTGCTTATGCTTAAATATAGAAGGAATATATGAAATGACGGAGTCCATTTCACAGAAAAAGGCAACATCTTTAAAGACTGCATCCTGTACTATGGGTATTTATCATCTAAAACAGTTAAACACAAACCCTCTTTTCAGAGCCAGCCCAATTCCTAAACACTGGCTTATTTTCTGTTTAAACTCTTTTTTTTCATTCTCTCACTCATGTTCGCAGAGCCTACCCCAAGTGCCCACATTCACACAAAATAGCAACAGGTTTTCCTCAACCAAAAGTAACTGGATACCAGGGTATTTAAGAGAGTGTTGGGGTGGCTGTATAGGTCTGTAAGTTTATGAACAAGTGGTTTTGAGGTTGTGTGACTGAGGGTCAGAGTCTGTATGGGTCTCTAATTGGGTATGTGAGTGGTGGTATAGGTTACGTAGTATGTGACTGGGTGTTTGAGTAGTTGTCTGGGTATGCAAGTGGATCTATCAGAGACTGGATGGCTGTGTGGGTAGGTGTGTGAGTTGTGACTGGACAAGTCAATGGGAGTGTGAGTGTTTGTAAGGGTATATGAGTGGGTGTGTGAGTGGTTGTATGATTGGTTATATGGATGTGTGAGTAGCTGTGTGGAAGTAAGAGTGGGTGTGTGAGTGGTTCTATGGGTACATGAGTGGTAGGGATATATGTGTGTGGCAGTGGCTGTGGGAGTAGTTGCATGGGTGTGTGTGTGAGTGTTATATGGGTGTGTGAGTGGTTGTATGGGTGTGCAAGCAGGTGCATGAATGTGTGAGTGGTTGTGTGAGTGGTTCTATGGGTGTGTGAGTATGAGTGGTTCTATGGGTATGAGAGTGGGTGTGAGTGATTGTATTGATGTGTGAGTGGTTCTATGGGTGTGTGAGTGGTTGTATGGGTGTGAGTGGCTATGTGAGTGGTTGTGTGAGTGGCTGCATGGGTGTGTGAGTGGTTATATTGGTATGTGAGTGGGTCAATGGGAATGTGAGTGGTTATATGAATGGGTGAGTGTGTGTGAGTGGATGCATGGGGGTATGAGTAGCTGTGTGGGTTTGGGTGTTAGTGGGTAAGTGCTTGTATAGATGAGTGAGGGGATGTGTGAGTGGTTGTAGGGGTGTGTGAGTGGTTATATGGGTGTGTGAGTGGTTATATGGGTATGATTGGCTGTGTGAGTGGTTGTATGGGTGTGTGAGTGTGTGGGTAGATTTGTGTGTGTGTGTTGCTGTGTGTTGCTGTGTTAGTGCTTGTATAGATATGTAAGCGGATATGTGAGTGGTTGTGTGGGAATATGTGAGTGGTTGTATAAGTGTGTGAATGGTTGTATGGGTATGTGAATGGTTGTTTGGGTGTGGATGTATTTTGTTGTATTTGTTGTGGGAGACATGGATCTGTTGCAAATTTACACGGCGCAGCACTGAGCACCCTGGACAATCCACAGATCCAAGCACATGGGGGGGGGGTCCCTCAGTAACCCCTCTATCAGTCCCATGTGGTCAGGGTACCTCTATCCTGACCCCAGCAATCAGTTTACACTTTTATTTTTCGGCCCAGGACCGTGCCCTGGTCGATATGATCGAGCCGCAAGTTTTCTGTTAGGTTCAAGCCAGCCAATCAAGGCATTGCTGTTGGCGCATGAATCCATGGTTCTACTGTGAATGGTCCACGTCCCTAGATATCTATATTTCTTTTCCCTTTACTAATAACTCCAAAACTACTGAACGAATTTGCACCAAATTACAAAAATCACTCTTTCTGGACCAAGATCAAGCTTTCTGGCAAATTTGATGTAATTCCATTCAGCGGTTCAGGTTGTTGTCGTGTTCAAAATGCCTATGGGAAATTGCATGATGAAAACGCTTTTTGGGACCCCGCCTTTTTCTTGGCCTACGCTTGACAAATCACCCTGAAACTTTCCACCCGCAGCTGAAGTGAGTGGCAAATTAGTTTTGAATATTTGGGGAAGATTCGTCAAACGGCGCCAAAGGTATTACCAAAACATAAAACGCACCGTCTACAGGAATTAGGTCTTATGTATAAGTACCTACTAGCGATCCCCAGTAATATACACATATATTATGTCAATATATATATATACTGAAAACCCCAATCCTGACCTCCCGCTTCGAGGTAAGAGGTAGGAGAAATTAGAGACGGCACAGCAGGGAGATCATTTTCCCCTCCATGTTAATTTTTAACCATGAAAACCAGAAAACTGAGTGGCTGACACATTTCAGCATTTGCCTTCAACTGGGCCATCATATTAACAATCACATACATACAAACACACACACACATGTGCCCAGATGTATATTCACTGAAAAAAACAAAGGTTAAAGTACATTGTAGTTACTTGAAATGTTCATTAACAACGTAATGTTTTAAACTCAAAAATCCACAAAAATTCACTAATTATAATTCAGCTCCAAATGATGTCATAAAAGTAGGGGTGGGTGGAGTTTGTGGAGTACTACAATGTAAAATTTTGCAGAGTCGAAAAAAAACTCTACCGCGCTATACAGAGTTCCGCTTGCTGGCGGAAGTTGCTGGGGTGCCCATTTTCATGCGCTGAGACCACGGAGTGTGTCCGCACACTCCAAAATCACACGTGAATTGCACTACGCAGTTCTAAGTGTGTTCTCATGTTCTAATTGCATGTCAACAGCACCACGCGGTCTGCATGGGCGCTGCCATTTTGTTATGGTGCCGGGCCTCAATTGTATCTGTCCTTAATCTTTAATTACTTTTCCTCCACTCATTTTTTAATTTTAATAATAGTGTGCTGCTTTGTGTTTGTGTACTTTGCATTTATTAGAACATTGTGTGTTTTCTGTTAATTTTGAGTTTATTTCCCCTTCTTTCCTTCTTTCTTTCCTCTCTACTTTCCCTTCCTTTTCCTTGTTATTTCTACCCCATCCAGCACCATGGCAGAGGAACAAGTTGCTTGTTGGCAGCACCACCACCTCGATGTGCACCTCTGGACTGTCTTTAGAGAAGAGGAGGTGGCAGCACTAGTTTTTTTGTGCAGCCCCAACTCCCCCCTATGCTGGCAGCAGGTGGCATGCCTGGTAGCCTCAACCCGATGCGGGAGTATCGGAAGCGCTGGGGGACAGTTTGGCGGTGCGTGTGGCACATCAGCCTATTTCGACACACCGCCAAGTAGCTGACCCACTGCTATGCAGACATTCTTGACCGGGAACAGGGCCTGCTCGGCCTGCTAGACTTTGCTAGACTTTGAGATTCCAGGGCAAAGTGAGTATTACTTGTGTGTGTTTGTGTTCTACAATGCTAAAAGAAATCCAAATACCATGCTGCTCACATTAAGAGGTAAATTACATTTAGTTTATGCGGATATACTATTGTGTAATCCAGTTTCTAGTTTTCGCTAAGCAGGTGCTCAGCGATACCTGATCGCACTCATCAGGTGCTCACTTCGGCTGATTAATTAAGAAGCCATTTCAGACTGTTCTCCTATCATTCTAGTGAATCTGTGAGTAGTGCGTTCTCTATGTGACTTTGTTTATGTAGCTCGTACATTTAATTGAATTCACAGTGATGTGAGGTATACATCTATGCACTGCAAATAAGGGAGACTGAGTTGGTCCATCAGGGGTGTTGAGAAATGGGAATAGAATCAAAGATCATTCACTGCAATACATTAGTTCCAAATGTAGTTTTTGTTAAGGAAATTTGGAATATGGATTTATTGACAGTCGATAGACTCGAGTCGAAACTAGTAGTATTATAGGTGGTCTGTTTTAGCGAATTATGGAACTGCATTTGCTTTTCATAACACATTTTGAGGAGATTATTACTAAATCTATTTTTATTTATCTTCTTAATTTCTTTCATCAAGAAGAGGGACATTTCTTGCCCTTGCTGGGAGAAACTGCTCAGCCAGCACCGACCGCCAGTGCTGCTGCTGAGGTCTCTGCTGATCCCAGTAAGTCCTTTTATGATTGTTGTGGACTTCCTAGGACACAATCTGGGGGGTTTTGGAATGTAGATGCTATCTATCATGAAGAATCAAATAGCAGGCCCCAGTAAACTAGTATTATACATCAAAATCACCATGTATGTTTGTTGTAAAGGCTTTCCTTTTCATGCGTATGCCTTGCTTTAACACAGTTCAGTTTGCAAGAGAGTGGCCATGGTGATCATGGACCCCCCCGCCCCATTGTAGTCTGCTGCAAATTCGCTCATTTATAGCTACAGTATACCAGCAGTTTCCCATGACAGTGCAGCAAGGCTGGAAAGAACTATGAGGTCCCACTCATATTGTATTTGCCAACCAACACCATATATCTTTCATTGACCATTATTTCATGCCTGACTTGTCTAACATTGTGAACCAACCAACCAAATGCCCAGAGTGATATTTGGAAGATACTGACTTGCTAACAGAGCTGTAGTCCTGCATTGCAGTTGACTTTGGGGTTACATATCTGTGTAATAATTTATTCTAGCCACACAGAACATTGGTGATGCCGGCAGCAGTATAGCTGCAGGACTAGATGGGTCAGTTGGAGGGGGAGAAGCGGCAGCACGGACGGGCACTGTTAAGTAACATAATTTCTTGCAATTACTATGCTCACTAGCATCAACCATGGCATCGCTTGTAGTCAACACATGACTGTGAAGTGAACCCCCCCCCCCAGTTTTACCAGCCACAGCGGTGTTTGAGTTATTATTAATATGGCCTCCTCTATCTTCAAATCTCACTTAATGAGCATTGATGGCTTGAGGGAGACTTGAAAGAATGGAAGGTAACTTAAAAGAAAGGAAATGGTATATAAGTGAAAGGGTGGGTGAGTGAAAGGGTACACAGGTGGGTAAAGGGTTAGATGGGCAAAAGGATGGTTTGAAGAAAGGGGTGCTATTGAATGGGTGGTTAATGGATTGGGAATTTTGGCGAAAGAATGGATGGGAGAAAGTAAAGCTTAATCATGGTGGCTATGGGTGAATTCGAAGGAAAGGATAAGTCAATATGTGGACTGTTTGGATGAATATGCAAGGCAGCTCTTCTTCTCATGAGGAGCATGCTGCTCACCAACTTTGATTACTTGGTTTATATAGGGTTATCAAAACCATTCAAACTTTGGTTCTAAGTCAGGGTTATTTTGTATTCTTTGTTCTACTCCCTTGACTCGCTGCATTTGTTAAGTAATCCAGATCTATCATTCATCATCCACCCTGCCCACCCATGGCATTTTTGCCAACTATGAAGAAAGTGCAGTATGGGTCAATCAATTTGTAACTGTAGTGTTGGCTGTGTAAGGTGCTTCTGCTTCAGTTAATGCAGCATTTACAATGTTTTCAATGCGTTGCAAACCAAACACACACAAGGTGTGTTGTCCCTTCGCCCACTAGGTCTCCTCTTAGTACTTCACTCCTTAATTTTTTCCTACGTTCTCCCATCACAGCCTACCAAATTGGAAAATCCATTCTTGGCATGTGCCAGATTTAATTCGATACCCATGTGAAGGGATTCCAAAATATATTTCATGGTTTCCCATAACAGATTTAATTTACACTTGTTCAGATTTTTCCCTTTTGAATTGTACCATGACGGAATAAGCCAAAGATGATGCATCAATGATCAGTGTAGTGTCCCCTCTATTATGTATATATAAAAAAGCTCTACCTTACCTGTCTAATCCCTCTTCTCTGCACCCTGCAGTACAGAAAATCAAGTTTTCTTCCTTGGCCACTGCCCAGCAAATGAATTTGTTGGAAATATGGGGTGGCGGGTGATGCCACAGAGTAAAGTGGGAGTAAGCGCATGATTTGATGTCAAGTTTGGCATATGGGATGCACAGTGACGAATGTACCAAATAAAATCTTTATAGCCTGTTCCTTTACCTGTAGTGCAGTCCATTAGATTATTTTCTTCAATGTCTACTTATGGCAGACAGGATAATATATTAATACCTGCATTTCATACATAAGGTGTGTGAGGTAGTATCTTATTTACTAGTCATCTGCCTCTTTGGAGACAGAGTAGAAAGATAAAATGCATTTGACGAAGAGCAGAGACAATAGAATTAAAACTAGATAACTGTCAACTACAGCTGTAGACAGTAGCAAACTAGCTGAGGCACTTGTTAGCAAAGAGCATGGCTTCATTATATTAGCACCACAAACAACTTATTCTCCATATAGTACATAATGCCATTCTCATTAAAGAGGTAATTTGTTTTTCAACTCAAAGTGTCTGACTCTGTTTATAGTTACTTGAAAAGCCTTTAGATATAGAAACCTAATCAAATCATAGTTGTTTTAATCATGTGATGTTATTCTCTGCCTGTTAATACTTTTCTGACACACAATCAGTGCTTTTTTATGTTTGGCCACATGTGTGTATAACCCATCAAATTGGCCTTGTGATCACATAAAATAACTTCCACTGGCCCTAAGGGACCAGCAATGTACTGCTAATGTGCCACCCAGTAATTTAAAACAATTGTCTGCACAGGGAATTATTTACAATTTGTCATTTTTTTCCTTCAATATAGCTGCTCCTGCTGGTCCAGTCGGACCACCCACCAGGCAGGGGATAGCGGCCCATTTGTGACGGCAGAGGCTGGCCCGTATCTACCTGGAATACAAGTGACTGATGGTCCTGGAAGAGGAGGAGGAGGGAATGAACGCACAACAGCTGAGCCCCGGTGCAGCCAGTCCCCCACAGCCTCCAGCCTCCCGGCCATCCCATCACTGGTGCTACTGCGAGTAACTGCTGCTACCCACCACCACACTGATATCAGGCCATTGCTGCATTGCATCCTGCAGTGGCTGGACACCAGCAAGGGCTGGCTCACCACGATGAAGCAGAGCCTGGACCAGCTCCGGACCAACATCCATAATCCCCCCTTCTTGTTCTTTTTTATTTTTTTGTTCTGGTGGTAGGGGTTTGTAGTTTGTTGGGCTGGGTGGAGAGAGTAGGGAGGGAGTTAGGATTGGAGAGACTTTTTCTTGGACATTTTGAGTTTTCAGACTTGGGTCAGTATTGTTTGGGGAGAGGGGTGAGCATGTCGTTTGGGTGGAGAGGGCGGGGTTCTTTGTAAATAAGTAAAGGGGGGAAACTATTTTATTCAATCTCAATTTATGCCTGAAGTTGTTTATTTTAATTTTACTTCGCACTGCTGCCTTCAAATAGTTTTTATACAGCCTGGTTCAGTGCCTGTAAATCAATAGAGTGCGTAGCACTTAGTTATAGAGTCTAGACTTATCCTTCTCTAACTATGTTGACCATTATTGGAAATGCTGCCATGATGACCTATATTGTGTAAAACTGTCTATTTTTTGTTGTTGTCCTCATTTACCTTATTTCCACCCTTCTTTCTTCTAACAGTGCCAACCTTGGGTTTTCAAACCTCATGCGCTGGAAGAGGGGTAATAAGGTGAAGGCTCCCAAAACAGCATCCCTGCCGTTTTTCAAAGAGACCTCCTCCTTCCATCGGCTGTGTACAACTGTCTAGATAAACAACAGAAGCAGTTAGTTACTTTCTTACTAGGATAAGCCCTTCCCTGCTGCCATCGGCCGTTGGCCGTCGCGAGCACTACCTCGCTGGTGCTGCGAACGTCCAACAGCTAACGCGGCCCCGCACATTTCGCGGAACCGCCGCACTGCTGCGAAATCGCGGCCGTGGCTAAGGGGTTACATTGTATCCATACTAGTTGTCTTACCTGAATATACATGCAGCAATAACAGGGGAGGCATCACAACTTCACAGGCGAGGTCCCACTTCCAGTTCCACCCAGGTGAGTTCTAACTGTAGGATTGAGCTGAATGATTGATTAGCAATTGTAGGCAACTAAATGGAAGTAGAAAGATTGAGTTAGTGGATTATATATTTATCAAAGATTTACAAAGAATTGACACCACTTGAGTACTGCGTGATGATACAATGAGAATGCCTGAGTGGGCTAAAATAGAAAAAATAGCAATACTTGTAAGGTTTGGCTCATGTGGAGATAGCAGTATCATCTGTGAAATCCTCAAGTTATAAAAAAAATTGGCTCAAAGTCTGGAGTGGACAAGCTTAGGTTAGGCATTTACAGTTACACAACACATGGCCTGACTGATGATGCTGATGACTGATGTTTTTCATTTAATATCTAAAGTATGGATCAGTTGGTAATGGGCTGGTGTGGGCTACTGTTTGGAATATTCCACAGTAAAATGGTGTTGCTTTCATCTCATCCCCCCACCAAGTGTGTGATCCATTGATGGTGTAATATAAGCCACATCTCAATAAATCACACAGCTCGGGGGAAGAGGGTTAGTGGTTTGATGAATGGATGGGTATGGGGTTTTTGGGAAAGGTTTGACAAAGACAAACACTGCAACACAAGGACAACATTCATCTATGGGCAATAAGCAGCACATCATTAGCCTGTTGTTAGAAGGAAACAAAGGAATGAGTATGACAGAGCACAGATAAATGCATTGCAGACAGCCCTTCTGCGTCCAAGACCCACATTATCAGATATCTAAATGCTCTGTCTTCTATTTTGGGGAGTGAACCCACCCACCCACTTCTCTTAGTTAATATTATTGTTAAAAGAAAAACAATACTGTATTGCAAAATTGGGTGGTGCATCTGAATTCTCCTCTTGAATTTCTACTCTTTGGTGCCTGTCTGCACTGGCCTGGTAGGCAAGCATACATATTGTGGAGCTCAGCTAGCTTTCACTTTTCGTTTGGTTAAGGAGACTAGAAGAAGGCCTGTAGTTTATAAAAGCAAAACTGTATTGTAGAGTCAAGGAGAAGGACAGAAGGGAGGTAAGCTACATGAGGAGTGTATCAAGAAGACTCAGAGGCAGGGCAAAAAAAACAAGGGGGGACACAGAGTTTCACTTTTGCCACAAGTACAACACACACACACACAGCATTTCACAAAAACACCTTTCCCACATAGCTGAGTACTAGGCCTCAGACTCTTTGTTTACCTTCTAACTAAAGTTGATACTCGATAACTTCTTGCTTCTAGCTGTTGATATGGGAGTCCTTCATCTTCTGCCCTGAGTTCTTCCACAATCTCCCTCCTGCCTCTGAGTAACACCATCCCAGACCAGTCATCATCATCATGAATCATGATGACCTGAGCAAGATAGACGTGGAGTGCACTGCTGTTGAAGTACAAGTAGAGAAACAGTACTGCAGTATTTTGCACAGGTTTTTGTTTATTAACTTAAGTGACTGTTCTGGTCTCTGAAGGACCAGAAAAAAGAAGAACACCCTTCAAATAAATCTGGCTAAGTGTGAAAGGGCTGATCACATACAGGAAAACAAAAATGAGCGCCCATCACTCAAGCCCCAAACAATGCAAATCAATAATCACCTCAGGAAATGTCACATATTACTGTTCAACACACCCTCCCTCACTGTCAGCCTCCACATCAATCATCACTCAATAATCTGATCACCTATTGGTGCAATGGATACCTGTTCCACTCCAAGCATGGTGGTAGGTACACTTTCTTCCCTTTAATGCAAGCAACAGATTGGAATTTGGCAGTCTTGTAAATAAAATGAGTGTCTGGGGCAGCTATCCTAGATGATGAAAAATACAGCCGGATTATAAGAGCGGACCATACAGGTTAATTCATTTTTGCTAAGTAAGTTTGTGGAGGCCACTCACCTCCAGGGAAAAAAATTATCGCTCACCCCTCAGGCCCCTAACATTGCAAATCAGTCTTCTCAGGCAAGTTCCGGGAAGTAGAGTTCATCCTCAAACTCAGGTGGTTCACCCAGAAATTGGGCAGCTAACACATTTGATTCAATTTCGGACCAAACCCCCTCCTCCTCCTCTTTCTCCTGTGCTGCTGTTTCAGGAACAGTGTAAATGTGTGGTATAAAATGTTGGTTCATTTTGTTCATAGTCAATCTCTCCACATTTTGATGTGAGAGACTTGTCCTTCTCATTGTGATAACTGCACCAGCTTCAATGAACACACGTTCAGCAGACACACTGCCGACATGACAAGCCAGATACTTTATTACCAGCTGAGTTCTGGCCTTTGGCGCTTCTTCCCATACCAATACGTTAATGGATTTTGATCCACATAGACCTATTTTGGATCATCTAGATACTTCTGAAACATTCTGTGGATGGTCATTGGTGCTGCCACTTACTCAACCTGTTTTGGCATCGCCTCTGTACTGGATTTGAGCCCTGCCAATAGACACCAATACAATGCAGAGGTTGTGTCCGGTCCTTCAGTTGCTGTTGTTGCTGGTGTTCTTGTTAATGGTGTTGTTGACTGCTGTAAGACAAGACTGCCCTCTCTGGGATTTGAAGGCAGCACCCCAGAACAGCAGGGTGGGACTTGAAGTTCCAGCCGTTCTTCTTCCAAGTCTCCAGCCTGCTCTAAAATCTACCTCTTGCATTTTAAAACATCCCCTTTAACAAAAGTAATGAAAGTGGGCAGAATTTTTTTTATACCATGGATCAAGTAGTGTGGCTTTCCTTGAGTAATCTGTCCCAATAGATTAGCTATTGGTTGATCTTTTTGTTTGCGGATCTTCTTAGGAACCTCTAATGCTGGATGTGCCTCAAGGCCCCTTTTGGTAGCCTTCCTTGAGGGGGGGTTAGGAGAGCAGCGTCCTCCCCCTGTTTCACTTCTGCCGACCCCAGCGCTGTATCATGCCCCCCACATCTGCATCCACCACAGTTTTAATGCCCTTCTGCTTACCGCTTTTTGCAAAGAGCTCTGCAATAAAGGCAGTATTCTGGCGGGTCCTGGCAGTGTTTTGTTTACTCTTTTTCGCCAGCTCCTCTGCGCAAATCTCCTCTTCGTCTGGTGTCTCCTCCATTTCAGGTTTCTTCCGTGCTACCACTGCCGCTTTTGAGCCCGGTTTCGGCAGCATCTTTTCTGTCTGTTTTCGCGCTCTCCGCGAACTTTGTGAGCTCCGCAAACTCCACCGGCCGCTCTCCGGTAGTCTCTCTTCCAGGCCACTCAGGGTGCTCCGCCTCCTCACTCAAATCCTTCTGCTGGAGGAGATCAGCATCCCGAACAACACAGCTGAGCTCACCGTCGATCTCGCCGACCAAAACCAGAGCACCGCCAAGTACAAGCAGTCAGCATTTAGCGGTCAGCTTTTACCCCTTTCTACGCGTAGGATTTCATGGCACTACGTGTAAGCACCCTGTTTCCTCAAGCCCTCGCCATCTCACTGCAAATGGCCACCTCTACGCGGCCACCATCTTGCTTCTCCGATACTACTCAAGGAAATCCAGTTGGCGATGGGGGGGCAGAGAAAGCTGATACACGTAATGCAGGGGTCAGAGATAGCCCCCATCAGTCCCCCCAGGCAACCAAAAAGGATTTTCAGGCGCAACAGTCCCCAGAGGGGTCTATGACAAGGTTGCTGGTGATATAGAAATAAAGGACATTCCCGGAAATCTAGACCTTGCAGACCGCACAGATACCGGTAGTGTCAAGGGTATTCAGGACCTGGAAAAAGTGAACGATCCTAGCGAGTGCTTCATCTCCGGATGTGAAGGCGCAGAGTGGTCAGAAGAGAATGAAGAACATAGCTTGTATCTGAAGGACAGTAATTTTGAGTCTGAAAGTGACCCGGAACAAGATCTTGCAGCAACTACAGTTAAATCTAATGCGGTGCAAAAAACACAGGAGCTTCCACATTGTGATCTAAGTTGGGACCACTCCTCCTCAATGCAGCTACAGGGCAGTCCTACTTTGGAAGTTTCGCATCCCCCTATCCTGGAGGTGATTCACCAGGCAATTTTAGCACACAGGGAGGAAGCATGTCAAGATAGCCGCAAAGCCCAGGCGGCAATGAGAAAAATGCAGAACGTGGTGAGGAAACTCTGGAAGGCATGGGCCAATGTAGGGGATAGAGTCTCTAACTTGGAGGAGAGGGTAGTTTCAACCGAATCAGAAGTAGCAGCAGCCACCAGCAAAGTTGAATCCCAAGGTTCCCAAGTCAATGATATACAATGGAAACTAGAGGACATGGAGAACTGGCTCAGACAAAATAACCGTAGGATATTGGGAATCCCAGATGGAGTGGAAGGGGCTGACGTAAGTGCCTATGTCATCCAACTATTTCAGTCTGCTTTTCCCGAACTGTATAGCTGGAACTGGTCCGAGGAAATACAGAGGGCGCATCGAACACCCTTCAGAGTAAGACGCAATACAAAGGAGGGAGATAAACCGTGGGCAATTTTAATTTTTCTAGGTAACTTTATTCTGCGGCAAGCCATAGCGGATAAAGTGAGACCTGGCGCGAAGAGATCTAGCGAATGGATCTCGTTTTTCGTACGCCCAGACTTTTACCATTCAACGGTTGAAAGGCGCTGGAGATTAAGACAATTGATCAAACCCTTTCAAGAGAAGAAGCTACAAGCATATCTGATAAATCCAGCGCAACTGAAAATTATCAACGAAGGGCGGACATATTAGTTCTCCTCAGAAATAAAGGCACAAGAGTATCTGGACTCACTAGGCAGGCACTGATTGAATCTTTCTGTCTTAATCTGTGTTTTAAGAATCCAGATGGTAAAACAAGACAATTTGGTTTATAGATAGAAGACATGGATTAAATGGTATTACGGTTGATATGTTTTCTTTGTACTATAAGATAGCCCTCGCTGTTTTCATTGCAAAGACGTCACATGCTCAGACGCGATCTGTGCGCT
Organism: Lissotriton vulgaris; assembly: GCF_964263255.1. Classification (NCBI taxonomy): domain Eukaryota; kingdom Metazoa; phylum Chordata; class Amphibia; order Caudata; family Salamandridae; genus Lissotriton; species Lissotriton vulgaris. The sequence goes on from NW_028255105.1 coordinate 647,719, forward strand.
TCACGTTGGGGGGTGCAGGTTGTAGGGGGGGGCAGGAGGGGGGAAGGGGTAGGGTGGGAGGGGAAGGGGTAGGGTGCGAGGGGAAGGGGGAAGGGGGGAGGGCTTGGGGTGTAAGGGAGTAAAAAAGAAAAATGGAGAGATTCTGTTGCTATTTTGATGTACTTGGCTGTTGGTGTAGTTTTATCACAGGTTTAGTGGACCCTCAGTTACAAATGTCACAAATGTCACAAGGGAGTGGAGTTGGTAAATTTAAGCACAATGATGGTGAACTTTAGAATTTGCACGATTAACATCGGAGGGTTGACAAAAACGTCAAAAACTTAATCACTTTGTTAAAATAAATAGAATTGATGTACTATGTCTCCAGGAGATACATTTACCCTGGGCAAAAAGGAATCTGATAACAATTAAGAGGCTTTGAAATGTTAGTGTGCTCATCGCAAACCTCCTCAGTAAGGGGGGTGGCAATATTGGCTAGGTCATTCTTGGGGGGAGCTAAACGGTGTAAAGCTGATAGCCTAGGGAGGTGGGCAATAGTTGAGCTAAGTATGGGTTACACATTATGTGTGATATACGGGTCCAACCAGGATGACCCCGAACTCTGTGACGCATTAGAAGTGGAACTAGCCGGCTGGCATACCCCAATAGTAGTGTGCGGGGATTTTAATATTTCTGCTGACTGGTATAATCAGACATCATATTCAGGACGGAAACCCAGAGTTTTCCGGGCACTTACTGCTCTCAAGAGCTCACACGGGCTAAAAGATGTTTGGGGGGATAAGGAGCCAGCTAATCCTGGTTTTACGTTTTTTTCAAACCCCTTTCAAAAATACACAAAATTGGATTATTTTTTCATATGCGCCTCAGAATTAGGAAAGGTTAATATTAAGAAACTACTGAAAATATTATCGGATCACTACCCGCTGATAATGTCTTATGAGGTGGAAACTGTAAAAAGGGAAAGATTTAGTTGGACTTTTGAAAGAAGGCTATTAGCGGATGTAAGATTTGTAGAACATCTCAGGAAGTGGACTGTGGAGTTTTTTTTATGCTAACCGCTATAGTACATCAAGAAATGGAGTGAGGGATGCTTTCAAAGCGGCTATAATAGGGGAAACTATAAGCTGTTCCGCAAGACTAAGGGGAGAGGACAGGAGTGAGGGTGACAGACTCATGGGTCTTTTAGTAGAAGCAGAAGAACATCATATTCAAGATATTGTTGGTGGAGGGGACTGTGTTAAGAGTCAACAGAAGTTGACAATTATAAAAGCAGAAATGCAGAAATTAGTAACACAGAAAGCAATCAGCGATTATCATTCCTCCAGGGCAAAATTGTATGAGACTGTGGAACAAGCGGGTAGAGCGCTGGCGCTTACAATTAGGAAGGATAATATAAATAATGTGATATCTAGTATAAAAGAGGGGGGAACGGAATATACGGATCCGAAGGATATTTTATGCGTGGTTAAAAATTTTTATCAATCACTTTACAATGAAGAAAGGGATCCTAGCAATACATGTGAGGAGCTCTGGGATAAAGGCCCCGCCCTGACTGAACAGGAAAGAACTGAGTTGGATAAGGAGCTGTCAATGAGCGAGATAAGAGCGGCGTTACAGGATCTAGCTGTACGGAAGGCTGTTGGCCCCGATGGTATTCCTTTGGAGGTGTATAAGAGCATCGAATAGGAGATTGTCCCTTTATTATTGGATCTTTTCAATGGGATTTCACACTCAGGTAATACGCCAGACTCATGGAAAGAGACAAATATAATCGTGTTTCACAAGATGGGGAAACCAAAGGAAGATCCGGGGTCATACTGCCCAATCTTGCTCATAAATGCAGACACAAAGCTTTACCCAAAGGTGCAGGCTGAAAGATTGGGGAGGATTATTGGAGGTCTTGTCTTTCCATGGCAGCATGGTTTTGTCCCAGGGCGAGGTACCACCGATCACATCAGGCAAGCTATAGCGCTATTTGACGCCCCTGCTGTCTCGGGGGCAGATGGCCATGATCCTCCTCGACGCGGGAAAAGCCTTTGACCGGGTGGTATGGAAACATCTCTGGGACGTACTGGTTGGCAGAGGCTTTGGCCCAAAGGCTATGAGTTCCATCAAGGCAATGTATCAAGATCCGACGGCTCGAATACAAGTAATGGGGGAACGTTCAGATAATATCAGGATTAGGAGGGGGACGCGCCAAGGGTGTCCCTGCTCCCCGATTCTGTTCTCGTTATATATTGATCCCTTGATTCAGAGGATTCTGGGTTGTGAGCAGATTAGCCCAGTAATACTGAATGGCTATGAAAACAAATTATTGGTGTATGCTGATGATCTGGCAGTTTTAACCCCTGATCCTGATCAGGCGTTACCGGTATTGGCTCAACTGGCAAAGGAATTTGTCACTCGGTCTGGGTACTTATTGAACGAAGGAAAGACGCAAATAATTTGTACCAAAGATATTATAAAGACAGATGCTAGATTTGTTGAATCAGCGGTATACCTTGGGGTGAGAATAAATGCCTCTGTCGACAAGATTATCATAGATAACTATGAGCCTCTTATGCGGAATATTGAGGCTGATTTAAAAAGAATTGACGTGATACATTTATCCCTGATAGGTAGGGTAAATGTGGTAAAAATGACAATGTTCCCTAAGGTATTATACCTGTTTCGGGCTATACCTCTCTTCATAGAAGAGCCATTGATGAAAAGGCTGGAATCAATATTCATACGGTTCATATGGTAGTATGGCAAGATTAGGCGATCTATAACATTTTTGTCACTGCCCCGGGAAAAAGGTGGGCTGGCTATGCCGAATTTTAGGCCCTACCACTGGACATGCCTCCTGACCCAAATGACTCTACTTTTTCAACCGGGTGTGAACTCGGTTAATGTAAACGAAGGCAATTTGTCTCTTCCCTCAATCTTTGAGCTGTTATTGGGGAGAAAGGCTTTAGGCTTACTGTTGTCTGAAGTAGATCGCCGTTATTATAAAAGATCATGGTATAAGGTGGTCGAAGGGGCTTGGGGGGCTTGGAATGTGGTTCAAAAGCTGCTGAATATTCCAAGGATAAATTCTTATCTCCATCTATGGAACTCTAGCCTTTTCACTCAACTGGATACAGAGAGGAATAGCCTGATCCGGAAGGAAAAGGGAGTAATGACTTTGGGCGATATCATGATAGGGGAAGCTATTTTGGAGTTCGAAAATATCCAACAGAAGTATGGTATACCCTCTAATCAATGGTTTTTGTATGCCCAGCAAACTAGAACTTTGGCAGCCGTTAGACCTCGGATTTCTTTGGGGGGTGACAATACAATGATTGAGTATCTATTAAAGGGGGGCAGTAGGATTAAAACAGTGTATAGCTTTTTGTTATCAGGAATACAAGATGACATGGAGAAAATTGAGGCCTCCCTATCAGTAAAACTAGGTGACCCAGATGTCGACCTGGATAAGGCTTCACTTTTAAACAAGAAGCTATTTCGTTCATCAAATTTGAGGGCACAACACTACAAGACTCTGTTTAGTCTATATTATACCCCAGCAAAGTTGCATGCTTGGGTAGTAAGGGAAGATGATAAGTGCCCCAGATGCAATCAGGGCCCTGCGGATTTGGTGCATATGTTTTATCTGTGTGACAATACGAAGGGAAATTATGAAATTCTGGGAAGGGTTGTTAGCCCGTAAAATCAATTTTACCCTTACTCTGATGTTATTAGGAATGGGTAATAGACAGGAGCTGACAAAAGATGCCGAAGCTCTGGTTTTTGTCTCAGTTGAGGTACTCAGGATTCTTATCTCTGCTGGGTGGAAGGATACTGATGCTCCATCTTTTCAATTGTGGTTTGCCAGATTGCTGGGAATCCATAATACAGAAGCATGCTTAGGTGGAGGGATTTAAGAATATAAAAATAATATGGGATTGTTTGGTGCGAGTTTAGTATAGTTTTATAGCCTTATAATCCTTGTATTTAACTTATTGGAAATATGTTAATTATTTTGTAAAGTGAAGAAATGATGTGATACCAGTTTTATCTTGCGATAACAAGACTTGGACTTTTTAGAACCCAATGTACTTTGATGAATTAGATTAATAATGTTGATGTGTTTATAAATAATGAATTGTATTTATATTTTTGTACCAGAAACTCTCAATAAAATAAATTTAGAAAAAAAAGGATCAAGTAGTGTGGCACAAATGTACTCTTTGGTCTCAAAGATTTAGGGCCCGATGTAGGTCGCCCAATACCGGTCGGTAACGGCCGAAAATCGGTAATTTTGGCCGTTACCGACCGGTATATGGAAAATGAGATGTAGGTGTCAAAAATATACTGAATCTGAAAATATGAATCGGTAAAAATCCGATTCTGTATTTACCTATTCCATATTTACCGATTCAGTATTTACCTATTCCGTATTTACCGAGTCCTTATTTACCGAATCGGTAATTAAGAAACTGTCAAAAAGGCCCATCGAGATGTAGGAAAGCCCAAAAATACCGATTTACATGAAATTCGGTATTTAAGAGTCGGTATTTATCATGGACTGAAAGCTGGTGGTAACCAGGTGCAGGCTATAAAAAAGGGTCCAAAATGCAACAGTGTTGCAAGAATGGCGGCATTCTATGTGATTATGAGGCGACAAAGGCTACAGGCAGCAGGAGAGAGGGTCTGGCTAAGGGAGGAGCAGGTCTACAGGCAGAGGATCACCATATTCCAACTGACTGAGCCTGAGCTACTGCAGAGGTACAGGCTATACCCCAGAACCATCCTGGACTTCATTAGGGACCTCCACCCATACCTGGATCACCCAACACCCAGGGCCAACGCCATCCCACCCCATGTGCAGGTGCTGTGTAGCCTACACCTGCTTGCCACTGGGAGCTACCAGAGTGTGATTGCTGCAGTTGGTGGTGTATCCCAGAGCTGCCTGTCCCATTTCTTCAGGAAGTTCCTGGATGCCATGACGCAGAGAATGGAACATTACATCGGGTTCCCTGACACACCTGCGGAACTTGCAAAAACTAAAACTGACTTCTATGGACTGGCACACTTCCCACATGTGATAGGCTGCATAGATGGCACCCACATTCCACTATGCCCACCTGCAGTCACTGAACACATCTACAGAAATCGTAAGTCGACACACTCCATCAATGTGCAGGTGATATGCAATGCTGCCAACATCATCACTGACATAGTGGCCAAATATCCAGGGAGCACGCACGACTCCTACATATTCCAGAACAGCGGAATATACACATGTCTGGTTGCTGGAGATTTTGGTGATGGATATCTGCTAGGTAAATAAGTGTAACACACCCTGATATGAATGGCAGGTGTATGTGGCATATGTATGTAACTCATCGACCTCTCATTCTCTCCTAGGCGATAGTGCATATGCCCTGCGTTCCTTTGTGCTCACACCATACCTCAATCCAACTAACAGAGCCGAAAGGCGTTACAATGTGGCAAACAGGTCAACTCGCAAAGTAGTGGAGCGCACATTTGGACTCCTCAAGAGCAGGTTCCGCTGCCTCCACAAGAGTTGAGGAGCACGACAGTACACCCCCATTATGTGTTGCAAGATTATAGTGACCTGTGCCATGTTGCACAATCTTGCCACCAAAGAAGGCACAGAGGTGGAGGTGACACATCACAAGGACATTGATGATGACCAAGAACATGTAGACCCCCAAGCAGCAGGAGCAGCAGCGACAGATGGAAGATTGAGACGGACAGAGATTACACGTCGATATTTCTAGGTAATGTATGACACACAGACAGGAATAGAGTTTGACAATTGTAGTTTAATGTTCACTACATCTGAGACATAATAGGAAAGCGATTGTCCTTAAATGTCCATCTGCACGACTGCGTGTGCTCAGTTGCCATGACTGTGAGCAGTCCTGTGCATTCCAGGCAATGTTCAATGCTTACGCCCACGCACTACATTCCGGGATTGACGTGACAGGGATTCCAAATCTTGCCTGGGGCCTGACTCAGCATTGCTGCGCCTGCCGCTCCTGCGCACCTCGGGTTAAGCATGGGTGAATTTTGCGAATCTGGTGTTCGCGAATTTGCGTATTTGCGAACTCGCAATCCGCAAAATCTGCGAATTCTCGCGAATTTGCGGATTTTTAAATTTTTTTTTGTGTTCGCAAGGGTTTCTGCCAGTTCGCGAGGGTTTTGTACCAGTTCGCAATTGCGAACTTACTTGTCGGCTCGCAACGGTCGCGACTATGTTATTTCTATGTCTGGTTCATCATCACAGGTTCACAGCACCCTCTTTTTCACCACTGCCACCCTCTGTTTCATCCATGCCACTCTCTGGTACATCAATGCCACCCTCTGGTTCATCAATGTAGATTATGGGGGGGGAAAGCAAGCACACCTGCCCTGCTTCAACTGACCTGAATTAATTTGGGGTTGATTTATTAATGTGTCACTGTTTTAAAATTCCAGTCTGGCACCTGCTTCCTTATCTGTAATTTGGTTCCTGTTGCAGTGCATTTTTTTTTCCAGTACCTTTGTGGCCAACTTGTAGCTATTCTATGATCCTGCTGTGAGGGTCAGAGCAGGGTCATAGAATAGTTGCAAGTAGGCAACTGAACTCTGGAGGAGCCCCTCAGTAAGCACTACAGGGAATCGTTACTAATGATGAGTTTGAACTTTTGCACCTGCTGAGTGCTTTCAGTTTTGCAAAACTCGTTTTTCTGCAATTTCGCAGGATTCACGGGGCGCAAACTTGCGCGAGATCGACTTCGGAAGCCGCGGATTCGTGCGAATATGCGATTTGTTTTTTTGTGGTGTGTTAGTTCGCAAGGTTTTGTGTGTTTTAGCGAGCCGCTTGTAGCGCAACGGCGCAAAGTTACCCTGACGGTCATTCACGGGCGTGGCCATCTTGTTTGCATGACGTTTTTTCGTTTCCAGACGCGATGTGTAATCTCGCAAAGTGTGTGGCTCGCTAGTACCATTTCGCGTGTGATCGCGAGGAAACTCTCGCGCGAACTTACCCACGCGGTCGTGAACAGGTGCGGCCATCTTGTTTCTCATTAATTGCTATGGTTCTGGGCATGCTTTCTGTATCCTCTCTGAATCTCTGCCTTCCTTTGCTTGTTTGAAGTTTTTTTTTATCTCTTTTACTTATTATCTATCCCTCTATTTTTCTAGCTCTATATTTTTGTGTTTTCTGCTACTTTTGGTTAATTTTAAACTATTTTCTTTTCTTCTTCCCTATTCTATTTCTTCTTTATTATTTAGCTTCCTCTCTGCCCAGACCATGGTAAAGGGAGCCGGGAAGCATCCTGAGAAGGGGAAGGGTCCCACACCCCGTGCCCGGCTCCCGTGCGGGTATTTGAGGGGGGAGCAGGTCACAGCCCGGGAGATCTTCAGCCCGGAGGAGGTGGCCGCACTAGTTTTTTATGTTCAGCGCCCCCTCCCCAGGACCATCATGGCAGGCAGCAGGATCGCTAGCGGGTACGGGATCCAGGAGCGCCGGAAGCGGTGGGAGAAGGTGTGCCGGGCCATGTACCAACACTCTCAGGTCCGGCGCACCTACAACCAGGCCACCCACCGTTGGACGGATCTCCTGGACCGGGAACGCGATCTGCTCGACCTGCTCGGCCTTGAGATCCCAGGGCTAGGTGAGTAGTAGTAGCTATTTCTTTACTACTCTGTTTTCGCCTGCTCTGTGTGTTATTATATTTCAAATTTTTGTTTTTTACCAAGAGCAATAATGCTGCTGAGAACATTGTAGGTAATTTATATTTCAAAATCTTCTGAGCATTTCAGGTGCACTGCTCTCCTTCTCAGTAGCGTTGCTACTATGCTTATTTGTTTTCGATTTTGTGTTGATTTCATTGGCCTGTAAAATTATGTACGAGTGTAGTTTAAAGAACTGCGTGATGCTAGACACTAAGTGTCAGATTTTTTATTACCGGCGCATCCCTGCAAAGTAGCAGGGATGCGCCAGTAATTGTGCGCAACGCCACCACCACCCAAGGTGCGCCGTACTTACAATGCGACGCACCATGGGCACAAAACGTCACCGAAGCGTTACGCATCTGTGCCGTAAAGGCGGCGCATTGCTGGAGTTGCGTCGCAACGATGGCGCAGCTCCAGCAATGCTCTGGGGTGCCCTATCTCCCCAATGCTGCGTCAAGCCGTACGTCTTCTTCAAGCAGGCGCAGGGTTTGAGTCACGCATCATTGTCCTCAAAGTGACTGATTGCAATCTTGTAGATTTCCCTCAGCCACTTTTAGGATGCGTTCCTGCGCAGGAACGCCCTCCCTTGCGCCGGAACGCCCCATGATGGCGCAGGGCTTTACAACGTGATGCATCTCCCATATGCGTCACGTTGTTAATATACGCCGCACCATGGCGCCTCTTTTGTTCTGCCGCTGCGTCACAAAAGTCACGCAACAATGGAGCAAAAGAGCCGCAAGGGGCTTCTAAATCAGCCCCTACAGACTCAAGTCCAGTCCTTCCTTTGTACACCTGGCAATAAGAAGAAATAGTGGTGGTGGATTGATAGTTTGAGTATTTTAATGACTGGTTAATGTAGTAGCAAACTTTTTAGTGTTGTCGCTGATCTGCAATCACGATGGACTTTGTCTGTCACTTCGCGTGCTGCGGACTGCTGCCTGCCAGTCCTAGGCGAACCTTTTTAGTAGTTTGTTTAGTGAGTTACATAACTTTGTAAGTCGACGGTCCGCAAATCAAGCAATACTAATATCGTAGTAGACCACATGAGATAGATCAATATATCCCGTGGAATACTTGTGTGTTTGCTATTTCGCCAAAATATTTTGTTATTGTTCTTTTGAAATGTTTGATTTGGTTGACAAATATCATCCATGTTTTCTGGTCTTTCTTTCTTTCATGTTGTAGATCAGCTCCCCCCAGGGGCAAGAGGGCATTGGAGGAGGCTGCTGCTGCTGCTGATGAACAGGATCGGTCAGGCGAGGGCTCCTTTGCTGGCCCCGGTAAGTTTTAATTTTAATATAGAGTACCTATTTTTTCCTAGCGTTCCTCATTCGATGTTTTCTAAATCGTCTTTGATCTTCTTGTAGACTGTATCTAAATTCTTATCCTGCCTTGACTATGACTCCCTGTGGTATTACTAGATTATTCTTATTAGTCTGTCTGTGTAGCTAACTAAGATTGCACATTTGGCAATTCCATTGGACTCCCATTCTAGTCAGCAATAGCTCTATGCACTGAGTGCAGTCCTCTGGGATTGTCCATAATGTCTTTTCAAGCCTTCTAAATGTTTATACTTTGACAATTGCCAACAATAAAAAGGTGAATGACCACCAAGAAAGAATAAGATACTACTTTACTTTTGGTTTGGATAGTAGGACAATCCATTCTACTACTGTTGCAGGGACAAATCTGCACAAACAGAACTATGGACACTAAATAGTGCATTGTTTATCAATTATAATAGGCGCAGGTAGACTTTCCACATACCTCCGTGATATCAGACTTTGAAGAACCCCCAATCTCCTTACTGACTAGATAGTATGGCAGAGTCATTTAGCTACCGAATTCATCGATGATTGATCCCCAATGATGATTATCCAATGCAGGACAAGAGTACGGAGTCAGAGTCCAGAAGTGTCGGAGGCACGGACTCATGCTTGCAAATTGCAAAACCTTAAAGCTCAGCCACTCTAGTCTGGAGGACCAAAAACCACAGAGTCAATTTAAGTTTAAAAGCTTTATTAAAAGTAAACACATTTATTAAAATCAAGTTTGCCATAAAACTAAACGTTTAACTGAAAATGGAAAAGTGCTTAGTGCTGAAAATTAATTGAACACATTTCTTGTGGTCGAGCCGAGCTCTCACCTGGTTTGAAGTTGATCTTGCTCGTGTTCTTAGAAGTCAAGCTTCTGTCTGTTAGGAGAAAAAGTGGTGCGTGTTTAAAATAAAAAGCAAGCATTCATCAGTTGTGCCAAAAAGTGCAGCAAGACAACAGCCTTCCCTTTAGAGTAGACAGTCACAAATTATTACATTGTTTTCTGTTTTTTTCACATTTCTTTATTCCTAGACCAAATATTATATAGTAGTGAGTGGTGTATTCTAACATTCTTAAATGCACTTTGTAGGTGAAACTTCTGGTGGCGGGGCCAGCGCGGAGGTGGTGGTGCTGGACGAGGAGGAGATTTCTGGGGAGGAGGCGGTGCAAGTGCCGGACGACACCAATGTGCCTGTGAGGGTTCACACGGTGGTGGCGGGCAGCGGTAAGCTATATATTCCTTACTTATTGAGATTGAAGACTGCAGAGTGTGCTTTCTGCACGGGTGTATTATAAATCAACCAGGTAGTAGCCTCCTCTAAATGTACTTCGACTTAGCTGTGAAGTTTTTGGCGAGAAGAATTCCAATCAGAACTGAGATGAACTTGATGGATAGGATGAACGAAAAGCGAAAGAAGAGTGTAAGTAAGTGTGGAAGGACGAGAAATTTAATGATGACTGGCAAAGAAGAATGATATGTGTTTGCTTGGTCCCCGAGGTGGCTGGGAAGGAAAGAATATGGTATGGTGCATGGCTGGGTGAATGATGAAGCAAAAATGGGTGGAAGGAGAACAGCCTGGGTGGGTGAAACAGAAACTGTATGTGTGCATATACTTTGAATGGATGGATGCCTGGATCATGGTACTATCTGACTCTTAGATAGCATATGTGTATCTAGAGAGAGTAGACGGTCACTGGATGAACTAAGTGTTGCTTTGAAAAGCATGTAACACCACACCCGCATGTCCTTTCCAGTGTAGGAAAGGCACGGAAAAGAAGTTGTAATTTTGTCCAAATACTACCATGAATTGTAGCAGTAGTTTGTCTTGCAACTGCAAGCACAGCATATATCCGGTTATTACGGTGGACACTCCCTACCTCTCTTAAGTTCAGTTTAGTAGTAGTACGTCATTCATGTGTGGGTGTATCACTGTTCACTCAATAAAAAGCAAAGCACCTAAAGTCATCCCATATATAATCAAATACATCCCATGTGAAGTGATAGATAATCAGATGATTTAGCTTTTTCATTTTCCTTTTCTAGTACTCATTTGCACTGTAGGGTGAAAGTTGCATTAATTAAGCAGTAGCCCTTTTAACAGAGTATTCTCAGTGCCACCCATAATAGAAAAGTAAGAGCTTTACCACCTGCATGTACTGGACCGGTACAGTAACGCAAGTCTGTCTCACTCATCATGGTGTGCGTCTGTTTTTCTCGGGTGCAAGTTCACTGCGCTGGCATTATGCCGGCTTGCATAAGATAACGTACCAATTTTCCTAAACAAGAGAGAAGAAGAAGAATAAGACTGGTGTACTGTCATAGTCGACTGTATTGGAAGTCCATAGTGCTCGTAGAATTTGTTCCTTAAACTCCCACTAATGTTAGAGCAAGGATGAAGAAGTGGGAGGTTAGATAGATACTGGCCTCAATAGTTATGTACTGTGTTTTCAAGTTGCTAGTTGTACTGTGACACAACTTTCTGCTCAATCATTTTGTGTTAATCTTAAGGAGCATTGGTTACAGACTATGTCTTTCTTTCTTCATATAGATGCTCCTTCCAAATAAAAAAAACCAACAAGGAAGGAGCTGGCTCGAATGGCCCGGCAACGGAGGCTGGATGCCACTGTTGCCGAATATCGGCGGCTGGTGGCCCTGGAGGAGGAGGACACGCAGTCTACTAGTACATCCACTGGGACAGCTGCATCCTCCTCCGTGCCCCCACGGGCTGCCAGCCAGAGCAGTGCTCCAGCTGTATGGAGCTGGGCTACCAAAGCCAACCACCACCGCCGAGCAGCAAAGACAGCAGCCGCCCCTCACAGGAGTTGCAAGGCACGCCAGCACCGCTTATGCCTCAGAGTGTCCTACCTGGAGCAGGAGGTCCTAACATATAAGACCTTGGTGGAGGGCCTCCGCTCCGACCATGCCACCCTCCGCAAGGAGTATGATGCCCTGGCCGCTAAAGTGAACAGCATCCTGCCGTAGTGTCCCTTGCCCCTTTTTTAGAGACTTTTGGGGGGTGGGAATTGAGAGTTGGGTTGTTTTTGGGACTTTTGAAGGACAATTGTTGGGGTTAGGGAGGGTCTTGTGGGAGATTATTTTGTTAGGGCTACACAAATATACTTTTTGAAACTTTATCTGAGCATACCTGTTTTTTACTGCTTTTGAGTCTGGTGGGTGGGGTTTAACAGTAAGTTTGTTTTCCTGAAACTTAAGTCTGTGTCATTTTCTTCCTTTAAGTGTAAATGGCTAAATGTTTTCAACACTAAGTGCCTCTCACAGAGTAAGTGAATTCAAGAGTCCTAGGACTTTAGTAGTACTACCGTCAATCTCTCGTCTCTCCTAATACTCCATTATACTACCTCCCACCAAACGCTTATCTTACCTGTAATTTGTGTTTGAAAGTAGGGTTAGGCCCAGGGCTGGCTCCATGTGAAATGGCGATTAAGGTTGGCAATCCTGGGCGGATGAAATGTCCTCATTGCGGTGGTACTAGTGGTGTGACACAGTGGCAGTTGCATGCCTATGGAAAAAAAGAAAATGAAACCTGCTTTGTCCTTACTGGAGCATTACAACGGTACGATAGAGAATATAGTAGGTGACAGTACACTAGAACAGTGCCACAATGTAGCCTAACAAATGGTAAAGTATTGAAAGTATAACTAGTACTTGCGTTGAATTTCTTTGACATTGGCTACTACTACAAGAAATAGTACTGAAGCTGAGTAAGTCTAGAATATATCCTCGGATTCCTTCACCAGCCTGTTGCTATGACCTTATCCTCCCCAGCAAGTGTGTGGAATTATTGCTGTCATTTAGTCACACATCAATCAAAACCACACAGCCCGGGGGAAGAGGGTTAGGGTTTGGAAAATGGATGGGAATGGGGGTTTTTTTGGGGGTAAGTTTTATTGAGAGAAGAAAAAAAAGCACAGCATGGACAAACAATAATTGAAGATAAAGAAATCTTTGGGTACAAAGCTAACCATAAATCTTTTAAGTGACATAAAGGAAGTGCATGCACTACTGCATGCATGGTTACTGAAAAGTAAGTAGTACTTTCGACAACCGTGAATGACAGAATGCGACAGTACAGGGCTGCAGCTTTTTCACTTGCCTATCTCTGCACTCAGAGAAACACTTCTTACATTAAATTAGGTTTAAAAAATAGCCGAAGTAAAACCTATAGAATGGCTGTAGGTAAGCATGGGCGAATTTTGCGAATCTCGCGTTCGCGAATTTTGCGGATTTGCGAACTCGCAATCCGCAAAATCCGCGAATTCTCGCGAATTTGCGGATTTTTTTGTGTTCGCGTGGGTTTCTGCCAGTTCGCGAGGGTTTTGTACAGTTTCGCAAACGCGAACTTACCTGTCGGGTCGCAAGTTTTGCGAACTTGTTGTTTCTACGGGTCCAGCCTGTTTGGGACACTCTTCTTCATCACTGCCACTCTCTGTCACCACTGCCACTCTCTGACTACTCATGCCACCCTCTGGCCCACCCATGCCACCCTCTGTTTCATCACCGCACCCTCTGGTTGTCCAGTGTACATTATTTTCGGCAAAGCAAAGCACACCTTCCCTGCCTCAAGTGACCTGAATTAATTTGGGCCTGATTAATGTGCCACAGAATATTTTTTTAGCTGGCACCTGCTTCCTTAGTGCTTCCTGATTAGTGATCTTTTGCACTTGCTAAGTGCTTTTATTGTTGCAAAATTAGTTACAACACCTGCCCTGCCCCAACTGACAATAATGAATTAGGGGCTGGTTAATGTGTCACTGGATTTGAACTTCCAGCCTGGCTCCTGCTTGTCTGCCTTAGCTGTAATTCAGGACCTTTGTGTAACTATTCTGAGGGTCAGAGCAGGGTCACATAATAGTTGCAAGTAGGCAACTGAACTCTGGAGGGGCCCCTCAGTAAGCACTACAGGAAATGGCTACAAATGATGAGCTTGAACTTTTGAACCTGGTAAGTAGTTTCAGTTTTGCTAAGATCGTATTTCTGCAATTTAGCGCTTATTCGCGGGGCGCGAAGTTGAACTGGGAAGCCGCGAACTCACGCGAACAGTGCGAGCAAGCCATAAAATCCGCTGCTCGCGGATTTGCAGATTTTGCGGGAAATTCGCGAATCTCGCGGATTGCAAATTTACCGAAAATCCGCAAAATCCGCGAGCGTAACGGATTTTCTGCCCATGCTTAGCTGTAGGGATCAATTTAGAAGCAGAGAGAGATCCAAGAAATGCAGAGTCACACTCATAGAAGTTCACAGCAATAACATTACTTAAAAAATAATTTGAAAAGAATGGATACTGTATCTGTATGTTGTTGTAGTTGTCCTGTTGAATTTGGTAAGTAAGTTGCACGCATCAAACCATTCCTCTTATTAGCGGCACTCCTCCATTCCAGCTGACACTTCGTCCATCAATGTTGGTGACCAGAAGACACCGGGCCCGATTCACAAAACTAACTTAAGACAAAATCCTAAACTTACTACTTTTGGTATTCACAGAAGTTAGGATTTTGTCTTAAGTTTGTCTTAAGAAAAACTTAAGACAGACTTAAGACAAACTTAAGACAAAATCCTAACTTAAGTCTGTCTTAAGTCTGTCATAAGACAAACTTAAGACAAAATCCTAACTTCTGTGAATACCAAAAGTAGTAAGTTTAGGATTTTGTCTTAAGTTAGTTCTGTGAATCAGGCCCACCCTGTCCACTGCCTGCCTGGCGGATGCTGAATTGCGGCTCGCTAATGTGAAGCCTGACTTCATCCTTTTTTTCCCATTGCACAGACTGAAACCCGGCCTGTAATTATTGATGGAAAAACAAGAAGTGATATTAGAACACCACTGATAAATAAATATAAGGTATGTACGCTGTGTAGTGCAAAAAGTCACACTTTGAGTTTCCTAATAGATAGTACAATATTTTTGAAAGTGCGTACTCTGTCTGAGTCTCCTTTTGAAGGATAAATAAGTATGGGCAAATTAATTTAGCGGATCTTTCCCCTCAAGCTAGGTGTACTGTAAACTGTGTTTTAGAACAAAATTAGACCTTCCCAGCAGTGCTCCCACCCAGACCCTTACTAAAGCCAGTCGCAAAAATTTAGAAGACCCCCAATCAGATCTCAAAAAACGAGGCCTAGTAAAAAACTGGTGACAAAACGTACTTTGAAAGTAAAAGTGGGCCCAAATCCCCCCTTACCCACAGTGGATTGTATTCAAACCACTTGCAAGCAAGCAAAAGTATCCATACCCAGCATCGCTCCAAGACTCGCAAACCCCCCCACAAACAGCCCCCCACCCAAATACATGCAATACAAATACTGCTAACCCTAACGAGCCCTAAGTTAAGAATAGTGGCAAACGCTTTCTTTAACTATGCCAAATCCCCCCTTTCCCACCATGGATTCTCTTCAAATCACTTGCAACCAAAATTACACATTCCCACGAGTGCTCTAAGACCCCAGAAGAACTCAGTTGCAAAAATGTAGAACACCCCGAAACACATGCAATCCTGCTGCTAGGGCTAACTCTAACGAACCCTAAGTTACAAAAAGTGCCAAAAGGCTTTTCCGCATGGATTTTCTCCAAACCAATTTTATCCGGTATTAGACCTTCCCAGCAATGCCCCAAGACCCCCCAACCCACCCGCAAAAAAGCACGACAACACCCCCAAACAGCCAAAAAGGAAAATCTCATACTCACAATATTTATCGGCCTTCGGTCCAAACGCGCTGTGCAGCTAGGTCATAACTCCCGTTTTCCACCACGGATTTCCTGAAAAGCAAATGCAATCAAAATTAGACTGTCCCAGCAGTGCTCCCAGACCCCAAAACTCACCCACAAACACCCGGAACGCCCTCAAAGAGCACCTCAAAGGCAAGCAAGTCAGCAAAAACGCAAAATAAAATTTGCCTCCGATGTGGTCCAAAACACTTTTATCCGGTATTAGAGCTTCCCAGCAATGGCCCCAGAGCCATCAACCCAGGCGAAAACTAGTAGAAGACCCCCAAACAGCCCAAAAGTACAAAAATGGGGACCTAGTCATTTTCATGGCAATTTCCAAAATCACTCCGAGCGCTCTGCAGCTAGGCCCTAACTCCCCTCTGCCACCATGGATTTGCTTCAAACCTCTTGCAATCAAAAGTATCAATAGCCAGCAGTGCTCCCAGACCCCGAAACCCACCCACAAACACCAGGAAGCCCCACAAACAGGCCCCCGAAAATGCAACATTATGTGAAATGTCAGAACTATCAAATCATCCTCATACTCTGCGAATTCAGGCAGGAGTAGGTCAGTGTCACCTAACAGAGAACAAATTCCCTCATCTTAGTTGCTGTCCTCCTCGTCTTCATCCGGCGTGTGTTCTCGTACTTTGTAATCTGGTGGTATGAGGTGCTGATTCATCTTGATCATTGTTAACCTCTCCACATTTTTGGGCGAGAGGCGGTTCCGTTTGGAAGTTACAAGGCCACCAGCAGCACTGAAAACACATTCAGAGGACACGCTTACGAGTGGGCAAGACAAGTAGTTTATAGCCAGGATGGAGATCTGTGACCACAAATCTTTTTTCCCATGCCAATACGGCAATGGGTCAGCATTAACATAGACCTCTGTTGAGTCATTCAGATAGTCCTGCACCATCGACTCAAGGTCCTCCAAGGTTCCGCCACTTTGCTTACTTTTTGCTGGGACCTTTTGAGAACCAAACCCAAGCCGAGTTAGCCAATCCTCTTCTTCACCCAATGTTACTGTTGTGTCTGATGCAGAGGATCCGGTTGCCGAAGTCTTTAACGGCTAAGAGGTCACTTGTGCCACAGCCACAGGTGCAGAAGTGGATTCTTTTGACTGGGGATGGCCTGCTGATGCTGATGTACTGCCTTTTCCTTCAATTTGCTGCCGTTCTCTTTCAAACCTCATGGCTGACAAGGCTAGCCTATGTTTGTACTTTGTATCATCTTCATCATCAAAAGGAAAGAATGCTCGGCCTGCCAGCGCCTTTTTGTAGCGTGGATCCAGAATAGTAGCACAAATGTAAGGCTGTTCTGAGTGGATCATTTTAAGACGTTCATCGCCAAGTAGGCGCTCTAATAATTTCTCCGCCAAAACAAAAGCATCTTGCTTTTTTCATCTTTTTGAAACATAGAAGACACCGCCTTCAGTTGGTTCTCCAGCATGCGCAACAATGGGATAGCTTTTCCCAAATTACAGTCCTCCTTGCTGACTGCATGCGTGAAGACCTCAAAAGGACGAAGCAGGTCTGTCAGGCTTTTAACTAGGTTCCATTGCGCCGCATCTAGCCTCAGGTCCTTCTGAGCTGTACCCAGTGTTAAGAAATAGTGATCGAGTACCGTATACTGCTCATACAGACGCTCAAGCATGTAGAAGGTTGAGTTCCAACGTGTTCGCACCTCCTGGATGAGTGCTTTCACTGGCATTCGACGTTCATGTAGCAGGCTCCTCAGATGCTTCCGGGCCTTAAAAGAATGGCTGAAATGGTTGCACATTCTTCGGCAGGTGGCCACTAACTCGCACGCTGGACTGTCTTCATCACTTAAGAATTTCTTAACAACCAGGTTTATTCAGTGCGCCAAACACGGCACTCTGAAATAGTGACCCAGATACATGGCCTTAACTACATTGGCGCCATTATCCGAATCTGGCGTTTTTTTGGGGACAGCCAGTGAAAGACCTTTGTGTTAAACTCGTTCAAAATGTTTTCTGCTGTATGACATTTCTCCAAGCCAAACATGGCTAGTGTTGCATGTTTCCGAGCAGCTTTAAAAACTTGGTCCGGGTCGACACCTGCGTTTAGCTTTGCTTTAACCTCTGAAAAAGAGACCCAGTGTGCAGTGATGCACATGTAATCAGCGCCTGCGCCACTGGTCCACATGTCTGTTGTCAGATGTATAGTGTGAACAGCACTCTTCTGCAAAGCTGCCCCAATCACCTCCAGCACATCTTCATGTAGTGCTGGAACCGCAACTCTGGCAAAATAGAACCGGCTAGGAACCTTCCATTTAGGGCAGAGCGCTGCCACTAATTCTATAAAACCAACCCCTTCTACAAAAGAAAAAGGGAGAAGGTCCAGAGCTACCATTTTAGCCAGCTTAGCGTTATACAGACGCGTCAGTGGGTGGTTGCGTTCATATGGAGCGTCTGAAAACAACATGGTTCTAATGTTGGCCTGCACCATTTTACGGGATGATGATGATGACTTCTTCGACCTAGTTACGCTTGCTGATGAACTTTTTCGCATTGGTGTCTCACTCTCTCCCACACTCTTAGTTTGGCTCACAGAGGGTGTGCTGACAGGGGTACTGGGTGTAAGTGAAGTGTTTGACGCTTCTTCCTCCTCGTCATCATCCGATGAAACATCAACGTTTCTTGACTTGCAATTTGGGCTTCCTTGATCTCCTTTAGGTGCGCAAACCATTCGACAGCGTGCTGTCTCTTAAGATGACCTCTCTGGCCTCCGGTACCATAGTTGGTACCAAACTTACCACGACTAACTGCAAGCTTACAAATGCTACAAATGGCGAAGTTTTCCTTTTTTGGGCAAACACTAACAAAGTCCCAAACTGCGGACTTGAAATGTCTGGGGGCCGCTGGAGGCGGCGATACAGCGATACTGGTGGTGGTCATGCTGCTAATGCCAGATGAAGTGGAGGATGTGGATTGCCGAACTTTACTACGTTGTGCACTTTCACCACCACTAATTGAGGTCGAGGTGGATGGAGGTCCCTTCTGGCGAGGAAGAAATATGGAAGCGGTAGGTGTTGGTGTACTAGTTAACTCCAATGATTGTGGTGTTTCCATCGCCTCCTCGTCGACAACATCATCATCACGCTCAGCAGCTTCTCGGGCTAGGGTCAAAATGTCTGTTTGCTGCATGCCCGCTGAGGCTGGAGTGAAGCCTATGATGACTGCGTCGTCGTGAGAGTCTTTATCAGCAGGAGTATCCGCCACTTCTTGTTGAGCCTCATCACACTCCATAACTATGAGACGTTCGACGACCTTCCTTTTACGCTTAGCTACCTTTGTCAGATCATGGTGTGCCTCACTCTCAGACAGCAGTGGTGGTTCCCAATTTTGATCCGTATCATCAGAAGGAGGTGGGCTTGAAGAAGATGTAGACACCACCCTTGATCTTTTCCTTGATAAGGATGTGGAAGACAATGAATGATCAGGAGTGGCTTCCTCAAATGATAGCTCGGCTTGAATGGCGATTTCCTGATTTGCCCCTACTTCGGGAGGAACAACTATTGTGTGCACTTGTGCCCCTCCATGCACCTCTGCTTGCGCATCTCCTTGCGCTGCCTCTCCTTCCACATGTACTTGGGCTTGTACTTGAACATGTGGTTGTTGTTGCGGCTGTGGTTGTTCAACACTCGTCAGATGAGTTACAACAACCTGTGTTGATTGAGGGACATTGCTGCTACTTTCTTGCGATGAGCCAACATCACTGGTCGATGGTGATTGAACAACTAGACTAAGTGCCTCTGCAGCACCCAAGGGCTTGGACTTAAGTTGGCGTGGTGGTGGTGGCACTGAGCCCAATGGTGCGGGGGTGCTGCTCCCAGCTTGGTCCCCAGCATATCCCGCTGCTGCTGCAGGCGTACTTTTTTTTACTCCCAAAAAATGTGGCGGGCGGCACACCAGTCTCCTTGGTAACTTGCTTCTTCTGCTCCTTACTGGCAACTTTCTTGCTAGAGGAGCTACGGGGAACTTTTTTTGGGGCCATCTTCTTCAGAGGTCAGAACAGCAGGCCGCAGTTGCAAGAGTTGCAGAGTTGTCTGTGGCTAGACGTGACGTCGCGTGACGTTATGCTGCACACACACACACCGCTGCAGGACTTCTTCCTGGCACTGGTGGTTCTCTTGAGTCTTGTGCACCTAAAAGCAATGGAAGACAGAGGAACATCAGTTCAGTTATACACCCCAAAAACTCGAAATACACATAAAAATCAGCACAATCCCATGCCATCCAAGCCCTCGATGATGTTTAAATTCAAGACACCCCACAGAAAGACTAGGCCCATGCACCACTCACTACCCCTGGGCATAATGGTTGAAAGCTAAGCAAAATGGGTGCAGGCCTGAGAACACTGCCTGCATTCAAAATGGCCCCTTGCCTCCCAGCACATGGCCAGGGCCTGCCTGTACCAGCACTCAAAATGGCCCCCACCCACATGGCCTGTCCCCATGAACACCCCAAAAAATCGATAAACACAGAAAAATCAGTACAATCCCATGCCATCCATGCCCTCCATGATGTTTAAATTCAAGACACCCCACAGAAAGACTAGGCCCATGCACCACTCTGTACCCCTGGTCAAAAGGCCCCAACAACAGTCCAAAAATCGAAAAACATAGAAAAATCAGCACAATCCCATGCCATCCATGCCCTCCATGATGTTTAAATTCAAGACACCCCACAGAAAGACTAGGCCCATGCACCACTCAGTACCCCTGGTCAAAAGGCCCAACAATAGCCCAAAAATCGAAAAACACAGAAAAATCAGCACAATCCCATGCCATTGATGGCCTCCATGATGTTTAAATTCAAGACACCCCACAGAAAGACTAGGTCCATGCACCACTCAGTACCCCTGGTCAAAAGGCCCCAACAACAGCCCAAAAACTGAAAAACACAGAAAAATCAGCACAATCCCATGCCATCCATGCCCTCCATGATGTTTAAATTCAAGACACCCCACAGAAAGACTAGGCCCATGCACCACTCGGTACCCCTGGTCAAAAGGCCCCAACAACAGTCCAAAAATCGAAAAACATAGAAAAATCAGCACAATCCCATGCCATCCATGCCCTCCATGATGTTTAAATTCAAGACTCCCCACAGAAAGACTAGGCCCATGCACCACTCACTACCCCTGGTCAAAAGGCCACAACAACAGCCCAAAAATCGAAAAACACAGACAAATCAGCACAATCCCATGCTATCCATGCCCTCCATGATGTTTAAATTCAAGACAGCCCACAGAAAGACTAGGCCCATGCACCACTCACTACTCCTGGGCATAATGGTTGAAAGCTAGGCAAAATGGTTGCAGGCCTAAGAACACTGCCTGCATTCAAAATGCCCCCTTGCATCCCAGCACATGGCCAGGGCCTGCCTGTACCAGCACTCAAAATGGCCCTCACCCACATGGCCTGACCTCATGAACACCCCAAAAAATCGAAAAACACAGAATAATCAGCACAATCCCATGCTATCCATGCCCTCCATGATGTTTAAATTCAAGACACCCCACAGAAAGACTAGGCCCATGCACCACTCAGTACCCTTGGTCAAAAGGCCCCAACAACAGCCCAAAAACCGAAAAACACAGAAAAATCAGCACAATCCCATGCCATTGATGCCCTCCATGATGTTTAAATTTAAGACACCCCACAGAAATACTAGGCCCATGCACCACTCAGTACCCCTGGTCAAAAGGCCCCAACAACAGCCCAAAAACCGAAAAACACAGAAAAATCAGCACAATCCCATGCCATCCATGCCCTCCATGATGTTTAAATTCAAGACACCCCACAGAAAGACTAGGCCCATGCACCACTCACAACCCCTGGTCAAAAGGCCACAACAGCCCAAAAATCGAAAAACACAGAAAAATCAGCACAATCCCATGCTATCCATGCCCTCCATGATGTTTAAATTCAAGACAGCCCACAGAAAGACTAGGCCCATGCACCACTCACTACCCCTGAGCATAATGGTTGAAAGCTAGGCAAAATGGTTGCAGGCCTAAGAACATTGCCTGCATTCAAAATGGCCCCTTGCCTCCCAGCACATGGCCATGGCCTGCCTGTACCAGCACTCAAAATGGCCCCCACCCACATGGCCTGTCCCCATGAACACCCAAAAAAATCGAAAAACACAGAAAAATAAGCACAATCCCATGCCATCCATGCCCTCCATGATGTTTAAATTCAAGACACGGGGGGCGTGGCCAAGATGGCGGGCTGAGAGGTCGCACTCGCCGAGAGCTCCCGGACCCCTGAATTCCTGCACCGCTCGTAACCGCTGATTCCCCCCCGGATCACGCGGCGAATGAGCCTGGTGCCCCTGGTAGAGGTGTGGAGCGACTGCTGAGCCTGGTTTGCCCCGTCGGGGGTGCGATTCTGACCGGTAAAGCCTGGGTCGAGGCCCGCTGAATGGCCTGTGTGTGAGCCGGTAGCCGTGAGTCTCCCGACCCTCGGAGCCTGACGGAGCACTCTGCCTCCTGTGTGTGAAGCCCGCAGCAGTGCGTGTATTGTCGGAGTGGTAGTCGGCAGCGGCTTCGCGAGCGGAGCGGAGTTGCCCAACGGCGGTGGTGCGGAGCTGAGCTGAGCGGAGGTGAAGGGCGGAGGCGGAGCCGGCATTGTCTTGCTACGCCGGCCCGCGGCTTGAGGGGGCTTGTATTGAGAGGCCGCTCCGGCCAGTTGTCGGTGGTGGAGCAGTGGAACTGGGCTTCTGGAGCAGATCTCCCCCTGGAATTGCGGGCCCCGGCGACCATCGCACCACGAGTTTGCCCACCGGCCGGATTTCTAGATCCCGGACCAGGGACGGAGAAGGGACCTCCATCTTGGGCGTTGGCCTCTCGATATCGCAGGGCGGCCATTTTGTGAACTCCGGCCTGGCAGCTCGGTCTTCCTAGTGCTCTTTGTGTGGCGCTACCCCCGGCTGGTGTATAGCCGCGCCGGTACGGCGGTTCTCTTTGCTGGACAGTAAGCCTCAACGTCCTCTACTCAGCTGAAATGTCGAACGCTAGAGGACAGAGAAGGGGCGACCGAACCTTGCCGGACATGCTGGGACGCGGCGCCCTACGCAGTGGGGGAACCCAACCCACCACGACCTCCCCAGCCCCGGCCAGGGGTGCAGATGGCGGAGAACCCCCAGTGACGAGATCATTTCTTGAGTCGCTCTTCAGCTCCCTACGGGAGGACTTTCAAACGCTCAAGCGTGAGGTGGCCGGGGAGGTCCGTGAAGTAAGGAGAGAGATGGATTCCCTGGGGGAACGTGTGAACACGGTGGAGGAAGCGGGTCACTCCAGGGATGAGGAGATCACCCATCTGCAACAGGAGGTCCTGCGACTGCGGGAACAACAGATTGAATTGCAGGCCCACGCCGAGGACCTTGAAAATCGGTCCAGGCGGAATAACATACGGGTCCGCGGAGTGCCGTCCGGCGAAGAGGGTGAAGATGTGACTGCATACCTGGTGGCCCTCTTTCGTGCGATCCTGGGGGAGTCGGAAGACTTTCGGATCCGCATAGACCGAGCACATCGGGTGGGTCGCCCCCGCAGAGCCACGGCGCCCGCCCCGGACATTCTGGCTTTCCTCCCAGACTTTCCCCTGAAGGAGCGGATCCTACGAGAAGCACGAGGGCAGCAATCTTTCCGATTCCGGGACCACCCTGTGACCCTGTTTCAGGACTTATCCGCGGTCACGCTGCAGAAGAGGAAATCATTCAAAATCGCTACGGACTTCCTTCGGGAGCGAGGGACACAGTACTCTTGGGGGCACCCTTTCCGCCTGATTTTTAGATGGAACGGTGTTTTGCACCAGCTCCGGTCCCTCCAAGATGTCTGCGCGGTGCTGGGCCTCACAGCATCGGACACGGATACCCCGGCTCCGCGGCGGAGGCGAAGCACTCGTGACGGATGGCAGCAGGTGGGAGAGGGGGGCTCTCCTCCGTCGGAGCGACCAGGCTCGCCCACGATCCGGGCAGACATGGCGGCCGCCATCCAGGAGGCCTCCAGAGTGGCGGCAAACGGCGAAGTGGCCTTGACGGCCTGAACTCACTCCGGGGGGAGTCTACTCTAGCTTGTTCCCTTTGCAGGTGCGGGGATTCGGGGGGGCGGGGAGGAATGGCGAGTGCTGGAGGTGGTGGCTGGACGTCCACTAGACTGATTTACCACAGCCTTGTCCGCTCCGGACCGGGCTGGGACAATGTCTTTTTTGCAAAGTTTGAGAAGTGGGGTGTGGGAACGGGACTGGCGGGTGGATGTTTTGATTCCGGGGCCTAGAGGGGGGGCTTGTTGCGGGGGGGTGGTGTAGATTTGGTTGTGTGGGATTTCAGGGGGCAGGGGGGGCCTTTCTAGTTGTGGGGTGTTGGGGTTTGGGGACTGTACTGTGCCTGTGGACTGTTCATAATTGCTCTGTTTTGAGGCCTCGAGTGGTGCCTTCTGTGTTTGCCTGCTGGGCTTTGCTTCTTGATATGTGCCCCACTGATTCCCCTCCTTGATGGCTCTTAAAGTGCTCACTCTCAATGTAAAAGGGCTGAATAATCCGGTTAAGAGGCGGGCGGTGTTATCCTTGTTGGAAAACTCACAGGCGGATATCTGCCTGTTGCAGGAGACCCATTTGCTAGCTAAGGACTGCTCGAGAATGCGTACCCCCAAGTTCCCCACGCAGCTGTTCTCCTCTAGCGCCTCCAAGACGGCAGGGGTGGCGATCTTGTTCTCTAGGGGGTTCAGGGGAGAGGTCGTGTGCAAGGTAGCAGAACAGAAAGGGAGACTTCTGGTATATAAGATCAAGATGGGGGGTTTAGCACTGACTGTTGGCACCATCTACTGCCCCAATGATCATCTGGACCAATTCTTACACAGGGCTTTGGAGGACGTGGCATCCACCTCTGATAGGCACATAGTGTTGGGGGGTGATTTGAACTTGGTTTTCGATGCGGCAATGGACAGGTCTGTGCAGCGGTGCCACCAGTTGGGTGAGCTTACGGGCTCGATTCGCACTCGACTTGAGGAGCTGGACTTGCATGACATGTGGCGCCACCTTCACCCTACCACCCGCGCATACTCCTATTTCTCACACGCCCACAGATCCTATGCGCGACTGGACCATCTACTTGTGTCGGGCCCAATGCTCCTTCTGGCTTCGAATGCGGATATGGGGGTCCTCTCTCTTTCCGACCACGCTCCGGTGGAGGGCGCTTTCACTCTGCCGCCGGCGGTTCGGCCTAGGGGGGTCTGGCGGCTTCGAGACACGCTATTGCACAGGCGATCGGTGGTGGACCAGATCCGTGCGGCCATCTTGGATTTTCAGACCGTGAATGATAATGAGGACACTTCGCGTGCGACACAGTGGGCAGCCCTGAAGGCGGTGCTCCGGGGCGAATTTATAGCGATTTCCTCGGCCGAGAATAGGGACCGACAGCTCAAGAGGGATGAGCTCACCCAGCGGGTGAGGGAGCTGGAACAGGTTCATCACAGGACAGGGGCACCCAGGGTTTGGAGGCAGTTGAAGGCGGCACGGAAACTCTTGGCAGCCCTTGATACGGACCGGGCGGAGTATGCGATGCTCCGCCTGAAACACAAATATTACACAGGGGGCGACCGGTGCGGGCGGCTCTTGGCCAACAAACTCAGGGTGCAACACCAGCAGCACCGAGTGAAGGAGCTAGTTGACCCAACCGGAGGTATGGTCACGGCTGACGAGCAGATAGCAGACGTCTTTCGCAGCTTTTATGCTGACCTCTACACCGGGGATGCCCCCTCGGCCCAGGCTGAGGAGGACTATCTGGATTCAGTACCGCTCCCGTCGTTGACACTGGATCAGGCTCAGTATCTGGAGCGCGATATCCGTGTCGAGGAGGTGATCACGGCGATATCTCGGCTCAAATTGGGCAAGGCCCCAGGTCCGGATGGCTTTATCCCTCTGTTTTACAGAACCTTCTGTCAGGAGCTGGCGCCTCTGCTGACCCGCCTTTTCAACTCCTTTGCGGAGCCGGGTGCCATCCCCTCCGAATTTCTCCAGGCCACGGTTTCTGTGATCCCGAAGCCGGGCAAGGACAGGACCGCCTGTGGGTCCTACCGTCCTATCTCGCTGCTGAACACAGATTTGAAGGTGTTCACCAGTATATTAGCTGCACGCCTGGCGTTGCACCTCCCGGGCATGGTTGATTCGGACCAGGCGGGCTTTGTGCCTGGTAGGCAAACAGTAGACAACACAAAGAGGGTGACCCACATCCTTGAGAAGGCTTCCAGGATCCCTGGGGAGAGGATGCTCCTGTCCATAGACGCGGAGAAGGCTTTCGACAGGGTGCACTGGCCCTACTTAGAGAAGGTCCTGAGCAAATTCGGGATTGGGGAGAAGTTCCGTCATCTGATCTTCAATTGTTACCGGTTCCCATCTGCAGTGGTCCGAGTGAACGGAGGCAGCTCTCGACCCTTTCCCATCGAACGGGGTACGCGATAGGGGTGCCCACTATCCCCATTGCTTTTTGCCCTGTACATGGAGCCATTTGCCCAGAGGGTTAGGCAGAACCCCGATATTGTCGGTGTCAAGATGGGTGAATTCCATCATGCGATCAGCCTGTACGCGGATGATGTCATTCTGACGCTAGATGACCCGCGGAGGTCGCTGCCGGCTTGCGTAGAGGAACTGGACTTATTCGCCGCCGTGGCGGGCTTCAAGGTGAACCTGGGGAAGTCGGCTGCCCTTGACATCTCGCTTACTAACGCCACTAGAGCGGAGTTACAGAGGCTTTACCCTCTGAGCTGGTCCAAGGCCCGGATCCCGTACTTGGGGATCCTGTTGGCGCCCTCCCTCCCGGAGATGGTCACGGCCAATTATGCGGCTTTGGGCACGAAAATCAGGGAGGAATTAGGCCGGTGGGATAAGGGTGCGTTGTCGCTACTGGGTAGGGTGGCCGCGGTGAAGATGACCCTCCTGCCTCAGGTGCTTTACCTTTTCAGAGCGTTGCCGCTCCAGCCCCCCGCGGGGTGGCTTGCGGAGACACAGACTGCCATTGCCCGATTAGTATGGCAGGGCCGCAGGCCGAGGATCAAGAGGAGTATCGCTATGCTGACGCCCGAATCCGGGGGGTTGGGGATACCGGACTTGCGGAAATATTTCCAGGCCGCCCAACTCCGCTATCTGGTGGAATGGAGCCGGTGGGAGTCTGACAAGCACTGGCTGTTCCAGGATCAGGCAGTGGCGGGTAGGACGCTACAGGAAATACCATTCTTGAAGCGGGCCCATCGACCTCCTAACCTCTATGCGTCTCTGGTGACGCGGGTCCCGCTCCGGACGTGGGACTCGGTGGCTGCCAGGTACGAGCTTACTACTTTCCCCTCTCCCTTTACGCCGCTCATTGGCAACCCGGACTTCTGCCCCGGGATGGAGCAGGGTGCTTTTGAGCGCTGGCGGGTGGCCCGCTGCTGCACTTTGTATCACTTGTACAGCCCTGAGGGAGTTGTCATCTTCCAGGACTTGAGGCGGGATTATGGCCTCCCAGAAGCGGAGCGCATGCGATACATACAGGCGCGTCATTGGGCATTACAACCCCAGGTGCGCGATGCGGCACACCGGGAAATCACGGCGTATGAGCGCTGGTTAATCACTCGCACGTCGGACGCTAAACTGATCTCAGACCTGTATAAAATGCTGCAGACCCCCTCCTTTCACATTCACAACCCCGGTCGGGAACGGTGGGAAAGGGAGCTCGGGCGAGTGTTGAGTCACAAGGAATGGGAACATATCTCCTTCCGCGCGCGTCACTCGGCCTATCACACGGGTCTTACGGAGACCTTCACTAAAATCTCGACCTACTGGTACCGCACTCCGGAGAAACTGCACGAGATGGACAGGGCAATACCAGGGACGTGCTGGCGCAACTGTGGCAACACTGGTACACTAACACACATCCTGTGGGAATGCCCCCTACTGGCTCCTTATTGGGAAGAGGTCCTGGGTGAGGTGGACAAATGCTTTGGGATAGAATTGCCGAGATTCCCTGCCTATGTTCTGCTAGGGTTACTAAATGGGTTGATGTATCCCCTTAGGTCTAAGAGGGGTAGACAGATCGCGATTGCTCTGGGGTCAGCGGTGCAGAATATTCTCGTACACTGGCGCACTACCACGCCTCCCTCTGTAGTTGGCTGGCTGCATAGATTATGGCATGTCCTTGGAATGGAGAAGATGTCCTTAGTGGCCCTGGGAGATACTGATACCTTTGAAGAACTGTGGGCGCCCTTTCATAGCCTGTTATGTTCCGAGTTTCGGGAGATCACCTGCCCCAGATACCTTAGGTTGTTAAGGCTGACGCCGCCACCGGACCCACCTGTCTGAACGGGCGGGGTCGATACTGCATAGCGGGGATTATTGGAGAGTTGAATGAAGAGGAGGCTGTAGATAATGGCACAGTACAGGGGGTGGGTTGGGATATGGTAGTTGGGGGTTCTGTTTGGTTGGGTAGGTTTTTGGAGCGGGGATGGTTCCCCACCCTTCACCCCCCCCCATTTTTCTTCTTTTCCCCCTTTTCCCCTTCCCTCTTTCCCCCCTTTTTCTTTTTTTTCCTTTATTTTTTCATTGTCCCCCCCTCCTGATTTTCTCTTCCTTTCCCCTATCCCGTCCTTCCTTCCCTCCCCCTTTCCCCCCCCCCCCTAGTTCTTTGTATGTGACCACAGGTGCGAAAGCTGTGCTCCCGAGTTGGGTGAAGCCTCTTGCAAAGTTGTAACTGTATTGTTGTACTTGCTGTATAATGCGCACTGATTGTGCAGCTCCTGTGGTTTATCTGTTCCTTGCCCTATTGTGTCCTGCCCCACCCTGCTTCAATAAAATACTTTAAACCTAAATTCAAGACACCCCACAGAAAGACTAGGCCCATGCACCACTCAGTACCCCTGGTCAAAAGGCGCCAACAACAGCCCAAAAATCGAAAAACACAGAACAATCAGCACAATCCCATGTCATCCATGCCCTCCATGATGTTTAAATTCAAGACACCCCACAGAAAGACTATGCCCATGCACCACTTACTACCCCTGGTCAAAAGGCCACAACAACAGCCCAAAAATCGAAAAACACAGAAAAATCAGCAAAATCCCATGCCATCCATGCCCTCCATGATGTTTAAATTCAAGACAGCCCACAGAAAGACTAGGCCCATGCACCACTCACTACCCCTGGGCATAATGGTTGAAAGCTAGGCAAAATGGTTCCAGGCCTAAGAACATTGCCTGCATTCAAAATGGCCCATTGCCTCCCAGCACATGGCCAGGGCCTGCCTGTACCAGCACTCAAAATGGCCCCACCCACATGGCCTGTCCCCATGAACACCCGAAAAAATCGAAAAACACAGAAAAATCAGCACAATCCCATGCCATCCATGCCCTCCATGATGTTTAAATTCAAGACACCCCACAGAAAGACTAGGCCCATGCACCACTCAGTACCCCTGGTCAAAAGGCCCCAACAACAGCCCAAAAACCGAAAAACACAGAAAAATCAGCACAATCCCATGCCATCCATGCCCTCCATGATGTTTAAATTCAAGACACCCCACAGAAAGACTAGGCCCATGCACCACTCACAACCCCTGGTCAAAAGGCCACAACAACAGCCCAAAAATCGAAAAACACAGAAAAATCAGCACAATCCCATGCCATCCATGCCCTCCATGATGTTTAAATTCAAGACACCCCAGAGAAAGACTAGGCCCATGCACCACTCACTACCCCTGGGCATAATGGTTGAAAGCTAGGCAAAATGTTTTCAGGCCTAAGAACACTGCCTGCATTCAAAATGGCCCCTTGCCTCCCAGCACATGGCCGGGGCCTGCCTGTACCAGCACTCAAAATGGCCAACACCCACATGGCCTGTCCCCATGAACACCCCAAAAAATCGTAAAACACAGAAAAATCAGCACAATCCCATGCCATCCATGCCCTCCATGATGTTTAAATTCCTGACACCCCACAGAAAGACTAGGCCCATGCACCACTCAGTACCCCTGATCAAAAGGTCCCAACAACAGCCCAAAAATCGAAAAACACAGAAAAATCAGCACAATCCCATGCCATTCATGCCCTCCATGATGTTTAAATTCATGATACCCCACAGAAAGACTAGGCCCATGCACCACTCACTACCCCTGGTCAAAAGGCCACAACAACAGCCCAAAAATCGAAAAACACAGAAAAATCAGCACAATCCCATGCCATCCATGCCCTCCATGATGTTTAAATTCAAGACACCCCACAGAAAGACTAGGCCCATGCACCACTCACTACCCCTGGGCATAATGGTTGAAAGCTAGGCAAAATGGTTGCAGGCCTAAGAACACTGCCTGCATTCAAAATGGCCCCTTGCCTCCCAGCACATGGCCAGGGCCTGCCTGTACCAGCACTCAAAATGGCCCCCACCCACATGGCCTGTCCCCATGAACACCCAAAAAAATCGAAAAACAGAAAAATCAGCACAATCCCATGCCATCCATGCCCTCCATGATGTTTAAATTCAAGACACCCCACAGAAAGACTAGGTCCATGCACCACTCACTACCCCTGGTCAAAAGGCCACAACAACAGCCCAAAAATTAAAAAACACAGACAAATCAGCACAATCCCATGCCATCCATGCCCTCCATGATGTTTAAATTCAAGACACCCCACAGAAAGACTAGGCCCATGCACCACTCAGTACCCCTGGTCAAAAGGCCCCAACAACAGCCCAAAAATCGAAAAACACAGAAAAATCAGCACAATCCCATGCCATCCATGCCCTCCATGATGTTTAAATTCAAGACACCGCACAGAAAGACTAGGCCCATGCACCACTCACAACCCCTGGTCAAAAGGCCCCAACAACAGCCCAAAAATCGAAAATTCCAAAATTGTAGTTGCAGCAACTGTAATGCCCTAAACAAACTTACTTGTGAAATTTCTAATCCAAAAGTGATTCAAAGAAAGTCAAAAAGGCCTCAAATCCAAATATCCAGCAGCATCCACAAAAAGTAATCCTTCCAGGTCAAGAATCCGAATGAAAGTGACCAGCACATGAACAAAGCACTGGGGAAGTTGGAGACTGTGGGGCACTTCCTTCCTCCCAGCCCCCCCCCCCCAAAATGGACTCCTTGCAAAAAAAAGTGCAGGCAAATGTCAACCTGAGGAGTTATTCAAATAAAAATCATCATTTTCAGAAGGTTTATGCTGCTTGCTGGTGGATTTCTTGTGCAGAATTGCAAATTCTGTAATTTTGCAAGTGCGAGAATGTTGCTGCCCGCCGCCTCTACGTGTTCGAAATTGCGAACTCTCGCGATGCGTGCTGTGCAAGGTGGCAAGCCGCGATTACGTAATCGCGGTCGCCAAACTCCCGTGGGATCCCGCAGCAAGATCCAAAATGGCGCAGCACTCGCAAAATATCGAGAAAAACAACTCGGCAAACGCTGAATGACGGTAAGTGAACGCCGCACGCCGCAATATTGTATCACCAAGAAAAAAAATCCGCTGCGTGCGAATTTTCGGTAAATTCGCGAAAGTTCGCGGATTGCGAATTTACCGAAAATCCGCAAAATCCGCGAGCGGAACGGATTTTCCGCCCATGCTTACCTCTGGTACAGGTGTGCTGGAGCCACTCCTGCTGGTGGACCCCTCTGACTCCTCAACACCCGTGTCATCTGCATTGCCTGTTTGAGTTGTGAGCATCTGCTCCATCGCAGAGGTCACTCTTCCCATGCCCCATGTCAAGTCTGTGCAGCAGTGCACAATTGCATCCTGCATGGAAATTGAGCGGCGGCACAGTAGGGATGTGGATGTAGCAAATCTGTTTAGTGCCTTGGACTGCTGCCGCATATACTGCCGCTCCCTTCGACGCTCAAGTTGATCCCTGTCCAACTTATCAGACAGTACACCCATGTAGGTAGAGATGTCCAAAATCCCCTTGGAAATTGCCTCCAAACTACAAGCAATGCGGCCTATTCCCTTGTCAATGTTTGTCATTTTGTTGTTCATGCTGCGCACCTGCCTATGCACGGCCATCAGTGCCTCGGCCTGCATGCGCTGTACTTTGACCATTGTGGCCTCCAGGCCACAGAATACGCTCCCACCTTCCTGCCCATCACCAGCCTCACGTGCCCTCCTTCCAAGGACACTGGTGCGCGCAGCGCCAGCAGTGATATGTGATCTGGCCTTGTCAGCCACAGGTGCAAATGTCTGATCTGCAACATCATCATCCTCCTCATCAGAGGTTTGCAGGATCCTCTGAGGGGGCACATCAGCACTACTTATCCTTCCCTGCATTGTCGAATTGGAAGTTGGTTTGGGTGTAAGTGGTGTGCTTTCCACCTCAGG
The DNA here is from genome assembly GCF_964263255.1 of Lissotriton vulgaris. Classification (NCBI taxonomy): domain Eukaryota; kingdom Metazoa; phylum Chordata; class Amphibia; order Caudata; family Salamandridae; genus Lissotriton; species Lissotriton vulgaris. The sequence goes on from NW_028255105.1 coordinate 679,828, forward strand.
AGAGCCAAACAATAGAGGTGATAGCGCAACAGGTGTTGAGGCTCGCTCTGGTGTTGAGGCTTCCTGGGTTGTTTTGTTGCCTCCTTCTACAGCGCTATGACCTGTGCTTTGTTTCTCCTTCTCACTTCTCTTAGTTGCTGGTGCCCTCTCCCCCCTTGGTGGTGCTGAACTGCGTGTGGACTCTCCTGTGGAATGAAATTGACATAGGGTCAATGTTGTTGTTCACCTGTGTGTACTTCTTAAATAAATACATTACACACCTTTGCCCAGTGTACATTGTGTGTTTTGAGATGTGTGTGGCATGCCTTGCTGAGTCTTGTGGTGTATGCATTGCATGTACTCATGACTACGTCTCCCATGATGCATTGCTGGCCCCAAGTATGAGCTGTTATGCAGTGTCATGACTCTACACAGTGGGGTACGGGTTCAGGGTAATGGTTGTGGATTAGGGTAAAAGCATCTTACCTTTTTTCTTTGTTGCACTGGCTGTACTGTCCAGGTCTCCAATCCCATGGATGCATTCTGGCTCCAGGGTTGTTTCAACAAGCTCCTCCATCTCAGAAAGTTTTGGTGCTTTGCTCCTACCACCTCCTGTAACACCAGCATCCTTTTATTGGGCAGCAATCTTCTTTTTGGTTATGATGAGCAGGTCATACCATCGCTTTTTAATGTCCTCGATCTCCCGGCGCGTCACACCAATGGCATTGACTTTGCCCTGTATGCCAAGCCATATGTTCCTCTTCACAGACTCTGCAACATGCAGAGACTGTCTTCCAAATATTTGGTTGTAGTGACTTACTATTTCTTCTACAGCCACCTGCAGTTCTGCTAGGCTGAACTTTATCTTTCTTTTGCGCTCCCCACCATCCTTTTGCCCTTCCTGGGACTCCATTCTGTAGCACTGCTTGGCTCTGGATGCTCAGCTCCTCTCACCTCAGCTCAATTGTTTGTTCAGTTGCTGTGCACCTGCATGGGTGTGGCCACTCCCAGGTACTGGGGAGGGGTGCTTCATTCTGATTGGTTGGATTCTCTGGGCCATGGTTGTGGGGTGTGTAGGGTGTTCCTGATTGGTTGGCAAACTCACATGTCGAATTTCAAACTGCCATTTCGGTATTTTCCGAATCGGTATTTTCTGAATCAGTAAATTCCGAATCGGTAAAACCCATTCATACCTATGGGCCTCCTGGCCCATAGGTATGAATGGGTTTTACTGATTCGAATTTACCGATTCGAAATTTACCGATTCGGAAAATACCAAATTCAGATACCGAGTCATTCCGAATCAGTAAATGTTACCGATTTTTTACCTACATACCATTTTCCGATTCTGAATTACCGATTCGGTATGAGTCGGTATTTAAGAATCGGAAAATACAAATTACCTACATCTGGCCCTAAATGTTGTAGCCTTATATTAGAAGCCAAGCGAAGGACTAACGTATCGATCAAGGAATGCCCTTCTGTCTTTTCATTCACACCTGTGGAGGCAACCTTCCAGACACCTTCTTTACCTGGTCTTATATAAGATGAAACAATGGGACAGCTTGGCCCATCGTACTGTCCTCCTTGCTAACTTCTCATGTGAAAACTTCAAAAGATAGTTGAATCTGTGTCAGGCTTTTAACTAGGCCCTATTTGTCCACATGCATGGTCATAGCTTTCCCAACTGCATCCGCTCTAACCATGGGTGGAGAACTCCGCGCCACCCGCGAAGTGTGCAGTGTTTTGCCTACTACACGTTCCACGGAGAACGTGGAGTAGGCAAAATGCTGCACACTCCGCAGCGGAGTGGAGTTGGCCCACCACCCGCCTCCACCCCCCCTATTAATATATAACTTAAAACTAACTTAAAGCAATTAAAAAACACTTAGCTTTTAACTGTGGCGTCCCCAGGCTACCCTTCTCCTCTTCTTCGCCATTAGAAATACTGCTTAAGAAAACTGTGCACGCCCGCATTTGCGCATTTCTCGTAAGATACGTGCATGAGCGGACGTGCATGCATACACAGTTTTCTTAAGCAGTATTTCTAATGGTGAAGAAGAGGAGGAGAGCAACCCAGGGACGCCACAGTTAAAATTAAGTGTTTTTTAATTGCTTTAGGTTCGTTTTAAGTTATATATTAATAGAGGGGTGGATGCGGGCAGCATAGAAGAGCTATGTGGAGTCCCACAGAGTTTGTTGCCAACTCTATGGCACTCCCAGTAGCCCCGCTACGCACACTACGCCCAGGGTTAATCCCCTCCTGTTTGAAGGACATAGTCATTGATCTGTTTTTACTGCTCAAACAGACGTTGCAACATGTAAAAAGTGGAGTCCAACGTGTTGGCACCTCTTGTATGAGGGATTTTACTGGTGCTCTATTATTATGCTGAATAATCTGCAGCTGCTTCCGGGCTTTAAAAGAAAGGCTGAAATGTGTGCAGATTCTTCTGCAGGTAGTCAGGATATTGCTGACTACGTATTCCTTTTTGAGGAAGTCTTGCCCCATCATGTTGATGCAATGGACCAAACACATGACCCTGAAATAGCCTCTGCCTTACATGGCCTTGGTAAACAGTCAAAATATCGATTTTTTAATTTCGACTTACACTTATATCGAGTTGCTAATATCGATGGGACAGAATATCGATGTCCAGAATATCGATGGCCAGAATATCGACCCTAAGGTAAGTAATATCGAAATTACTTATATCGATAGCATATATATCGATGTAAGTAATTTCGATTTATTAATATGTGTTAGAAATTTTTGTTAAGTATTTAAATTAATTGTTATAATATGTGTTTAATATGTTTTTATAAATAAAAAATATATAAAAGTAAATAATATGTTTTACTACCAGAGCAGGTTGTGGGTTTTTAGGGGAATAGGGTGGGAAGTAATTTATTTGTAATTAAATAATTATTTTTTAATGATTAATATTTTTTGCAATTAAATATTAATTGGCAATGAATTATTTTAATTGATTAATTAATTGATAATTTATGTATATTTTTAAGTAAATTATATGTTTTACTACTGGAGCGGGTTGTGGGTTTATATGGGAATAGGGTGGGAAGTAATTTGTTTGTAATTAAATAATTATTTTTTAATGATTAATTTATTTTGCAATTAAATATTAATTGGCAATGAATTATTTTAATTGATTAATTGATTAATTAATTGATAATTTATGTATATTTTTAAGTAAATTATATGTTTTAGTACTGGAGCGGGTTGTGGGTTTATAGGGGAATAGGGTGGTAAGTAATTTATTTGTAATTAAATAAATATTTTTTAATGATTAATTTATTTTGCTATTAAATATTAATTGGCATTGAATTATTTTAATTGATTAATAGAATAATTATTTGATAATTTATGTATATTTTTAACAAAATTATATGTTTTACTACTGGAGCGGGTTGTGGGTTTATAGGGGAATAGGGTGGGAAGTAATTTAATTGTAATATTAATTCATTTTGGGTAAAGGAGTATTTTTAGGGTTCAGGGTCAGTTTTGCATTTTTGGGTAAAGGGGTATTTTTAGGGTTCTGGGTCAGTTTTGGTTTTTGGGGTAAAGGGGTATTTTTAGGATTCAGGCAGGGTCAGTTTTCAGTTTTTGGGTAAAGGGGTATTTTTAGGGTTCAGGGTCAGTTTTCAGTTTTTGGGTAAAGGGGTATTTTTAGGGTTCAGGGTCAGTTTTCAGTTTTTGGGTAAAGGGGTATTTTTAGGGTTCAGGGTCAGTTTTCAGTTTTTGGGTAAAGGGGTATTTTTTGGGTTCAGGGTCAGTTTTCAGTTTTTGGGTAAAGGGGTATTTTTAGGGTTCAGGGTCAGTTTTCAGTTTTTGGGTAAAGGGGTATTTTTTGGGTTCAGGGTCAGTTTTCAGTTCTTGGGTAAAGGGTTTTTTTTTGGGTTCAGGGTCAGTTTTCAGTTTTTGGGTAAAGGGGTATTTTTAGGGTTCAGGGTCAGTTTTAGGTTTTTGGGTAAAGGGGTATTTTTAGGGTTCAGGGTCAGTTTTCCCTACTGTTGCACCCACTGGAGTGGGAATAGTAATTAGTGTTAAGTAAGTATATATTATATATGATTTTAATTATTATTTTTTTAATTAAATATGTATTATTATTTTTTTTACCATTATTACATATATTTAAATATGTTTAAGTAATTAATAAGTATTATTTACAGTATTTTTTATGTTATTTTAAATCCAAAAAAATCGATATATTTGACAACGATATTTTTAACATCGATATTATTTTTTCGATATTTTGGTGCTTACCATGTTGTACATAGGGCGTCGATATTTTTGCTATCGATATAATTACGCCGATATTTGTGTAGGTCGAAATTCTGTCTGTCGAAATTCTGTCATAGATCCCATGGCCTTGACTATGTTACTGCCATTGTAAGTGCCAACAAATCCAATGATATGACCTATGGGTCACAGTTATTTATACACCTTGCTGTTAAATTCCTCCAAGTTGTTTATAACTGTATGTGATTTCTCCATCGTGAACATGACCACTGTTGCATGACACCGAACATTCTTAAAACTTTCTTCAGGGCCAAGACCTGAAGCTATCTTACCCCTGCAAAAGAGATCCAGTCTGCAGTGATGCACAAGTAATCAGTTGCCTGACAACTGGTCTACATGTCTGTTGTCAGGTAGATGGTGTGAACAACACTTTGCTGCAAAGCTTGTCCAACCAACTTAAGCATATCGTGATGCAGCGCCGGAACAGCCACTCTGGCAAAATAGGTCTTACTTGGTACCTTTCATTTTGGGCAGATGGATGCTACAAATTCTAAGATTCCCACTCCTTCCACAAAAGAAAAAGGGAGGAGGTCCAGCACTAACATTTTTGACAGCTTCCCAGTGTACAAACGTGTGGTTGGGTGGTTTCGCTCGTAGGGCCCCTCTGGCCTAAACATGCCCGTTATAGTAAGTTGGATTTTCTCCTTTCCTTGGGGCACTGACACATTTGTCTTTTGAGAATTTGATGCTAGTAGTAGACTCAATGGGCCTGGTGTTGGTGCAGTCGCTGTATGCCGTGGGGTCACCATCTCACTCTGAGTCTTTTTATGCCATTGGGAAGTCGCTAAGGTGGCTAAATCTGCTGGCACACTGCTGGGGACAGGCCTGCTTTGTGTGAAGATGTCACTCTTTTCTTCCTCATAATCAAATTCCACCATTATTGGACTTGTAGCGGATGTTCCCCGGCTCTCCCCACCACCTCAAACACGTTCAGCTACTTTTTTAAGGTGCTCCTCCCATTCGAATGTGTAGTGTTTTTTCATATGGATTGTCTGGCCTCCAGTACCATAGTGCACACCAGGCTTACCTCCGCGAACATTTATGTGTCAAATGGTGCCCTAATGCAATGTGCTCTCCCGGTTTGCTAATTTTTTTTAAAAAGTCCCAAACTGGGGAGCAGTAATGTTTTACTGTGCCAGTGCCAATGCCTGAAGAAGAACTGGAGATAGGTGGAAACGTTGTTGATTGCCTCTCTGCTTCTCCTGAGGCAGGGGTTGATGTAGGTCTTAGCTGGGGCTTTGCATATATGTAGGCTGTGGTGTTTTAGGTTTACTCCTATAATAACTGATAAAACCCCACTGAAAGAGAAATAGCCGTCACCAGTGAGAACATATAAACACTGAAAAAACACCACAAACTAAATGCCATTCAAAGAAAGGAAAAAGAGAGTGAAAGGGTCATTTTTTTTCCTGAAGGGGCCAATATAATGTAACTTTGTTAGCAGTAAGAAAGAATGGGCTAACATAATTCTGCTTGAGTTTTGTTATTTACAGATGCCACCAAAATATTGTTTCTTTTTCCTTTTGCTTTTTTCTGTTTTGTGCTCTTTGGTCTAAAGATGCAGGGTTTAGAAGCATGTTTTAGGTCTTGTTTAATTATTTTATAAACTGTAGAGAATCAAGGAATATCAAAATCATATTTGATATTTTGGCTCCGTTTGATTCTTTCACTGATAGGTAAAATGGCTAGTTTCATAAGAATCTTTCCTAATACATGTCATCACATTTACCCAACCCTTAATACATCAGCCCACAGATTCTAGTGGATCAGTATTGACAGTAGGTGAATTGCCAACACCTTAGGCTTTAAACATTCAATGCAAGGTATAGTGACAAGTATATGACTAAAGAGTTGCTATCACCAAGCATCTGGGATAGTGGTGAAAACATGACACCAGACTTTTGGAAAACATGGATCGCAGTGTCACTTGGAATGCTCGGCAAAAAAGGGTCTTTCCAAGTTCAACAAAGATTGGAGTGATATTGTTTGTGTTCGCAGTGATTCAGCTACGTATATGAAAAAGTTATGTGATGACCTGTCAAAATTGCTACCTGAGCTGAAGCGATTCCCTGTAGGAGATCCTTGCCACTTGTTAGATGGTATTCTGAAAGCATCTTTACAATCTTCAAAGATAATGAGGGATGCAATTGAATTTTTAAACCATTCTGGTGCACTGTTTTCTTATGCACATGAACTAAAACGCGAATATTTATCATTTTGTGCTTTGTGTGTTATCAAAGAAAGAGTCATCCATAGGTTTATTTGCAAAAATCTATTTGGGCCTCATATACACTATACATACACTGTCTGTATACCATGTACTATCAGTGCAGAAAGCAAGCAATATTAAAAGCAAAACATTACATAAACACCGGAAAAACACTCCTTCTGTTGATTTTAGTGGTGCAAAAATGTGTAACCACTGATAACTGTTTTTTAAGGTATTGAAATCACTTGAAAACACTGGAAAAAACCCCACCAGAATTTACCAAAAATAGAAACTGAAAACAGGAAAGCATACATATATGGGAGCTGGTTGCGGTGCTACCTGTGCCACATCCCTCGGAGCTGGTTGAATAGCAATGGCCAATTCCTCTGTGTCACCTTCCGCCATGACTACCTCGTCATTATCATCCTCCTCGTCCTCTTCTTCCCCTTCTATAAGTCTAAGTCTTTCTGGAACTTTTATTTTCCCTTCCCACTCCTGTTGTCTCCTGGTTTTTTTCAGGGTCCACTCCATGTCCTATTATCAGAAGTGGTGCTTGGAGAAGATGGTGCAGTAGGACCCTTTCTTTTCCTTGCTGGAAATCTGGCAGCCAATAATTCTAAAAGGGATGGTTCAACTTCTTGCTCTGAAGAAAGCTCAACCTCCTATTCTGCTCCAACATAAGGTAAATGTACTATTGCTGCAAAGGTTTGAGCAAGTGCTCCTTCTTTAATAATACATATCTTTGGATTGGATTAGGTAACTCCCTTCGTAGGTCTAGAATTGTTGGTAGTTGAAGAGAACAGTTGTCTTTGGTTGTCTTGAGAAAGTATTTTATTGATTAGATCATGGTTGTTCCAAAGTAATATTATACTGTAGTTGGTGCAACAGCCGGCATGTGTTTCGCCCTAAGTGGTCAATAGGACCAGGGGTTTCTCAAGGCATCACAATTTTCCAGATGTTTAGAGACAATTATATACAACACATTAGTCTTCTAAACGATTTCAGGCATTCAGATTATGAGATTTAAAAAACTGTGTAGGTGGTAAAGTCCCTGGATAATCCCAATTCTTCATACGAGCGTCCTGATGGTCTGACCAAGGGAACAGGGGAAAATGTACTATTGCAGGCTGCAGCTGCTGTCCACTTTGCTGTGTTTCCTGAAACTATTGTTTACTACTTTGCGAAAGGGACAAATCCGATTCAACATTAGTACTCGTCGGTGTCGACATGATTGCACTGGCTGCCTCACTGACAGAAATGGTCCTGGGCTTAGGTTGAGGGGGTGGTGCTGTTCATGCATTAGTGCTGCTCCCAGCTTGCTCACTGGAGGCTAGTGTGTCAGGCACAACTTTCCCGAAAAAAGGTTGCAGTCAGCATGCCAGTGATGGAACTTCTCCTCCCTCTAGCTACTTTCTTGGCAGCACCTTTCTTCCGGGCCATCTTGAAGCTGTCAGTTGGCAGCAGCATTGTAATCCATCACATTTCACATTGTGCACAGGCCTTCTGTCTGGCAGTAGTGTGGGTGATGCCTTGTTTCTTGTGCATCTAAAAGCAAACAAGCAAGAAGAACATCAGTGAAACGTGGCATTGTTGCTGCTCAAGTAGTGGTACAAACCAACAATTTCATTTAGTGTGGTTACTTAGAAATAATACAGTCTAACTGGCCATTCATAAAAACACACCAATATAAACTTTAATTGTGTGCAGTACACTGAGGAAGGATCAGAAAGAGTAACAACAATAGCATACAGATGTAACTTTTTGCTTTATGTACATCACGTTGGGGTGCAGCATTCAGGGAGTTGCAGGTGACAATCAAATAATCCCTAGACAATGAATGCTGCTGCGCAGTGCACATATTTAATTCATGGGGTTGATGACAGATGTTAGGAAAATCATTTTTTTTAATTGGATCAAAATAAAAAAATAATTACATAAAAAAAATTAAAATAACAATTTTGATCCAATTAAAGTAAAAATATATGTATATATATATATAAATTAAAAAACATAAAACAAAAAATTTAAAATTCAAAAACTAAAATTCAAAAAAATCTTAATAAAATAAAGATAAGTGAAAATATCTGCAAGCATATTAATTTATTAAACTGCCATCATTGTCAACCACCCATGCAAGAATATAGCAAAGGGCCACACTGGCTCTCTACAAAAATGCCCGACAGTCACATAGTTAGAACAACCAGCAAGGAGGCATGGCCACAAACCGAGAATAAATGCAGGCCTATGGGGAACCACGCTGGCTGGCTACACAAAATGGCTGCCAGCCACATGGTCACAACAACAAGCAAGAGGCCTGGAAAACAAAGAACACATGTCAGTGTCCACTATGGTGGACACTGACTATACAGCATGGTATGGGGAACAACAAATGCAAAATGATGGCCTATGGCATACATATTGGACAGACATAGGAGTCATGGTAATAGAACACAGCATTAATTCAGCAATGTCAAATACGAAACTTAACAGAACAAAATATTTTTACAACAACACACTTCCTCCACAGCCATTACCCCACCTATACACTGTTTGCAGGAAACAAAAATCTGAAACACCACTGAAAAAACAAATGTTTTATTTTAATTCAATGTCATCCATGTCCTAACTGATGTTTTGATTCAACAGACACCACAGAAACAGTTGTTTCACGCCTCCATGAATAGTACAGGGCCTACAAGCTGGAAAGCCCATTGGCAGACTAGGCCACCAAGTGAATTAAATCAATATTGCTAATTTATTTAAAAAATATGGAGAAAATGTAATAAACTGTGCAACATTTTTCCTCCACAAAAGAAAATAAATTTAATTCAAAAAAATATTGAGACCCTACTAAAGCTGCAGGCCACCCACAACAATATATTTTTTTTAATCCAATACAAGTACAAGTAAATCCAGGTGCATACCCCCAATCAAACAAACAACAACCTCACATACCAGTTTTTCAACTTACTTGTGATATCACAAAAATAAAAGGGCTTATTTACAAGCCCCTTGCGCTGCCCATGTGTCACTTCTATTATGGGAAAAAGTGATGCACCAGCAGCGCAACAGGCTTGTAAACAAGCCCCAAAGTCTTTAAAATCTAATGGTATATATGCAGAAGACAAGGAGAGGGATCCTTCCAGCTCCAAACCCCAATAGAAATTGATCAGGAGAGAGGCGAAGCACTGGGAAGAACATGCTGGCAAGGAACAGGAAGTTGGAGTCTGTAGGGCACTTCCTTCCTGTTTAGAAAAACATTGTGTAAAAAATGGCTTCTTGTACAAAAAATCAAGGCCAGTTTAAGAAGATAATACACTCCAAATCCCTCTCAGCTACATTCTCAAGCAGAAAAGCTGCTCAACAGCTCCATTTGTGATCGCACTTAGAATACTAGATTGGCACCGTCGTGGCTGGAAGCCTCCCGAGCAAGCGTGAAGTTTTGCAGAAGCTAGCTAGTGGCGTGAGAAGTCTCGTGCCCGTTCGTAAGCGGCCTAAGAGTCTTGGTGCTCGCAGTTGAGAACCAAAAGAAAACTTGAGCGCCTGAACAGAAAAAATCCCAAACCCTTCGCGCCCGAATGGTGGAATTCAGGAATTCCACGCTCCTCAGAGTGCATGAATTCTGTGAATGGAGCAGAGATTACCGCCTGTGCTTAAATAAAAGATGTCATGAATGATGTAATATGTGCGGTAATTACCCGTGCATAGTTAAGTTACCTTAAGGCACAAGCTATACTTGTTTGAGATTACTATCACTATAGCTGGTGAATTCCAGTGGTTTTTAAAGTTTAAAATGTGACGTGTTACTGAACATTTCACCTTACTCTAACGTTGCATCTTTTAGGATTTCTGTCATCAGTACCATGCAAATATTCAAAAGTGGGGGGATATGATGGATCATTGAGGTACTCGTATGTTAATTGGGAGCAAATTTGACATTGAACCCCCTAGTTTGACATCCTGTGTACAATTTTGTAGAAACAAAACATTTGAGTGCTTTACCAGAGAGCTGCATTTTGTGTTTGAAATGCTCCAGAATCTTGGTTGACTGCGTCGAACAACAAGGATAGGTCAAGTAGAATGAGAAGACTGGATTTGTTTTGGTCCATTACTTTTAGTGCATCATCAATTAATGTGTGGTATGCCGATTTTGTGCTGTGTCTATCTGTGAAGCCAGATTGGAATCCCTCAAGTAGGTTAAATTGTTCAATATATTGACAGAGTTTGTTGTGGAACTTTGTTTCCAGTAATTTCGCTAGGAAGGAGATGCTAGATACAGGAGGAAAATTATAGAGGTCTGTTGGATCAGTGTCATGTTTTTTCAGAAGAGGATTAACTAGAGCGATCGCCAAACATTCTGGGATGATGCCTTGTGTTAGCGATGTGCTTATGATTCTGGTCAAAATGGGGGACACAAGGGGATTTAGTTCTTTTATGATTGCAAGAAGGTAGTGGGTCACTGAAATGTGAGGTTGGTTTCATAGATGCAATGGCCTTCCGGATCTCCTCTTCATTGAGTGGTTTGAATTCTTTCCATGCTGCCTTATTTTTTGGGTTGGTTGTAAGTAATGAGACTTGAGCATTGCCAGTGAATAAATTATCCATATGGGAGGGCTGACCATTGCTATACGGAAGTCTTGTCCTTACATTATCAGTGGAGATAGATCTTTTGATTTGTAATAGTTTGTCTTCGAAGTACGCAAGGGCTTTGCAGTTCTCTGCAGAGGTGTTTGTAATGATGTTCGACTGCTGTATTCAATTTGGTTGATTTAAAATTTCAAAGACCTTGCCTGGTTGTTGTTTTTTTTTCCAGAAGCTTGTTGAGATCTTATGAAAGATACTTCAGCATTCCATAACTTATTCTTGTACTTGTTTCTTATTAACCCAAGTAGTTTTAGGTGAGCTGTGGAGGGTTCATGTCTCCAAAGTCTCACTGCTAGTCCCAGGCTTTTTCTCTCTACATTTAGGTTCTTGTTGAACCAGGGATGGGCTCCCGTTTTTTTTTGTCCTTTGAGGTGCAATGGGGCTTCTACCTTTATTATATAATTCATATTCTAGTTATAATGGTCAGTTAGAGGTTACACACTGTCAAGAGCATCAGGGGTGAGCATTTGCTGACATAGAGAGAGGCCCGCTCTACTATGTTCATGTTTCTGGTGTCTCTAGACTAGTATTTGGGTTTGAGCTCTTGTCCTCTTGCTTTCTGTGTGCATGCAAAAATGTGGAATAAGATTTGGTGATGGTCTGGCCAGATTGTCGGGTTGATGGTATCTATGTCTAAGACTCCAATATTCGATATGACTAACATGCAGGCCTCACAATAGGGAGAAACAAATTTGGGAGTTTTTCACTACCAAGACACATAAAACTTAAAAATGCATGTCAGATCTTTGAATACAATGCCACCTGACCTATGGGCATTTTAGGGCCTACACCAGGGGAGCCATATGTATTAAAAAGGGAGATTTAGGCATGGCAGATTAAAATTGCACACAGGCTGCAATGGCAACCTGAGACATGATTTAAAAGGCTACTTACGTGGCTGGCACAATAAGTGGTGCAGGCCTACTAGTAGCATTTAATTTACAGGTCCTGAGTATATGCAGTACCACTTTATTGAGGACTTATTAGTAAATTAAGTGTGCCAAGTTGTTGTAATCCAATTTTACCATGTTTTAGTGCAAGAGCACTTTATCACTGGTGAGCTGTTGTGAAGTGCACAGAGTCCTAGTGCCAACAAAGACTAGAGAAGGAAACAATGTTTGGGGGAAGACAACATCAAAGGTTGTCAGGTCTACCAGTATATTTTTCAGTATTTTGAGACTTGCAGAAGAGAAAATAAATGAAAACCTTATTTCACCAGGTACAGTGGATAAGCAAGGGTTAATGTTTACAAATGCAAGCAAGGAAAATGGTTCTGTCTACTTATGTTTGCTAGTAAGAGAGTGCCACTAGCCCTGCTCACTAATGATAGTTATGCCCCCATCCAGAAAACCATTGGTGTTGATAGATTTTTCCCACATAACACCCACTCTTCTGTGTTTGGCTGCTACTATTAATTGTTTATGTTTTTGTGGTATAGTGCATGCTGCCTCTAGGTACATTCAAATCACATTTCCTAGTGGGAAGGTTTAGGGGTGGAGTGGAGTGGAGCAAAAGAGGATGGAATCACAAAGTTGTTCGAACCAAGGAAAAGTCTATGTCAAACTCCAAACAAGGAGTGGAACAGGGAGCTTGTGGACCATTTATTTTATTCAGAAAGTCAATTTCTAGGTGCAAGTGCTGTCTGTGGGCATTACAGAAAGTAAAGTTTATGTACTTCAAACTTCTGTTAACATTTTCAGATCTTTTTTTCTCTGTTTCTGTGCTCCATCAACACAGCTTTGCAGTTGAGCCTTGTCCCGAACTCACTGAGAAAAACTTGCCATAAAACGTTTCTGAACTTCAGGGACTCCAGAAGCTTTGAGCTTATTGCTGGAATCCTCACTGTTAGGATCCGGGTAGAGTAAGTTGTTACAATCCAACTTAAAACCACTTATTCCGACATTTACAAGGGATTAGTACCAGCACCAGTGGAGAAGTGTGGCTCAATGGTTAGAGCGGCAGACCTTGATGCAGAGCGCTGGCCAGGGACCAAGGTTCGATTCCCGCCTCAGCGGGATCGGGCTTAAATTCCTCTGACCGGATATTCTCGCCTCAGTGCTGAATCTAAGCATGGGCCCCACGCTGCAACTCTGGGCAATAGCTTGCTTAGTCTCCACAACGACCCCTGATACACAAGGGATGCCTGGTTTCACCATGGGATGCCCAGGAGTGGACACCTCACAAGGAGAAGTCAGGAGGGGTTCCCTTGTGGTAGGAGTACAAGCGCCGGGATGCTTACGGGTTACTGTTCGCGCTATACAAATACAACACATTTACATTTACAAGCAACACAAAGTGGTGCATGGCATATACTATCTGACACAAAAGGGGCCTAATTTATGGAGATTAGGCATAAGGAAGTGCATCCCCTATGCCGAAGTGAATGGGTAAGAATGCACCGTATTTATCCAAAACAGAGTCATTCCTCCCCTTTCCCCCTGTGCTGGTGACATTTTGGCAGCCCAGAGCCAACACAAGCACCCTTGCACCATGGTGCAATGGTGCCTGTTTTGTTGGCAGGATAGTTTTTGTGCAGGAAGGAGCATCTTCCTGCACAAAAACAATCCAGAGAGGTGTTTTCCTCTTTCTATGTGTGGAAAGAGGAAAAACAAGGAGAAATAAAGTTATTTCTACTCTTTATACATCACCTCAGAAAGCGTAAGGTCTTGGCGTATACCCAGGTTTACATGGTTTTGTAAATCTTAGGAAGCTTCAAAATCCATGGGCATTGTGTGGGAGCACCCACTGCGACACCCATAGAATGCCTCCCGAGCGCAGAGTAAGGCAATACAGTGATTTGCGCTTCCTTGCCCTACTCCATATCTAAGAGGCCATTCAGAGCCCCGCATAGTGGATTTGCGTGGCCTCTTAGATATGATTTCAAGGTTTGCACGAGAACGTCACAAAAAGTGATGCTCCTGAGACATAAGGGGCTCATAAATATGCTCCATGGTGTTTTGCAGATCAGGACATGTCTAATGAAAAAAAACAATCCTGTGCACCATGGCTAAAGAGGAATGTTAAAAAAGCATGTGACGAGCCCTGCTGCATGTTTTTTTACACAAACCCACCATGCATGCTAATGCCTACATAATTGACAGAGAATGAGTGTGGAAGCAATGGGGGGGTGGAAGCAACACAGAGGGCACAGGTGAGAGAGTGAGCAATTTAGACAGACCCTCCAGGATATCGCGATTTCGCGGTTTCGCGATTTGCCGCGAAATCGGCACTTTTAAAAAAATGCCGCGATTTTTACAAAAATGCCCGCGAAATCGGCATTTTTGTAGAAATCGCGGCATTTTTCGCTATATCCTGGGGGGTCTGCTTTATCAGCAGCATTGGAGAGGCACAGCGGGATTGCAACCCTCACACCTCCAGCCCTTGATGACCTGTTAAGAGGTGCTTCGAAGGTGACTGAGAGGGAGGGGCTGCCGGTTCAGGAGCAGCGACATCTATTCACATGCAAACAGCCCTGCCTGATGGTGGAATCCGCGACTGCCATTTCCCTCTTGTTACCCCGAGCCAACAATCAATTTGTCTCGTTGATGCTAATTATCAGATAAAAGCGCCTTTCAGTGGCTAGCCTGCGTCCCATTGATCCCACCTCGCACGTGCTTGTTAAGGAGCAGACAGGTTCAGCTATCCAGCCACGGAGAGCCCGAGAGGGGCCAGCCGCAGAGGTCACAGGGTCCCAGGAGGGCAGCACGCGCCAGCAGGTGGAAGAGGGGCTGGGGAGAGGTGAGGTTGGAGGGTTGTCTCTCGAGCTCTGGGGCGGCAAGCGCCCTGCGTCTGTGAATTCCTGTACGAGGCAATGTGTCATGTCTCTGCTATTTAGAGGGGGGCTCACACATTCCATTTCTACCCAGGGCCCCAAACATCCGAGACTCGGCCAGATTACACCCCTGATTACACCGAGGCAGCACGTGGTTCTCTTCACAGAGCGTAATTACTGTCACTAAATTGTAAGCAAACCTCGGTTCTTCAAACATGCAGTCTATAATTTAAGAAAATAAAGAAATGGAAGGGTAGCTGGATGATGGATGAGGGGAAAGATGGATGAGGGGAAGGATGATGGATGAGGTGAAGGATGGATGGATGGATGGATGGAGGGGAAGGATGGATGGATGAGGGGAAGGATGGATGGATGGATGGATGGAGGGGAAGGATGGATGGATGAGGAGAAGGATGGATGGATGGATGGAGGGGAAGGATGGATGGATGAGGAGAAGGATGGATGGGTGATGAGGGGAAGGATGGATGATGAGGGGAAGGACAGAAGGATGGATGGATGGATGGATGATGGGTGGGTGAAAGGATGGATGGAAGGAAGGATGGCTAAGCGAAAGGGTCGATGGAGAGAGAAAGGGAGGATGGATGGATGACTAAAATAGTGGATGGGTGGAAGGATTAGTAAGTGAAAGGATGGCTGGATTGGTGAAAGGGTAAATGACTGAATGGATGAGTGAATGGATGGATGGGATGAAGAGTGGATGGATAAGTGTACAGATGGATAGGGTGAAAGGGTGGATGGATAATGGAGATGAGTGAAAGGATGGATGAGGGGATGGATGAAGGGATGGATGAGTGAAATGATAGATGGAAGGATACATGATGGATAGGTTTGCAAACGGTTGAATATGTTTGGAAATGGCTGGGCTTACTTATAAACTATTGCGCGACCTCTGATGTGTCTGTAAAACGTACCTATTGTCCTCAAGTTTTGTCCTGAATTTTGCGCTCCTGTCCTGAATTTGTGTCCTGAATTTTGACCATTTGTCCTGAATTTTTACACTCACCGTCCTGAATTTGCACCAATGCCAGTTGGTCACCCTATTCGCTGGCTTGGAGACGGAGCGCCGTGCAGAGATGTCTGTCCCTCAAGATAAACAGACAGAACCACTCAGCCGAGAGAGCTGAGGCGCACACGGGACGGGGTATCTGCAGAGGCGCGCCGGACAAGGGATGAAGTCAGAGGGTTGAGCTCACCTATTGCAGACCATTTCCCCCTGGGAGTGAGCCATGGGAAAAATCCTAGAGGCGAGAAATTTAACACGGGCGTCAAGTGGCCCCATGTCATGGGTGTCAACTTCAATCAGTCCCCGCTTTTAAATCTGAGACGATTTGCAGGCTGACATTTTGCAACGAAACTACAAGTACCAACATGCAGTTCGCTACTGTTTAACAAGTGACCACTTGGCGGTTTTGACTGCTCTTTCTCTAGTGTTTAGGTCTGTCGAACGGGCATCCGGTGGGATATCAGGTCGTGTTCAAAATACACTGTACTATTTAACGTGCTTACTAATAAAAGGGGCGATGGGTATAGCCATCATTAGTGCAGCAGGTACAGTGGCACCAAGCTCTAAGGCTATTGCAAGACACAAACTGACCTGCAATGGTACGCCTCTTCTGGCGCAAGGCTTTGCAACGTGACGCATCTGGGAGATGCGTCACGTAGTAAATACCCTGCACCATGGTGCATCTTTTGCGCCGCCGCTGCGTCACAAAAGTGACGCAACGGCGGCGTAAAAGCAGCGCAAGGGGCTTGTAAATCTGCCCCAAAGTGTCTACATTGTAAAGAAACCAAATATACATAGCTTCATGTTGTTAAGTAACTAAAAAAACTAAGATATCTGTGTTTGTTGTAGGAAAAATGGCCACATAAAATGCCGCAAAATTGCCGCTAAATTTCCATATTTGTGCCGCTAAATTTCCATTTTTGTGCCGCTAAATTTGCTAATCCATGCCGCTATATCCTGGGGGGTCTGTTTAGAGGTGGGAGCTGAAGCACACAGGCATGAAAGCAATCCAGGGAGAAGCACATAAGGGCAATAACTTGATGAAGGGATGAGGAAAATACACAGAAGAGAGAGTAACATAGAACATAATGAGTGGGGAACAAAAGTACATGAAGGAGACAGATGGAAAACACAAGCACTCTCGTGAAGTGCTTCATCAAAAAGGGGGAAAAAGTGAGCAGTGGAAGGAAAAAACATTAATGCAGCCATTCACAAGGGGAGGGACAAACACAAGAAGATGAAGTAAACCTCACAGAAACCTAACGAATAGGAAGCACGCAATAAAGCCAACCAATGATGAGCAATAGATGGGCTCTAAACCCACTTTAAGCTAACAATAGGTGTTTTTGCAAACCAGACAGCTTGTGCAAGCTGTCTGGTATATGAAAACTAAAGAGAGAGGTACTATGATGCAAAATGAGTAAATAAATGGGAAGCTGAATCTACTAGAGTTTCCCTTTCGAGAGCTGCATTGAATAAACAGGAAACAAATAATGATGTTTAACACCAAATTTAAACATATTGCGAATATAACATGCATTTGCCTGTTCCTCAATGCACATGGGAAAATAACAGTGGTACACAGTCATCTCCAACCGACGACCTCCTTTGCCACCCTTCATCGCTTTATAGCACCACTTAATCAGCTCTTTTGGTCTGTGAGTGCTCTTATATTAAGCTAGTAGCATCGCCATATCCAGCCAATTACTTCCCCTACAGCAATACAATTAGATATCACTCAGCAAAGGGCCTCCCTTGTGGTGCCCTAACATTGTCTAAACAATAGCGGGCTAAGTACTGAAGTAGCGCTTACAACCACTCAATGAAAGGCTGCCCCTTGATTGCTGCTGAGGCAATGGCGCCTTCATTTACACATAGCTTCCTGAGTTTTGCAGTGAAAGGGTTTGTCAATAATTTACTTGCCCCAAGTGTCCTGTCATCTCATCCATACTAATCCTCCTACATCAATCTGCATCCCGTGTTTTTGGACAGTCCCTGCTGTCCTGAGTACCTGTGTCCGTCAATCATTCACCTCCTTCACCACTTAAATCTATGATGACGCTAGGACAGGCGCAAAAAGAACATTGAACATCTTTCGACAGAGTAAATATGCAAATGTGGACAGAATGAGATGTCGCTAATATATTTGTAACAAGACCTCCAAATAGTTGCATCTGTACAACCAGCTTTGAACATACAGAAAAGTTAGTATGTTTCAAAATACTGATTTAGAAAGGTGTGCGATATGGCTCTGCGTGAACTGATGTTTTTGGAGGTTATGTGCAGGTCTTTTAACGTGAAAGGAAAAATACATTCGGTGTCCCAAAACGAACTACATCAAGCCAGCGATCCAGAGACTCTGACCGGCAAACGAATGAGAAAAACACCATAAAAATAAGCATTGGAAAAGCCAATAGGTCTGAGTTAAATGTGCTAAGTCATGGATTCACAGTGTTAGCACATTAAAGCCTAACAAATGTAAGAAATGAAAACCGAACTATAGTGAAAAGTGGCTTGCCTTAATTGCGGTCCAGTTTTTATTTCTATGCGAAATGAAAGTCGGTTGGCAAGAGTGCCTTCAATATACTCCTTCTTTTATTGCTATGCCATAGAAATAAATGAAGGACTATAGTGAAGGCTCTCTTGGCACCATACCGTCATTTCACAAAGAAATACAAATGGAACTGTTTAAAGACAAGAATACTTTGATTATAATTAGGGCTCCTGTTTTTATGGTATTTACCCATATTTATTTTTGGGTAATTGTATCTGTATTTATCCACACTTATTTTTGTCACAAGCAAAAGAAGATGCTGCAGCTAGTATTTTTCCACATTTATTTAGACATGCATAATTTCACTTGGTTGTTATAGGGTGTTATAGCTGTTTTTGAAATTGAAGCATATGTAAGGGCACTTTACATGTTGGGAGCAAATGTCTTCCCTGTCTGCTAAGAAAAAATCAACGAATTAGTGGTAATGATTAGGTCTCGTTTGCACAGCTGCCTGTCAAAGCATTACTCCTTTTACTCGCATTTTTCAGCCACCACAGAGAGTGTCTGCTATCCACGAGGCATTGTAAATAACAGAAATATCTAAGGAATCCTGCATATTTATATGTACAGAATAGTGTTCTGATATGGTCACTACAGGGAATTCCTCAAATAAACGAATATCATTCAAAGCACATATCTTGATTTATTTGATATTTAGAACAACATTTTTTGCAGTCTGTTGGAGCTTAAAAGGTGTTAGTCTATGAATTAATGGTGCCAGCTTGTCTGGACTCTGCATGTCAAAATACCTATGCACATAGTTCAGTATATAGTTAGGCTTTTATATGCATAGGGCCCAATTTATGAAACCCTACCTGCACTATTGCGCTGCCAGAACAACACATTTTTGATGTTCCAGTTCCACAGAGGGTCTCTGGCATATTTATAAGGACACATGGTGGTCTCTTCAAGTCGATGAAAAACAGGAATATAATCTGTATGTCACTGTATCTGCTCTCTGTCTATGATTCTGACAATTATGAGAGCGTAAGAACAAAAGGCACTGTGATGAAAAGCAGCTACTATCAACCCAAATTTGAATAAAGCATGAAAGAAAAGGAGGGATGTGTCATGCCCACTTCAGGATAATATGGTATTCCATCATTGCACAGAAAAGCGTGCCCAGTGTCATCATCTGGATATTACCAAAAACAACGAAGTGGAGCTCCCTCTAATGTTTATCGAGAGAGACACCAACTTAAATTGTATCCTCTTGTGGCTACAAGAAGAAAAAGCAAGATAGGAAAGAGATTTCTTCCAGGCATACAAATAGAAAGCAGTGCATGTAGTGAAAAGTGTGAGTAAAATCGGATAAGCTCCTAGAGTACCATGCCATACTGAGTTAGTGGAGTCTTCGGAAATAAAAACAGAGTGAAGGATAGTTAATAACCTGTTCACGGTCCATATGGTCCACATGTTTCAGCCGTACAAAGAGGGTGTGCCTCTGGCTTTCGTCAGGACCTAATAGTTCTAATGTCACTGCATTTTTATAAATGTAACAATTCTACATACTTGGTCTACTGTTGTAAATTCTTGTCACAAGTCGTGTGAGGATAAATTCACATCTAGAGAAGGAAAAACAAAAATAACAAGGATTTAGTCTCCTGCAATCCACATTTAATTGTGCCTATGCGCCACGTAATCGGGCTTCATCAATAATGTCAAATAATATAGATAATCGTGCTTACTAATACTCGTGTATAAGTGAGCCTCACCTCTCTCGGCACCCTGCTCGAGTGCTTACCTATCTGAGGCCCGCTCTGCGAAAATAACCAGAATAAGTCTTAAATCCAGACTATCCTTAGTTCTATACGAAAATGCTTCTACTTAAATATACAATCCGTCCTCTAAGAATTCCCATTCTGCCGTAGGCTATACATGAGATCATGGAGAACAATCTTCCCATGTGTCTGTTAAATTTAAAACATGATAGTGAACACCTGCAACTCTACATATATCCTTACATCAGTAATATAATAGAGAGGCACGTTTATTAATCCACTGTCATTGCTGTTAGCGCTGCAAGGACGTTAATTCAGGTCAAATGCAGAATATTGAATAATATCGAAAAAAACGCTTCCTGTGTTGAGGCTTACAATAAACAAACTCTTTTAACCATGTGTGAAAGGGGCATGTCATGGGTGTTGCTGGGGTTGTTACCAGCAACATCCATGGCTTTTTGACACAGCCCTAGATTTATGAGAAATAGTCAATCTGAGGCAGCGCCAATAATGTAGGCCTCCACTCGGAGGTGTAAGGGGGGGCACAAGCCATGGGCGTCCGCAGAATTTTTTCCAGGGAGGGGGCAAAAGGTTGACAACATTACCATCCTCCGACATGATGTGTGCCAGGTGGGGCACAAGAAAAACCGGGGCACAGGAGGAGCCATGGGGGGCAGGAAGCAGGCCGCATATGATCTCATACACCATAGGGTTGTGCCACACAGCCATCTCTTTCTTTTGTGGCCTTTGGTAGATATCATTCACACCTTCTAGAAGCTTGTAAAGAAAAAAGCAGAGCTCAGCTACAGACAGGAGCAGCTCTTGGTCAAAAGTGAAAAGCACAGGCATGCAAAGGGTTTAGAAACCTGATGCAAAGGCTTAATGGAAGGATGATGCTCCCATTGTCCAATTAGCAATTTATAATCTGTTTTTATGTCACCACTATTGAATACACCACATTATTCATATACACATGACCAAGGCAGTGAAGACATTATAACTGCATTATTAAAAAAAAACATGTAGAGTCAGTCTTCATTTGCTGTTAACGTGCACAAATGAATGAGAATTAAAATGTATGACAAATGTATTTATTTTGGAAATGTATTAACTTAAATAACTTAAAATAAATAAAATCAATTATATTTCAACAAATAAAATAACAGCTGATCTCTTCCAAATTGGAAAATAAAACATATAAACTTAACCTGGATAACTGTTGCAGGAATTGGAAACATGTACAGTCTTGCTGAAATTTAACAGTCACATTTTTCAATGAGCAGTAGTTTTATACAGTTTTTGTTCACTGGTTAGTTTACTGATCTCGAAAAAGGAACTGTAAACGTCTGTAGTCTTGTGAAAGTTTATCAATTACTTTGTCAATCAGCTGTTGTTTGTTTTCATCAATTTTTGCTCGATGTATGCTCATCATGCACAAACCCGATAAGCGATCATCTGCCATTGTCAACCTCAACCAGGTTTTCACCCTTCTCATTGTGCTGAAAGACCTTTCGACTGTGCAAGTGGTCACTGATAACGTGAGAGCAATGAGAATTGCTTGCTGGACTGATGGAAATAAATCTGTGTGGTTTAGCAAATCCAAAAATCCATTGTCAAACTGCTCATCCTTCGTTGACTAGATCTGAAACCATGTGACTGCTTTGGCTTCCAGGTTTTCAATGTCGTAAATTTCTTTGATGTTTGCAATATGGCATTTGTATTGCTCAAGTGTCATTTTTGCCATATGTTTTGGGTACAGTGAAAATAAACTCAAATTTTTCTTGTTTTCATTGCCAAACCAGCTTTTTAATGATACGATGATAGAGTCCATGTATGGCACATAGATAGACTGGCGATAGTATTCTTCCACAGAAGAGGAACCAAAATTAGAACGAAATACTTGACGGCCACACTGTCTGGGAACACTGAGTTCGATGTTCAGTTTTTCTGCCAGTGTTTGAACTTTTGTAAAAATGTCCTTAAATTGCTCTTCTGCTTTTTGTCTGTGATCATGGAACACAGTCAGAAGGTCTTGCACGTGATTACACACCTTGAGGATATCAAGCTGAACAGCTTGGAGAGCCTGGCTTACAGATTCCAATCTTGATGAGTAATCTGAAATTATGGACAAGCTAAAGAGAAAATTCACTGTGCTGGAGGAACATTGCAATTAAATATGCATCCTGACGTGTTTTCCCTGATGCTGTAGTGGCCAATATGCTTAATTGCTTAAAAATCTCTTCAAAGTGTGAGCTAAAAATTCGAATGCTCTTGTATTTTGCTGTCCATCGTGTTTCACACAGCAATGGCAGATTAGGAGTAAGAGATCTTCTTTTTGGACTCTCACGGAAAAACTTGACGATGGCTTTCACTGTGCCAATAGAATTCCGTATATCAGGAACAGCATTCAGTTCATTAACAACCAAATTAAGTTTATGTGCAGCGCAGTGAGCAAAAGTAGCTTTAGGATATTTTCTCTTTATTATGGCTTGAACACCACCTTCCTTTCCTGCCATTGTAGAGCAACCATCATATCCTTGGCCATGGAGTTTTTCAAAGTTTAATCCAAATTTAGAACATGTATCCATAATCATATTTGCAATTGAGATAGCATCCATTTCTTTTAAGGTTGCAAATCCAAGGAATTCTTCTCTGATGACAGCTACGGTGCTACTTGTCGTGTCTACAAAACGTACTCCAGGTGACATCTGTTCTTTTCCGGATATGTCAGCACTTTCATCAGCAATGATTGAAAATCCATTTGACCTATTGACTAAGGATACTAGATCTTCTCTTAATGTTTCTTCACATAATGTAATCAATTCATGTTCAACTCGAACAGATGTATAACGTGCATTAACTGGTGCATTTTCCAGATGGTTCTTTAGGATGCCATCTCCTGCTTCAATGCGAAATTGATACAGACTTTGCACGTTTCCGGATGTACTTTTTTTCCCACGTAAAGCAATGTCATGTGTGCCAAAAAATAAGATCATAGACAAAATTGGAAATAACTTTTTCCGATTTTCTTCAACATGCCTTTTCACAGCGTTGTCTATTTGACAAACAATACTTGTTTCCGGTTTCTTTCTAATCTCCAAAAAGTGAGTTGCATCCACTTGTGCGTTTTTATGCCAAGACGTTAAGACATGCTTGCGTGCACTTTCATGGAAGTCTTTATATTTAGTGAAAGGCATAGTTATGAATGTTCCTTGTGTCCCACGATGAACTGGCTGTGGAAAAACTGTGCAGAACTTACAAATTGCACCTTTAAGTTGGGGAGAGTAGCTAAGCCATGGTGAATATTGATTAATCCACACATGACGGAAACAGCGTGTTCCAGCTGAATCTTTCTTGAAGTCATACATTTCTGGTGGAGTATAGATATTTATCAGAAGATTGAATTTTACATTGTCTGTTAATTTTTTTGCTAAATTAAAATACAATCCAATATCATTCACAGGAGCATCAACATCATGGCTACATTCTGTTGGAGCTGAAAGTGGACCTGCAGAACTGCTTGTGCTTGGCTCTTCTGCCTCCTCCTGTTCATCATGTCTAGATTAATTTCTTGCTTCCGTAATATCAGATTCTTCATCATCCAATTTTCGTTTTGAAAAGAATTTTAGGATGTCCATTTCGAAAAAGAAATGAGGATCATTAAATACTCTGCTCATCACCAGGCTGGCTGTATTGAATAAACCAAGTTGTAGATGAAGTACAGGGAGTTGAAAAATCAGTTTGAATTTCCCCGGCAAGGAGAACCAGGTTGCCTTGCATAATTATATAGGTAAGATGAGATTTGTGAACGTTAAATAACTCACCTAAAATGCACTATTTATTGAATACATACAGCCCTGTATGTTGAAACAAAGTTGAAAAACAAAAGTGTGTGTAGATATATGTACACACACTGATGCACACACACATTATATAGACAATGGCAGCAGATTTTAAAGACGCACACACAAAAATGCTGGTGTTTTTACAGAACTCGGACATTTGCGATGCACACAAATAAAAGTCCATACATGCTTGGACATGTATGGGTATGTATGCCGGCCTCCTTCTGCACACACTCACACACAGACACACACACAACGCATGTCTTCACTTATTTATGCAAACTTATAAAAGCCACTTCTAAATTGTACATATATTTCCCATCTTCCTAGACTCAGCCAGGTCTGACTTCTTTGTCGATATTGCTAGCTGTGTGCCACTGAAAACGACTGTAGCACAAGGCACACTAAAGTAGATTCTAATGAAGCAAGTTAAAAAATGGAAGCTT
This sequence comes from Lissotriton vulgaris, assembly GCF_964263255.1. NCBI lineage: Eukaryota > Metazoa > Chordata > Amphibia > Caudata > Salamandridae > Lissotriton > Lissotriton vulgaris. The sequence continues at coordinate 704,340 of NW_028255105.1, forward strand.
GAGGGAGGTGGGAGGAAACACACAACAGTTTGCCCCCCCACCCGAAGACGGGCAGGCACTCCTATACCATACAGACAAAGGTGGCAAAAGAAAAACATCACTCCAGAAATTTTCCTGTCAGACAACGCCTCTATTTGCTTCCTGCATAAGCATTTTGTATTGTGCTGTAGAACGTACCCAGAGACTGATAATACAGTGTCAGAGGGTATGATCTGTTTGAGAAAAAAGACATTTTACATGGCCAATATGTCCCCTTCGTGTACCCCAACGTTTAGTGTACATGCATGTCACCCATGCATTTTCCCTCTATGGCCTGCAATAATGATGCCTCTGCATTTACGTCTCACATTAGGATGCCAGTCACCAAGTCTTCCATAAAAGAAACGTTAATTTTGCACTGAGGCCCATGTGGCCCATGTGTTTGCATTGTGCACTTTTAATATATCGCGAAGAACCCATTTCTCCATTTTGTGGCTCAGCCAGTCCCCGAATTGAGGTTTCATGCCTCCAGACACTCTGAGGGCTGCAGCTACATATCCCTGACCTCGCATACTTTTGGCTAAACCGAGAGGGGCCCAGCACGGGGTGCCAAGACAGTATTGTGCACAACAGTTATCTGCTTGCTCTACAGAATCACATTCCTGCCTGTGAAGGAGGTAAACAGAACCCGTCTGCAGAGATAGGGCCTAGCCTTTCTGTCTCCGTTTAAGTGATTTACAGAGCTCGCGTCCATAGAAAGCTCAAGGCCCCCACGCAATGAACGAAGAAATAGATGCCCACACTGGCTCTTGGTGATGAGCGACCTTTGCTTCAGATAATACATCCCCGGACTTAATATATCAGATAATACCAGACGTGCTGGTCGCCCTGACACTGAAGGCCTCCCTACCAGACCGAAAGTCAGCTCCCCCCAGTTACACGTCAGTTGCACGTCATGATCAAGTTGCGAACACAAGTAGGGCAAAGTTCCAGCTGGCCATGCAACCCCCCTCCATGTATCCACCCACCTATGACTCACCTATGACTCCTCAAGTGTACGCCCTCATGCACGCCCACATGTTCTTATCTCTCTTTCTCTTGCTCTGCCTGGAGCGCTCCTCCCTAAGTGCGAAATTGAATGTATAAATATTGTACTCTGTGAATAAAGTTTAGAAGACCCTTCCTGAACCTTCGTGGTGATGGAACCGATTCTCCCCTAACTCGAGTTATTGAAATAAAGCCCTTTTGAATCGGACACCACGGACTCTGCCTCTCATTTTATGCATGACCCTTTGTTTATTTATAGAAATTATGACAGGGTAATACTTTATTTACCACATAAATCTGGCGCCCGAATAGGAACAAATCCCCCTCCCCACGCGCCGGAGATGTAGGTCCAGCCCTTGCCCCCTTCTACAGCCGTGACGGACTTCAAAGTGTACACGCCAGCGGGACTTCCCGCTTACTCCCTCAGGCCCACGGAGGAGACGGACTGCGACCAGGCATCCACACGAGGCGGTGAGGATCGCAGATCATCCCAACCAGAGCCCAACCCATGAGAGAGCAAGGTCCGAGGTTTCCAGGGGTCCACCTGTTCCGCGCATGTGCAGTATCAAGTGTCCGAGGCCTTCAAGTTCTGCTTCCCGGTGAGTACTACTATTGGGAACGCATAAAGATAAAGACGGGTTCATTTACATGAACACGGTAAAGACGGGTTCATTTACATGAACACGGTAAAGACGTGTCTCATTTATGAGACCGGTATGGTTGTGCTGTATTCCAGTGCATAAAGTTAACTGTTTTCAAGTACATGGAGTTAAACTGTATCTGTTTTAGTGTTTTAGTGTTAATGATTGTTTCAGTCAGACTATTTTGGTGTGTATTGTGTTTTCATTAAGTTGGTTTCCACATGCCACTGTTTTCAAAATTACGTCAGATAGGGACCAGAAAAGGTATACTAGAAGAGCCAGTTAACATCCCGCCTAGAGACACACCTGGTCATTATATGTATAACAAACATGGGCTAGATGCCATATTGTATTTAGACCTATGGGTAGATTACACAAAGGATTTAGAAGAGAAGTACAGATGGCCTGTCTCGGGAACGTGGGATTCTGAATGCATTATGAGAGTAGAGGAGGCGCTATGGAAAAAGAAATCGAGACCCTCTCAGAAAGATGCCATTGAGTTATGGCGCAAAGAAGCACATAGGAGAACAGAGAAAGAATTCAACCAAGCAGAGAGAACTAAACAAGCAGCGGAAAAAGCCAAAGAAAAAGAGCTGTGGGAGGAGGGGGAACGGGTCAAAGCAGAGCAGGCTGATAGAGAAAGAAATACCGTCGTTACTGGTATTTATCCCGTCCTCTCAGAAGAACTAGCTAGAGTGACCCCCTCAGAAACACCCCGTAGATCACGAACGCCACCACCTGTACCCTATAGAGTACGTAGAATAAAGCCGACAGCATCCGAGGTGTTTATTTCCTCCTATCTAGAAGAGTCCCCACCGGACTACGCAAACGCAGATTTCCCTCCGCCCCCACCAGCGGACCAGCTCCAACAGCTCCAGCAGCTCGTGAAAGACGACGAGGGGCCCGGGCCGTAGGGGGAGGGGGGCCTACTATAGATGTTGCAATCCCCCACTGTATATACGATCCAGAACCAGGAAAGGGCTCAATGCTCGTGATTTCACTAAGACTAAGACAGGCCGTCGCATATTTGGACAAATTACCAGCTATGAAAGACCACCTAGATAAAATATACCGTTTCATTAGAACGGGGGAGGGACCCGAGCGTATAGCACAGGCCATGCAAAACAGAAAGGTGGGGGTTAAGAACTACATCCTCCGTTTTATTATTAACTGCCTGATCAGGGAAAAAGACGAAGGAGACGGGGATGTAGAGTCTGGTTTGATAGAATGGAGTGATCACATAGATGCCGGTCGGCATGATAAAATGGGTCAGACAGACAGACAGCATGATGAACAAAATACGAAAGGAAATAATAGCAACACACAAAGTAGAGCCTGACGAGAAGGGTGAGTCATCAACGGAAGAGGTAGACGGGGAGAAAGACAAAATAAATTATGTAGACAATGCACGACGGTTTGACAGGCCCAAGTGCCTCAACTACCGTAAACAGGGGCCGGCTATAAAAGAAAGATATTCCCTTGAAAATCTATTCCAAGCTACTGAAAAAGCACTGGACCGACGGATAAAGAACGAGCGATCTCACACCCCACACGAAATGGAGTTGGCCCGGTCAGCCACCCAGTGGGTGTCCAATTCTAATATATATAGCAATGATATAGTGGCCCAAACGTTCTTGAGCCTCCCGCCGAACGAACAGCGTTTGGCCGGTATTTACATGGTCCAACATTTAATAACGTTGTATGAGAATCAATATTCCGATCCCGGTCAATTGTATAAATTACTGGACGACATAGTTCTAGACAGATGGACAGGCCTGGGTACTGAATTAATTAACGTCATCCTGGATCAACGACATAAGTACTTAGATTTTCTGACCACACGCATGCTTCCCGCCCCATACCACGACAGAAAGCACCTATACGTAGACAGAGAAAACCCCCTACGAGAGGTACATCCCGTCAAAAATGCAAATAATGAGCTTCAACGGGTGTATGTTTACACCCCCTTGACGAAACTAGAAATACTGGAAATGAAAAAGATGCTGCCCTCCCATGATAAAGACCCGGGGGGGTTTCACCGAGAATTAAAAGACATTCTCCGCATCGGAGATTATACGTACGCTGACACTCTGAAACTATTGAAAGTACTATTGCCAGCAGGCATTTATGAAAAGCTTAAGGAAAAAGACTGGGAGGTGGGAGAGAAAAAGTTAAGCTGGGAAGCATTGGAAACAGAGGATAAAGGCAGGCTCCCGGGGGTTGGTCTTGGTGCCAAAGCTAAAGAACTACCTGAACTCCTAATACAGGTTTTGCCGAGACTATTGACTACTAAAAAGGAAGATTGGGATGCCATTTCAGCCTGTAAACAAAAACAAGAAGAGGACACAAGCGATTTCTATTCTAGATTCGAGAAATGCTTTACTATTAATAGTGGCCTTAAGTCCGGTAGCGAATCATATCCCCATCTTTTTGTGAGCAAATTAGTAGAGCATTCCCTACCCCAGATCAAGAATAGAGTACTGAAGGTTGAGAGTACTTGGCAAGCAAACAGCCCTTCACAAATGTTGCAGATGCTACAATATCACCAGAACAGCATTAGAGAAGAGCAGGATCAGGAAAAGAGACGCATGAAAGAGACAAAAATGAAGGTGCTGGTTGCCCAAACGGTACCGGCAAATACGAACAAAAATGGCACGACACCTGTCAAGGGGAACTGTAATTATTGCAAACAACCAGGTCACTATGTAAGGGAATGTTCTGTCCTGAAACACAATATAGCTACAGGCAAAACAAAAGAACGACCACACGCTCCTAGGCAAAATAGCACCCAACAGAGTACACAACAGACAATAGCGACTTTTCCACCCCCACCACCGCCTGTTCATGCCACACCACAAATGTATCAGTACACGCAGTCAGACTATCCAGAATACCAATCATTCTCATGAATCAGCCTTGAGAGGGAAGATGGCTTGCCACTTATTCAGGTTCCTGTAGATCAAGAGGGTCCCTATGTACATGGTCGTGTACTGGGACAGGACAGAAAGTTTCTGATTGACACAGGGGCGAGCAGAACTACCATCAGCCATGACGAGGTTCCAGGGGCACCTCTCTCGGGCTCACAGAATATTTCCATGGGATTTTCAGGAAAGCCTATTATTAATGAAGTATCGAAACCAGTCTCCCTCGGGGTTGGTCCACTGTCACGTATCACAGACTTGCTACTTACTAAATCATGTCCAGAAAACTTACTTGGTATAAAGACATTAAAAGAACTAGGAGCAGTTATCTGTTATTCTCCGGAGGGAGTGCGACTGTACTTGCGTGATTTTAAGGGTCATTATGTGTTGACAGATTTTGACCCCAGACTCCAGAATGTACCACAGCACCTATGGGCACAAGGTCCGACTGACGTAGGTTACATGAACATAACACCACACCATGTCACTCTCAAAGCAGGAGTAGTACTACCACGTATACGACAATACAAATTACCACCTAATGCCGAAGTGGCCTTATTAAAAATTATTGACGAACTCATTGCACAAGGGGTGCTGGTGGAGACTGACTCGAATGTGTGTAACTCACCTGTCCTTCCTATCCTTAAACGATCAGACCCTAATGCACCACCAGTTTACAGACTAGTTGTTGACCTTCGAGAATTGAATAAATGCGTAGTCCCACAATACCCAGTGGTCCCAGACATTTCTTCATTACTGACTGCTATTGATTCTGAGGCAACGTTCTTTACAGTCATTGACTTGAAGAATGCTTTTTTCAGCGTTCCAATTCATCCAGACAGCCAATATCTTTTCGGATTCAGTTTAAAAGGACACAGTTTTAAATTCACAAGAGCACCACAGGGCTTCACAGAGAGTCCTAGCGTTTACAGTCAAGCGTTAAAAAGACAGCTGGACAGTATTAATATGCCTACCCACACAGCACTGATACAGTACGTAGACGACATCCTCATTACAGCACAATCAGAAACAGACTGCGAAGATGCATCACTGACGGTTTTACACTTTCTGGCAGACAAGGGGCACAAAGTGTCCCCTTCAAAGTTACAATTCTGTGCACAGCAAGTGGTATACCTTGGACACTTGCTGTCCAGGAGAGGTAGACAGCTGATACAAGAACTTATTCAGTTAATTTCTAACCTTTCACAGCCCAAGACACAAAAGGAAGTGCGGGCCTTCATTGGCCTCACTTCATACTGCAGGCAGTGGATTCCCCAGTATGCCTATCTAGCCAAACCACTCATACAGTTGACAACACAGGAGGCAGCGTCTTCGACTGTCCTCCCTTGGACACAAGAACATACCTTGGCATTTGAGGAATTAAAAAGAGCCTTATGTCAAGCGCCAGTTTTAGCGACTCCTAGTTACAGCAAACCCTTTATGCTTTTCGTAACTGAACGGGATGGAACAGCATTATCTGTCTTCACACAAGATCAAGCAGGAAAACACAAGCCTTGTACTTATTTTTCTAGTACACTGGACCCAGTGGCCCAGGCTCTGCCTGCGTGCCTGAAATCGGTTGCGGCAACAGCCCTAGCCATAAGACAAAGTGACTCGATAGTGCTGGGACACCCCCTGACAGTACAGGTACCGCATGCAGTGGAAGTTCTCTTGAACAGGACACAGACACAACACTTGACCGTAGCGAGACTGACAGGATATGAACTGACGTTATTTCAACCACACATAGAGATCAGACGATGTAACATACTAAATCCTGCTACACTTTTGCCCTCAAGTACAGTAGACACCGCACCACATGACTGTGTGGAAATAATGAACATAGTGACGAAACCAAGACAAGACCTGACAGATGTTGCATTCCCAGACCCTGACCTAACACTCTATGTAGATGGATCATGCATGAGGACGAGTGCGGGAGAATTAGTGGCAGCATATGCCGTGACCACTGCTACTGAAGTCATAGAGACACAAAGAATAGACATACTGTTAGCGCAAGCAGCAGAGCTCATCGCTCTGACACAAGCCTGCATAAGAGCTAAGCACTTGAAAGTGAACATTTATACAGATTCACAATATGCTTTTGGCGTAGTTCATGATTTCGGAGTACTATGGAAAGAGAAAGGTTTCTTGACCTCTCATGGGGCCAAAATTCAGCACGGCCCGCTTATTCAGGCCCTGTTGGAAGCAATACATTTACCTGCAGCCATAGCTATCCTGAAATGCAAAGCACACACCAAAGCTACAGACACCATTTCCCAGGGTAATGACCTGGCAGACCGAACTGCTAAACTTACAGCCCAGACGCCAACAGACACGACAAAGACAGAGGTAGCATTACTGACAAAAAGTATGACAGTCAGGGATCCTTCTCAAGATGTACTCGACATACAGACACATGCCACTTCAGATAAAATAAAGAAATGGACTGAACAAGGAGGGGTCCAGACTGACCAGGGTTTGATGACTAAGGGCAAAGCAACATGGTTTCTTCCTGATTCAATGGTACAAGTGATCATAAACACAGCACATAGTCCAGCACACTTGGGAGAGAAGGCAATGATGGACAGCTTACAGAATATCTGGTTTAACAAGCACCTGCGTGCAGCAGCGAAACAAAAAGTAAGAACATGCATGATCTGTTGTCAGTTCAATCCAGGAAAAGGCATCCCGGTGGAACAAGGCGGATTTCATCCTCCTGACCACCCTTTTGAGGTCCTCCAGATGGATTATATCCAAATGGACAGATGTAGAGGTTACAAGTATGTCCTGGTAGTAAGCATGAGCGGATTTTGCGGATTGGCAATCCGCGAATTTGCGGATTTGCGAACTCGCAATCCGCAAAATCCGCGAATTCCCGCGAATTTGCGGATTTTTTTTTTTTTTTGTGTTCGCCCGTGTTTCTGCCAGTTCGCGAGGGTTTTTACAATTTCGCAATTTGCGAACTTACCTGTCGGGTCGCAAGTTTTGCGAACTTGTTGTTTCTACGTGTCCAACCTGTTTGGGACACTCTTCTTCATCACTGCCACTCTCTGTCACCACTGCCACTCTCTGACTACTCATGCCACCCTCTGGCCCACCCATGCCACCCTCTGTTTCATCACCACACCCTCTGGTTGTCCAGTGTACATTATTTTCGGCAAAGCAAAGCACACCTTCCCTGCCTCAAGTGACCTGAATTAATTTGGGGCTGATTAATGTGTCACAGAATATTTTTTTAGCTGGCACCTGCTTCCTTAGTGCGCCCTGATTAGTGATCTTTTGCACTTGCTAAGTGCTTTCATTGTTGCAAAATTAGTTACAACACCTGCCCTGCCCCAACTGACAATAATGAATTAGGGGCTGATTAATGGATTTTAACTTCCAGCCTGGCTCCTGCTTGTCTCCCTTAGCTGTAATTCATGACCTTTGTGGCATATGTGTAACTATTCTGAGGTTCAGAGCAGGGTCACATAATAGTTTCAACTGGCAACTGAACTCTGGAGGGGCCCCTCAGGAAGCACTACAGGAAATGGCTACTAATGATGTGCCTGAACTTTTGAACCTGGTAAGTAGTTACTTTCAGTTTTGCTTAGATCGTATTTCTGCAATTTCGCACTTATTCGCGGGGCGCGAACTCACGCGAACAGTGCGAGCAGTGCGAGCAAAATCCGCTGCTCGCGGATTTGCGGATTTTGCAGGAAATTCGCAAATCTCGCGGATTGCGGATTTCCCGAAAATCCGCAAAATCCGCGAGCGGAACGGATTTTCCGCCCATGCCTACCTGGTAGTTGTGTGTGCACTAACTAGATGGAAAGAAGCGTATCCAGTCCCAGATTATACTGCTGTGACAACCGCCAGGCAATTGGTGCGCGAATTCTTTCCTAGATACGGATTGCCCCGTGTCGTTTACTCAGACAATGGTCAGTCTTTTTCTTCTGAATTAATGAAACAAGTGTCTCTTCTGTTAGGATATAACTGGAAGTTTCATTGTGTGCGACACCCTGAAGCAGCAGGCCTTGTAGAAAGACATAATCAGACAATAAAGACAAAACTAGCAAAGATCTGTGCAGACAAGGGCGTGGATTGGATGGTAGCCTTGCCGGTTGCCCTCTTTTACATGCGTAAGGTAGCCCATTCCAGAACAGGCCTATCACCATATGAAGTGGTTTTCGGTAGACCGCCGAACATGTGGGGTACGCCTATGCCTAAGAAAATAACTGATGTTGACAGTAACATGCTTACAGATTACCTGGCTTCCTTGATGTCTGCACTACTCTCTTGTCGTTCACAGGTAGCCGCCGCCTTCCCTGACAACACCCAGGTCAAGGAGCACGCCATAGCCCCAGGGGACTATGTGCTCATCAGGAATTTTGATCGATCAAGCCCCCTTGCGCCGCGTTGGAAGGCGCCAAAGTTAGTGTTATTGATGACGAGGACAGCCTTCAAAGTCGAAGGGAGAAAAGGGTGGCTTCACGCCCATCATTGTAAACGGTACTTTGGAGACTCTGGAACTTTGGTAAAGAAAAAAGACATTACAGACTTTGAGTCCCCTTTGCTAGAAAAGACTCCACAGCAAGAGTACAGGTCCAAATTACGATCTAGAAAGCCAGACGACGTTTGATCATTTAAGTCCACTAGGTGGTTAATCGGTTGAACAAGATTTCTGACATGTATAAGATCGCAGACAATAATAGTAAAAAGAGCAAAATGAAAGAAAAATACTGCAAGATATTACGTAGTAGATGTATAGTATCTCTGATTTTTCTGTCTCTTCTGTGCATCACTATCATCTGTGTCAGCTTAATACTACATGTTTTCTTTCCTCCTATTGCCTCACATATACACTCTTCCATTAATGACACCGTAGAGCATACATTTAGTGATCTGCCGCCACCCCATGAACTGTCATATCGACTGGCCCTGCGCAACAATACTTTTATTCGGATGTTACACCGTTCTCATCAGACCAGCAATGCGACAGATTGATGGGTATGTGGCCGACTCCCACCTTATCAAAAGATGAAGGGAGTTCTGCCCCTCTTCCCTTTTCCGTTCTCCCACAATGGTTCGTGCGGAGCATGGTTTGCCTTAATGTCATCAATAGACAGAAAGTACACAGTTTACCAGGGTGACTGGATATGGGGAAACTTGAATAAAGTAATGAATGAGGTATGTTTTCCAGACGAAGACGGACTCCCCCAAAGGAAGGGGACCGATCTAGAAAATGAGGAGTACGAGCAAGGAAATGCTTCCCTCAGCTTTATAATGCTGAATGTTCAGCCCATGCAAAATACGGGTCCACCGTCTATTTCAGTCCTACCAGTAAAAGGTGATTTGTGCGTTAGAAAGAAAGGATCAGTACATATGGGACACAGCGAGTGTAATGCAGTAGTAGAGTTTAATGATAAAGGAAGGTCTTCTTTCAAAGCATCTCGCCATACCTATTTCATTTGCGGTCAGACAGCCTATGTACATCTGCCCTCAGACTGGGGTGGGACATGCTATATAGCGTTCCTGCTGCCACCCGTCTTTCTGGCCCCATCCAATTATCATCGAGATTCACGACTAGAGCATGTTAGACACAGGAGAGAGACCGATGCCTCAGAGATTGATCAGACTGAGACAGCCTGGGAGCAATATACAGATTTCAACAAAGGCTTCTTTTTCTTCATAGGTCCCGTCCAAAACAGTAAACTCATACGCAGGTTAACAAGGACTCTGGAAGCAGTTGTGAATGAGACTGCATCTGCCCTGGCGAACTTGACCCAGGAGCAGTCTGCCATGCGACTGGTTGTCCTTCAGAACCGACTTGTTCTTGACGTCATCCTGGCGGATAGGGGCGGGGCCTGTAGGGTGATCGGCTCCAGTTGCTGCGTTTTCATACCTAATAACGCGCCATCTGTGTACCCAGCAATAACAAGGCTCCACAAGATTGCTCACGATATACATCAAGACCCAGGCACATGGACTTGGTCCAGTTGGCTCTGGGGTGTAATATCAGCATGGGGATGGAAAGTGTTGTCGTTCCTAGGAATGATACTGCTTATGATATTCGGCTGCCGTCTCTGTCTGCAGTGTGGCCCGGCCATTTGCGGCCTGTGTGCGACTGCCTGTGTTCCACATCCACGTATACAAAGGATCAAAGATGAACAAATGATGCTGTATGAACAAATATACGGTCTCATGAGAATAGATGTGTCCTGAAGGGTACAGTAGGGGACAAGGAGGGAATGAGAAAAAAGAAAGTTTACATGGCCAAAATGTCCCCTTCGTGTAACCCAACGTTTAGTGTACATGCATGTCACCCATGCATTTTCCCTCTATGGCCTGCAATAATGATGCCTCTGCATTTACGTCTCACATTAGGATGCCAGTCACCAAGTCTTCCATAAAAGAAACGTTAATTTTGCACTGAGGCCTATGTGGCCCATGTGTTTGCATTGTGCACTTTTAATATATCGCGAAGAACCCATTTCTCCATTTTGTGGCTCAGCCAGTCCCCGAATTGAGGTTTCATGCCTCCAGACACTCTGAGGGCTGCAGCTACATATCCCTGACCTCGCATACTTTTGGATAAACCGAGAGGGGCCCAGCACGGGGTGCCAAGACAGTATTGTGCACAACAGTTATCTGCTTGCTCTACAGAATCACATTCCTTCCTGGTGAAGGAGGTAAACAGAACCCGTCTGCAGAGATAGGGCCTAACCTTTCTGTCTCCGTTTAAGTGATTTACAGAGCTCGCGTCCATAGAAAGCTCAAGGCCCCCATGCAATGAACGAAGAAATAGATGCCCACACTGGCTCTTGGTGATGAGCGACCTTTGCTTCAGATAATACATCCCCGGACTTAAGATATCAGATAATACCAGACGTGCTGGTCGCCCTGACACTGAAGGCCTCCCTACCAGACCGAAAGTCAGCTCCCCCCAGTTACACGTCAGTTGCACGTCATGATCAAGTTGCGCACACAAGTAGGGCAAAGTTCCAGCTGGCCATGCAACCCCCCTCCATGTATCCACCCACCTATGACTCCTCAAGTGTACGCCCTCATGCACGCCCACATGTTCTTATCTCTCTTTCTCTTGCTCTGCCTGGAGCGCTCCTCCCTCAGTGCGAAATTGAATGTATAAATATTGTACTCTGTGAATAAAGTTTAGAAAACCCTTCCTGAACCTTCGTGGTGATGGAACCGATTCTCCCCTAACTCGAGTTATTGAAATAAAGCCCTTTTGATTCGGACACCACGGACTCTGCCTCTCATTTTATGCATGACCCTTTGTTTATTTATAGAAATTATGACAGGGTAATACTTTATTTACCACATGTTACTCCTCGTCCATATAGTCTTTCCTATTCCAACACACTCATACCCACCCTCTGTAATAGGTCAGAATCGTTACACACACGATGGGACCAGCCATATCATCCTCAAAAGGATGAATGCAAGTGGTGAGTGCGACCCACTTGAGTTTGAATGCTGTAACTGACACTAATGTATTTGTGGTATGACCATTAATACAGTCCGTTCTATATATTAGAGACAGAAACTGCTAGACTGCATTGCGCGCGCACACAAAATGTGGTTGCACAAACCTAAATCACAGCCAAAGCTCAATGCTTACCCCAAAAATATCCCATAGAAGGTTGCATTTGAACCAAAGCTTCACTTAGTTTCACAAAGCACAGAAAGCAGCCTGCAGGATTCTGTACCCCGGCAGCAGACAACCTCCAGTTCTCTCAGTCCAACACCCTCTGCCAGCATGGATGACCTAGCTCCTAGAGGTGATCTATATTAAAAGTGTGTGACACACGAAAGTGCACCCTGCCACTTTGTGCAGCTGCGTCCCTGCATAGAGAACCACTGGCTGCTAAATAGCCAAACATATAATAAAAAATAATAACCCTTGAAGTTCTCTCGGCGGAAGGACACTGCATCCCACAAGGCATTGGGAAGTAAGGCTTTCAGGACATGTATGTCACTGCAGCAGTGTCCAGACGATTACCCAGTATCTACTACGGATGAAATACCTACATCTGGCTATCGGATTACCCATTACCTACTACAGATGACATACCTACATCTGGCTGTCTGTGGAGCACTACACCTCCCTGACTCTTCCTGGCACTAGCTGCTGAAACAACAGAAACACAATACGATCAGGCTCTACACTCAGTCGAACCGAAGAGTGTTCTCAGTGGTCATAGTGGGGGGAAATAAAATGTAGGGGAACTGTGGACGCAGAATCAGAGTGCATGAATAAGCAGAGGATTGGGTCAGTGGGCATAATCAGAAGTGTGGCTGGAAAAAGCAAAACATCCCAATTATTAGTATTTGTTTGGCATTTCACTGACCAGTTACAGCTAATTACGTTATTTGACTCAACCAATGGATACACATGTTTATTTAGGGTTTAATATGAGTTCTTGACATTACAATACATTCACAATGTGGGATATGTTCCCAATCACAGAATGTTCCAAGTACGCTTAAAAGTGGAATCACAAGCCATTTGTCATCAGCACTTCTCCCTTTTTCTGCAAGAACAGTTCAAACATGAATGCCAAAATATTGTAGTTTGCAAATGTTTTCCACATAATTATGGTTCTGCCATACGTGCCCCATAATACATCATCTGTTGCATAATCTTACTCTTGTCTAGTGCATAATTTGAATTGAGTTGCTTCCAGGCGTTTATAGCAGGACACAATTGGATTGCATCTAAAGGCAGTGCGTGTGTCTTTTAGTGGAAGAGTATGGTGTTCAGTGGGGGAGAAGATGTGGCACTATGGCCAGAGCTGCCGAATGTGAAACTGGGGAACCAGGTTCAGCCTTCTCTCCTAAAGGAGCCCATTCCCATGCTAGACCTTAGAAGGCCCTGCTAGACCTTAGAAGCCCTGGTATCTTAGCACAAGCAGGTGGACCGTAGCGGTGTCAAATGTGGGTTAATCTTGAAAGCCTGTGCACCATAATCCATACCAAAGTTCACCTTCAGTCTTATGGGCAGGCCTACGAAGCAGCACACCCTAGTGCAATAGTGACTCTGTCACAGAGGTCACAGGACCCTGAGGCTAGTCTGCCTCACCCATTGGTATCTTCTTTGGCCTAATTTCTGCAGAAGTAGTACAACTCACCAGGGATCGGCAATGAAGGATTTGCACGCACACCAAACTAAGTTTGCAAGCTTTAGGGCCTTTCTGCTTCATGCACAAGCACCTTTAACATGCACTGTCTGCTTTGGGGCCACACAATTATGCAGCAATGGAGGACACAATTATGTTCCAGTGTTAACTAAATTTTTAGTTAGAATTGTCAGATTATGTCTGAAAAAACAGTAAGAACCTCCTACAAAAAGCAAACACTACAGGGAATGCACGACTAAGTAAAGTATGTGAAATTTAAGCAGGAACAACATGCTTGCCTTAATGGTTTTGGGTGAGTGGGTGGATGGATTAATGAATAAGGGAGACAGGGGAATGGGCAGGTTCACATACGCTGCCTTGAAAATGCTCATTTACAACAGCTGAAAGCTATTCTCTGAAATAAAAGGGGGTCATATGGTAACTATATACAAATTGTACGCCCAATACACAGCAGCTTAAAACATTATGTCCAATCATCACTTACTCATGCCAAAGGATCCTATTCTCCAAAACATATCATTTATTCTAGCCCATGGGTTTCCACTTCAGCTTTGCCAGGCCGACTTTGCTGATTACTGACATGGGAGCTCAGCTGGCATCTCTATTCTCCCTGCCGACTACATGAGGAATGCCCATCAGGCCATCATGCACCTCGCCATATGTAATTTTATTTTGTATGGACAGAGGAAGGGTGACGGTCACAGAGGTGAGCAGGGACAGTCCAAGGGGTTCAAACGTCACCTCACCTCGCTGCAAAATCAGCTATTTATAGCCCCCGGCCACAAGGACCTGGACATGCTATCTTAATGAATTACTGTCTCTCTTCAACTTCAAGCTTGGGAGCAGGCAAGCCCGGCCCCGGACCATGCTTCAATCTCTCTCTAATCTTGCCGGGCATCATGGCTGACTTTGGAGGAGTGTGTGAACACAAGGAGAGAAACAGAGGACATGCAAGACAGAGGAGCTGAAGGAGTAACAGCCAGGTCTGAGTAGAGTTTTGTAGCAACAAGAGGGTGATGTATGTACGTGTGGGGGGCACTCATAGCCCGCTCAAATCAGAAAGGTGCCGTTAGAAAGCCAAACCTGCCCCATAGGTTGGACAGTGGCCTAAATGTGTTTGAGGTTTGAGGCAGAGAGATGATTGTGGCGGCAGGCGGGACTCGAGTGGGAAGGCCTTATGATGAGGCACAGACAGACAGACATGAAAGCCTCTAAAGACTGGCTTCAGGTAATGCAGTATTAAATCAAATGGGAAGCGGGCATCTGGGCCAATCGAGAAACAGAGTGGGACTGTTTGCCACGTTGATTGGATCAATAAATCCTAGTGCAAGGCATGGGGTTAGTTTAGAGAATGCGATTGCGAACGTGCAAGGCTGGGCCAGCGTCTACATGGATGGCGGTGGACAGTTTGCGCTTTAAAAACACCCAGGCAGGACTGAGAACGCGTGACTGCGGAGCGAGTAACAGGGTGAAATAGCAGGTCCGGGAGCAGTTGGTGCTTGAATTAACTTGCGGGGGCAGGACTAAGCCGTGTGTGTGAGCAGCGCGCGTAATATGAAGAATGGCAGGTCCGTGAGGGATAGCTGCTAGAGACCACCATGGGTCAGATTACCACCGCGTAGTGGAACAAATGGCATTGGCAGATCGGGCCATAAGTGATGTTAGGAAACACGGGCGGGCGGGCTCAGAACCACGGCACGTGTAAGTGCGGCGCGTGTGGTGGGGCTAAGGTAGGAGCTGAAGGCCGATCAGAGAAAGGTTAGCGCAAGCATGAATAATACCTCACTGTGAGGCATCGGTAGGTAATGGGTCCTGGGCGGCCGCTCTAGCAGACGTAAGGGGGGATGTGATCTGTGGGGGAAAGGTCGTGATTCGTGAACCCACTACCGCCTTCAGATAATATTATACACACACACAAACCATTAATTTTTGATGAGAAACAGATTCCTCTTACTTGCAGACCTTCGCTAAATGCTACTCGGAACAGGCAAGTCAGGCAGCAGCAGCTGTTTTCCCGAATTCCTGCTCGGCGCCGGGCTGCTCCTAATGTTGTGTCACCGGGCCGGCCCTGGAAACAAACACCACTGTGTGTGTGGTGGGGGCCCGGCTGTGTGTGACCTTACGTAGGGGCGTGCCCGGCACGGTACTTTGCAGCGTAAGATAGGTGGCGCACCAGGCGCAGCACTCTCCGGCGTCATGATGTCATAGGGATTTTGGTGCTGCTGCTGGCCTAAAATTCTACAATGAAGAGGCCGCCTGCTCACAAATTAAAAAGTTCCGAAGTTCGGTTCCATTTTATTTCTTGAAAATAAATGCCACACTGACTCACCAGATTCAGGGGGGGGCAAGTGCCCCCCCTTGACCCCCCTGCGGACGCCAATGGGCACAACGAGGAGAAATATCTTTATGTATTTCTCCTCGCTTTTCCTCTGCATTCTGCAGCACAAATGGTAAGAGGACAAAGCCTTTTGTGATTTTTTTGTGCAAAGGTTTCCTTCCTGCACAATAATAATCGACCCGCAATACAGGCTCTCTTGCACCATAGTGCAAAGGTGCCTGCGTTGGCACACGGCAGCCCATTGTGTGCCGGCGCAGGAGAAAAGGAGAGGAATGAGCCATATCTAATAGATACGGCACATTCCTGCCCTTTTCTTTTGCTGTTGGGCAGCGCAGCAGCAAGGCCTGCTGCGCTGCCCTATGGCAAAAACAACATAAATGAGGCCCATCGTTATTTGCCAGCATACCATAAACCATGGCCTACAATAGCGTAATATGCCACAGGACAGAAAGGATGTGAAGGATAAAATTTAGAGCACACGTGAAACAACAGTTACATCTGTCCTTATTTAAGTGCTACTAAGTTTCCAGACTCTGGCTGCAATTGCTCAATTAATCATTCTAGCCGCCCCTCACACTTCTCACTCAGCCTCACGGCCCACAGTGGCGCATACTCCCTGAGATATGCACCCAGGCTTTATGCTGGTTGCTGTTGGATGCCTGTCTGCGCCCGTGCCCTGCCCCCATTGACCTCCTTCTCCCTCACACACAACAACAAAAAACAAAAGGTTGCTGCAGCTGCAGCTGATGCCCTCAGGTGTTTTCACACCTCTTAATGGACATCAGCTGCTTGCACTGCTCCAATAATTTACCTTGAGTGAGCACTGCGGCGAGAGGTACTGTAGGGTCTCTGCAGACATGGCGCTCCCAGCTGCACTTGTTCACTCTTCTCCAGAACGGCAGTTTGAGTTCAGATTTCTTCCCACAGTCTCTGTGCGTCTCAGACACAGTTTTACAGAGGAGTACAGAGGTGGAAGGAGCATTTGTTTGGTCACTATTTTTCCATTTCTATATATAAATACGGACAAAGAATAAAAAGTTTTCTGTCAATATTTATGTGTAAAAATAAGTTTAAACGGAAAACCAGGAGCCTTAATTATATTTCAGCTTACTTTCGGTGGCACTAGTGAGAAGACATCGTAAATGTGGGTTGGATGGAAGGGACAAGGGGGGACCCAGGGAGAGCCAGGCGCGAGCTGGTCTTTCCCTGGGTACGTTCGCGCGAGGGAGCTGGAACAGGTGGGGGTGATTAGGGGGAGGTAATAAAGGGAAGTCAGGCTGGCGGTTGGTAGCGGGAGGCAGGGGAAGGGAGGTTCTTTTTGCTTCGCGTTTACCTTTTAAAGTGGGCCATGGAAGAGGCGGCGGGGGTGCGGAGGGCCGTACAAACGTTGTGTGCAGCCGGGCGGGAAGATCTTCTGCAGCCCGGACTGCCGGCGGAGGCGTGGGTCGGGTTGGCCTGCCCCCCTCGCAAGGCTTCGGAGGGCGTGTCATGGGCGGTGTCTGCCTGTATGTCCCCCGGCCCGGAGGAGGAGGAAGACGGTACTGCGGCCATGCCGGCGGCTTTGCCTCTGCCGGCCCCGATTCCCGATGCTGTGGAGCCCCCGCCGAGTGACCCGGGCGCCCTCCAGCAGGTATGTTTTTTACCTTGGCAGAGTGCTGGTTTGCGTGGGGCGCCCGGGGGGAGGCGGGGGCGCTCTGTGGGCCGGCAGGCCCAGCGCTTGGGTGGTCTTCCCGGCAAGTCCAGGAAGCCTTCTGTGGGTCCTAGGGCGAAACAGGGGCGGAGCTTAGACGCCAAGTGCCCCGCCCAGGCTCATTTTCCTGCTGCTGTTTCCGGGGGCCCCTCCCCTTCAGTGCCTGACTTGTCGAACGGGGTTTCACCCTATTTGTGGTTAAATGGGCAGTGCTACCTGCTCTCTCCCGCCACCCCTGTGCTTGGCTCAGCCCCTCCACCTTTACACTGTGAATTGGCTCAGGGCTGCTCAGACTTTGGGCCCCACACTGCTGCGCTGCCCGTTTTTTCCCTCGCTGGGGCTCCCCCCCAGGCCACTGGCTTGGACACCACAGGTGATGTGCCCCCCCCTTCGCCTTCCCTGGCCACCAGGTCCATGGCTCCTGTTACTGTTGGCCCCCCTTCTGTTTCCCTGCAGCCCTTAGCACCAAGTGGGTTGGGTTTGGACCTCGGGGGGGCGCCCTCTGTTTCCAGCCAGGTGCTGTTCCCGGATCCTCGGGGGCAGCCTGGTGCCCACCAGGGTGTGTTGGCGACCGGGTCGGGTAGTGGCTCTGGGTTGGCGTCGGTCGCTAGGTCCTCGAGGGGTGTTTCCCTTGCCGCTGTGGGGGGGGGGGGGACAGTTTTGCTGATTCTTCATTGTCTGGCTCGAGCGGCCGCAGTTTTCAGGTTGTTCCTCCGGCTGGGCGGCTGTTGGCTGGTTCTACGGGCTCGGAAACTGTCCCTACGGCTGTTTCCAGTGGTGGGCTCACGGGGGAGTTATCTGGAGCGGATCTCTCTTCTGCAGTTTTGCGCGGGCGGAGCTTTCAGGACATTGACTGGCAGTTTTATGATGGGGGAATTGGTGATGGGGCACTGCCAAGTGGCAGTGCGCAAGTTTCATTTTCTGGAGAAGCTTTATATTTGGATTTACAAGATGATGATTTGGAAGAAGGGGAATTGAGGGATAAGGATGTTGGGCTTTTGGCAGCACGGGCCCAGAGGGGTGGGTTGGGGCAACCCCCTGTTTCTCGTATTTTGCAGGAGTCACGTGCGGACCATGCAGCGGTACGTGAGGCAGCGAGGACTAGACCTTCTAAAGGGGATCATGTTGATTTTCAGAAGCAGTCGGCACAGTTGCCAAGAGGTAAGAATGGATGGTGGGCTGTGTGGAAACCAAGGGAGAGTCTCCCTGTTAAGAGTACAAGATCAATTGGTACGGGGGATGGGATTGTTGGTGAGCGAGTCGCTCTGACACCGAGGCTTGAGCGGCCAGTGGTTTTGAATGTTTCTAATATGCAGCCTACAGGGGAAGTTTCTACAGTTGGGGATGGTGTGGCTGTTCCAAAACCGGTTACGGAGGATAGTATCCTGCCAAAAAGATTGCCTTATTCTGGGGTGGGGATGCCTTTGGGGTCCCATTTGTCTGAGAAAACTAAAACTCGCATCTGGAATGGTGAATTTGTGGATGTGTTTCGGCTTCTCCATAGAGATGTCCAAGCTAAGGAAGGGTCGAAGGAGGAGGAATTGGAATTGGCTCGGAGGCCTCGAGTCCCGAAGTCTATTGAGAACTGGACTTCGGCCTTTTTAATTTATGCCAGCGTTTATTGCCAGCGTCATCCGGGTAAGGCGGTAGACATGTTTAAATATGCTGATGTCATACGTAAAGCTCACAGTTATTTTGGAGGTTTTGCCTGGTTGTCGTACGACGAGGAGTTCAGGGCCCGTATGAGTGTTTTTCCAGAGCGTTCATGGGGTGAGGTTGATGCGGAATTGTGGCTACAGTGGATGGCATCTGCTCACCCGCCGGCTACGACCCACATGGCTAGCGGACAGCAGGTGCATTATCGGCCCTTTCCATTTCGCCCCGCTCTTTCTGGGGCGGGGGTTTGGGGCAGAGGACAGTCCTCCTCCTCTGGCGCATGCTGGCATTTTAACAGGGGTTCGTGTAACCGACCAGCCTGCAGATATAAGCATGAGTGTGCGCAGTGTGGGGGGCGGCATGCTCTCACACAGTGTTTTCCCTGACAGCGTGTTGGAGACCAGGGGAGGGGTTCAGGGGGTAGGGGACAACCTCCGCACTTTGTACATAAGGGCTCCTACTCCTATTAAGTAGGACATTCTGGATTTGTGGTTGGTGGACTATCCTGACTTTGAGGCTGCTAAGACTTTGTCCTGGGGTTTCAGGGTTGGGTTCCGGATTGGATATCAGGGTCCCCGGGTGGGTCGGTGGCCTGACAATCTGAAGTCTGCGAAGGAGTGCCCTCAGGTTGTGCAGAAGAAGTTGGATGCTGAGCTTGCAGCGGGTCGGATTGCTGGTCCTTTTCTGAGTTGTCCTCTCCCTGATTTGATCGTCTCTCCGCTGGGGGTGGTCCCAAAAAAGGCGGTGGGAGAGTTTCGCCTCATCCATCATCTGTCTTGGCCTGAGGGTGCATCCGTCAACGATTTCATTGACCCAGCTGACTCAACCGTGACATATGCTTCAGTGGATGACGCCTTACGGCTCGTTCGCAAGGCAGGTGTTGGGGCTTTGCTGGCAAAGAGTGACATTCAGTCGGCTTTCCGGCTCCTACCCATCCATCCGTGGGATTTTGGTCTCTTGGGCATGCATTTTGGGGGATGTTTTTATGTCGATAAAGTATTACCCATGGGCTGCTCGGTGTCATGTTCCCTCTTTGAGACCTTCAGTACATTTCTGCAGTGGCGCTTCACTTTTGTCAGCGGCCACGTCCTGGTCTGCCATTACCTTGATGACTTTCTTTTTAATGGTGAGGGTCAGTCCGGGCAGTGTCAGGCGGCTTTGGCAATCTTTCAGGCTATGACCAGGGATTTGGGCGTTCCTCTGGCGCCGGATAAGACCGAAGGTCCCTGTACATCCCTGACTTTCTTAGGGATTGAAATTGATACCACGACTATGATGGCACGCTTGCCTGCTGCTAAAGTGCGGGAGATGACTGATTTCATATGCTTGGTGTTGGGAGACCGCAAAGTAGAGCCGCGGAAAGTCCAGAAGCTTTTGGGGTACCTCAATTTTGCTTGCCGGGTTGTTCGGGCGGGTAGGACGTTTTGTCGACGTCTGGGCCTCTCGATGTCCGGCGCCAGCCTTCCTCATCATCGTGTGCGCATTACAACTGCTGTCCGTGCTGATTTGAATATGTGGTTGCGTTTTCCTGCAAGATTTCAATGGCGTGTCCTTGTTTTTTGCGGATGAGGACATTGTGTGGCAGGTGCAGCTTTTCACGGATGCATCTGGAGCTCATGGCTTCGGCATCTTTTGGGAAGGTCGTTGGTGCGCGGCTGGCTGGCCAGTGCGCTGGAAATAACAGGGTCGCAGCATTGCGTTTTTGGAACTCTTCCCGTTGTTGGTTGCTCTGTGTATCTGGGGGGAGGAATTTCAGAATCGCTCCGTATTGTTTCACGTGGACAATATGGCAGTAGTTGACCTTGTTAATAAACAAAGGGCCCGCGATTTGCGGGTACTAAAGCTCCTGCGCGCCTTCATGTTGCGGTGTTTACAACTGAATATTGTCTTTAAAGCTCGGCATGTTCCTGGAGCTGATTCTTTATCTCGCTTTCAGTGGTCCGAATTCCGCAAATTGGCTCCCGGGCGGACCTGGAACCAACGGCGATCCCACAGTACGTATGGGACTTGGGGGATTGAGGGTCCACCATTTGGTCGAAAATTCAGTAGCTGCCTCTACACGGCAGAGTTATTTGAAGGCCTGGCATGAGTTTTCTGCAGTTTGGTGAGGAGATGGCAGGTCCGGTCAGGGCTGGGTTATCTGATGAACAATTCTTATTGCAGTTTGTTTTACATTTAGCGGACAAAGGCCTCTCTCACACGACCATTTCGGGCAAGTTGGCCGGGGTGTCTTTTTATGGTCAGCTTTGGTGGGGGAGGGATCCTGTTGGGGGGGTGTTGGTTCATAAAGTTCTGAAAGGGTTGGGTAGGCTTCGGGCGGGTGGTCAGAAGCTACGGCAGCCGGTGACCTTTGATTTGCTCCAGTTGCTTTTATCGCACTTGGAGGTGTGCTGCTATGATGCTTTGGAGTGCCACAAATTTCGTTTGTGCTTTGTGTGGTTATTCTTTGGGGCATTTTGGGCCTCTGAACTGCTGGGTTTGAGGGGTAGAGTGGGAATGACCAGCAGCGAGGTGGTGGTGGAACATGAAAGGGTACGCCTGTGGCTGAGGATGTCCAAAACTGATCAGATGGGGAGGGGTAGGTGGGTGTTTCTGGGTAGGAGCGGTGTGTCTGCATGCTGCCCTGTGGGGGAATGGGAGGTTTTTGTGTCTTCTCCTCATTTTATCCCGGGGGCAATTTTTTGTCATGCTGATGGCAGTCCCATCCTTGTTTATCAGTTGTTAGCTGTCCTCCGCAAGGTTTTGTTGGGCCTGGGACGGGATCCTTCTCAGTTCGGCACCCATTCCTTCAGGATTGGCGCGGCGACAGAGGCCGCCAGGTTGGGGTGGGATTGGTCTCAAATTCGTCGTATTGGGCGTTGGCGCTCTAGATGTTGTGAGAAGTATGTGAGAAAGTAGTCCGCCTTTGCTTTGCCTAACATTTCTTTCTCTCCTAGGTCCTTGGCCCTCAGTCGCTGGATACAAAAGGAGGGTGTGGATCCTGGGGCACTCTTTTGTTAAACGTGCTGCTGTAGCCGCTGCGCGTCAGCTTTGTGGGAGATCTCTTGGTTTAAGCAGTCTGACACATGAAGTCTCCTGGCATGGCACAGGGGGCATGCGCTGGGGCGGTCTTTTTCCCGCCTTGGCTTCTATGGTTTCAAAGGGTTGGGGGGGCCCTCCGGATCTACTGGTGCTGCATCTTGGGGAAAACGACTTAGTTTTTCTATCAGGTTTGACTTTGCTAAAGTTAATGAAACAAGATCTCGAAGTCATCAAGACCACATGGGTGAGCACCATGGTGATATGGACTGAGTTCGTGCCTCGATTGCAATGGACTGGGGCAAGGAGCTATTCCGCCATGGAGAAGGCAAGACGCAAAGTGAATAGAACAATGCGACTTTTTTGTAACCATTTATGTATATACAGTTTGGCTCATCATCATTTGAAAGTTTCAGAGAAGCATTTATTCTGTGAGGACGGGGTCCATCTGTCTACATTAGGCATTTCTTTTTACCTTCTGGAGCTCAGAGATTTAATTGCCAAAGTTCTTCAGGTGCAGTTGTGGTGTGCTCCTTCCCTTCCTTCTTTGGGTGGGGCAGGAAAACGCTAAAGGTTTTCCTGGGTGGCGGTTTTTGCTAGTGGGGTGGGCAGCCTGGAGCGGGTTGGCCATCCTGAAGGGTAGCTCGTTGGGTAATCCTGGGGGTATTAGTCAAGAGTTAGTTTCCGGTTCTGTTAGGTAGGGAGTTTAGGCATAAGGTGTAGATTGGAATTTTATGATATAAATAAATAATGAATGTGTTCAAGAAATGTATTATGCACCTGTCTTAAAATAAAGTGGCCTTTCTTGCTCCTTGAAGAAGTGTGGACAGTGATTTCTTGTGCGAGGGGGGACCCAGGGAGAGCCAGGCGCGAGCTGGTCTTTCCCTGGGTACGTTCGCGCGAGGGAGCTGGAACAGGTGGGGGTGATTAGGGGGAGGTAATAAAGGGAAGTCAGGCTGGCGGTTGGGTACTGCATAGCGGGAGGCAGGGGAAGGGAGGTTCTTTTTGCCCCACCCACCCTCCCTTTATTCCTTTAGATAGGTCTTACTTGGCGGTGCTCTAGGCGCTGCTCTGGTCTTCGGGCCTTGCCACTTTTAGGACAGGTGTCTTTGTTCTTTTAGGAGGCAGTTTTTGCTAGTGGGGTGGGCAGCATGGAGGGGGTTGGCCATCCTGAAGGGTAGCTCGTTGGGTAATCCTGGGGGTATTAGTCAAGAGTTAGTTTCGGGTTCTGTTAGGTAGGGAGTTTAGGCATAATGTGTAGTTTGGAATTTTATGATATAAATAAATAATGAATGTGTTCAAGAAATGTATTATGCACCTGTCTTAAAATAAAGTGGCCTTTCTTGCTCCTTGAAGAAGTGTGGACAGTGATTTCTTGCGCGAGGAGCACCACACAGGGGAAAGAGGGAGGAGCAGGAGGAAGAGAGGAGAGGTAGATGCTGGTGGAACAAAGAGCAATACACAGGTAAACAATGGAACAATATGAAGGGAAAATGGAGGGGTGGGAGGCAGGGACTCAGAGGCATGGGAGGAACAAAGAGTGGCACACAGGGAAAAGAGGTAGAGTTTGGGTAAGGAACAAAATGTAAGTACGAGGGAATAAGGAGCATCACACAGGAAAAAGAAATGGGGTGGATGGACAGACCTAGATGTAATGTGGGCCAGACAAAAGGAGAAGAGACACCCAAAGGAAAGAGGGAGGGGGATGGAGTAACCATGAGTGGAGAAAAAGAGGAAAGTGGAAGGGATGGGAACAGGAGACAAGGAGCTGACAGAGATATATGGGGTTGTAAAATGATCCCGCATGGCATTTGTTCCTACTAGACAGCCCTTACTGCAAGGTCTTCCTAACAAAATTTGCCTTCACCCTCCTGTTTTCTGAATATGTTCTGTTGGCTTTTAGGATTCTGTGACTTTACCACTGCTAACCAGTGGTAAAGTGCTTGTGCTCTCTCTGTAAAACATTGAAGAGTTGGTTTACATTGAATTTGCCTATTTAATTTACTAGCAAGTCCCTGAAAAAGTGGTATTATTTAAAAGCTACTAGTGGGCCTACATCACTGATTATGCCACCCACTTAAGTACCCCTTGAAACATGTATCAGGCGTCCAGTGCTGTCTGTGTGTACAGCTTTTAAAATGCTATTATGAACAAATAAACATTTTATCAGACACAAAGCCTTCCTCTTTAATACATATGCCACCCCTAGGGTGGGCCCTGGACAGCCCGGGGGGGAGGGTTTACAGTATTTAAAAAGTTGGACATGTCCTTGTAGTGAAAAACTCTTAAATTCATTTTCACTAGTTCAAAGCCTACCTCTCTCATGGGCTAACATTGGAGTCACCTTATTACATTTAATATGTGATCATTTCCAAATGGGAGAAGTTGGAATTGTAATAAAAAGGCTCTCTTACTGTGAAACTGGGTTTCAAATTAAAATTTTCAAAATGCCACTTTTAGAATACTCAATGAGTGTGCATGAGGGTAGGACATCAAAGTTAAGTTTGCATGTGTATCATCGATGTATATATGATTATTGGCATGCCGTTCGAGACTCTTCTCTTGATGCTGATAGGTGGATTCTTACATTCTATTTACCCCTGAAGAAGGGCTGTAACAGCCCGAAATGCATTGGGTGAATTTTCGTCCTGCTGCCCAGGATGTATAGTATATTTCCGTTGTGTCAACCGATAAAGCTTGGATGTGCGTGGCCTTTGGCGTTTGAAGCTTGGAAATCTTTGCCCCTGTTGTGAACTTGAAAAGTTCTCAAAGAGATATGGAATAAAATTGGTTTAAATTACGCTTACCTGGATGAGTTTATAAAGGTTTTTGCTGATCTGCATTATCTGCCGTGCAACTGGATGGGTGCATGACGGTGCACCGTTGAATTTTCTTAACTGGAACTTATGCTTTTGGGGCAGAGCACATCCAGTTTGCACGCAACTACACTGCCTTGAGTGACTGAAATAAAGGAGTAATCTTAGAAATATTGGAGTGCAGTCCTTCATTCCTTGTTTAGACATTGTTATTGTATTGTCCCGCCAATGGTTTGCACCTGTGGTGAAGGAAGAACTTCAGAACACTATCATCTGTAACAGAGGCCCTTAATCCTGGGAATGGAAGATCATATTGCATGACACACTGAAAATTGTTTCAAGACTGCCAGACTATTCAACATTAAATGTAGAGGATTGTTGTTATGTACATGCTAATTTTAATACACATGTCAATTTGTCAGATACTTGTCAACTCTTAGAAACTTGTTTTTATCGGGGGAGAAGGTTGTTGTATGCTTTGTTTTATAAATCACGCTGTTTAGTAGAAAACAGGATCGATGTTTTGGGTGTCAGGGCGTTTAGTATTTATTTTATGTTCATGATCCGACTGGAACACACTGTCACATGATGTGCTAAGGACCACACTTGTGGGGGAGTTATAAGATTTAAAAATGGGCAGTGAATCCTTAGCACACTTTCGGTGTATTTTTAGAATACTGATTAAACAGCCGAATGCGGCTAGCAGACATTCATGTCGAGATTGACCAGTTGCAGCAACATGAGTAAACGGGTTTGGTTGATTAAGGGTTTTTGGCACAAATACTCCAGAACGCGAGTCATATAATTGAGGGTTGCTGGTATTCTTTGTATTGATTTATTTGCTTGTAAAGATTTATTGACATAGTTGCATACACGATTTGGTGATTATCATATTTCTTTAGTCATTGTATACACAATGGGTGTGCATGAGGGTAGGACATCAAATTTAATTTTGCACGTGTATCACAGATGTATATATGATTATTGGCATGTTGTTCGAGAATCTTTTCTTGATAATGATGGGTGTATTTTTACATTCTAGCTACCCCTGAGGAAGGGCTCTAACAGCCCGAAATGCATTGGGTGAATTTTCCTCTTGCTGCCCAGGATGTATAGTATATTTCCATTGTGCCTACCGATAAAGCTTGGATGAGCGTGTCCTTGGGTGTTTGAAGCTTGGAATTCTTTGCTCTTGTTTTGAACTTTAAAAATTCACAAAGAGATATGGAATAAAATTGGTTTAAATTATGCTTACCTGGATGAGTTTATAAAGTTATTTGCTGATCTGCAGTATCTGCAGTGCAACGACTGAAATAAAGGAGTAATCTTAGAAAGATTGGATTGCATTCCTTTATTCTTTGTTTGAACTTTTAGAAAGTTGGCATTTTCAAGCCTTAGCCAGGTAGAGCCTGCAGCCTGTCTCTAAGTCAAATGACTGAGTGTAGTTGACAGCTGAGGTTTGTGTATTCCTCCTAGACAGCCACACACAATAGAGAGCTTAGGTGTGCCTGGATGGGCCATCACTTGCAGGATGGGAGGGTGGAGCTAGGCAGAGCCCTATTTACACTTCAATAGGTGGTGTCCTGCCTCCACACAAAGGGCTGCATTAAATTAAAATAATTTAGTAGGTTAATGCATAGGACTATCTGAGTCAGTTCCGTTCAAATATTCTTCATTCGATTAATGAAAATCATAAAAGACAAAATATCCATTACCAAAATGCAATATTCAAAGGAATGTAAAAACTTCATAAATATTACAAATATACCATAAAATTTATAATTAAAAAGCAACTCATGCAAACGATATACAACACAACTATTGCCACATATTAAAAATATTAAAATGTCTATACTCCTGCCATCGGGGCTGGTCACCTTGTTAAAACATACTTTTACGTTAGACAACATCTGTAAATATAATAGAGCAGGTCTTACTTGTACACAGCCCAGTCCTTTTAAAAATGGGAGAATATATATTTATCTAAGAAAGCAGTAATAACCACAAAACATGACAAAGTGCATAGTGTCTTGCGATGAAAAACTGTCACAGGTACTGTGGCTCGGCTAGCAGCCAATGCAATAGGTTCTGCCAAATCTTGTAAGCGGGGACCGATGTTGATGGATAGTCACCACTTCTAAACAAAGCTCAATTGTAAGGCGAGACTTTCGTAAGCATATGCACAAACCATGGGTTTGCGTAACTCTCTGGCTTCTCTTTTGACATAGGCCAAAGATAAGAAATGTTTCTTGACCTAGGCCAGCTCATTCCAAGGGATTGTTTTTGGAGAGCTGTATAATTCAGAGCGGTTGACTTTGTCCTTGGTCTTCCTAATATAATTATGCCACTTGATACTGTTACCCTTCTCCCCTCCCGGGATTAGCAATCTTTAATAATTATTTGATTTAATTTTCATTCTGGATTAGTCCAAATCCTGAGCCACCTTACTAATGGACCCAAGGCCAAATGATCAGAAATGTAACCAGGCCCTAATTTCTCATAAGCAATAAAAGAAGACGTAGATTGTGGAACCACTAACAATATTTTCAAAAAGTTGTTTTCAACTACCTGCAGTTCTGACAGAATATTGTAACCCGATATATCACAACCATAAGTAGCTATGGAAATACATTTTGACTGATACACTTTCATGAGAGCCTGAACAGGTTTGATGCCCAATCCTCTTGCAAAATCAAAAAACGCCATTGGGTTCTGGCCTTGGCAATTCCTTTGGCCCTCCTTAGTGCAGTCCAAGAGCCCCTCTCACTGAAGAGTGCCCCCAGATAAGAAAATGCATTGACCCTTGTGATTTCAACCCCACCTCCAAAACATTTCTTCAAGTTATTGTTTTGGGGGGGGGGCATGACCATAGTGTGGGATTTTATTTAAATAGTACTTCAATCAAGAAAATTTCATAAAATCCACAAAGTTTGTCAAGAAGACATTGCAATCCCACCCCTCTTCTAGCCAGCAGCACAGCATTGACCGTGCATAAAAGTGCAGGAACCCATGTAGGGAATGTCTTTGCCGGCAGAACTTAGGCCCCCATCGGAAAAAGGGACCACCCGGCATAAGGGTGGGGGTCCCGATGGTGGCATTAGGATGTGCCCACTCATTTTTAGCATTGTGGCCGCGGTGCTCTCTGCACCGCCCACCACAATGTTAAAAATGCATGTATGCATTTGCATACACGAAGCGGCAGGCACCGCGCGGGGGGTACCACAGGTACCCCCCGTGTGCACCCCCCACATCTCCTTCACTCTGGGGGCCTGCAGGGGGCCCCCAGAGTGAAGACCGCATGCCTTTCCGTGGCGGCATTGCCGCCAAGGAAAGGCATTGTTTAAAGCCCATCATAATATGGCTGGCGGTGTCTAATAGACACCGCCACCATATTAATCCTTTTCCACCCCGGCCGCAAGGGTGGAAAAGGGACGGACAGTTTTTCTGTCCGCCGCGGTCCTCCCCGCCATCCTAACATGGCGGGGGGAATTAAGGTACAGATGGCGGGCAGATTGCCCCTGCCAGGCTGGCGGTGGCTATCGCCAGCCTGGCAGGGGCAATCCGCCCCCTATTCTAATGGGACCCATAGTTTGGGGCTCAACTTATTGATGTATAATGTAAAAAGGAGTGGGGCTGATATGCAACAATGTCTGACCCCCCTGTTAACTGCCATAGGCGCAGAGAGATTCCCATTCATGTTATACCTCAATGGGGCAGGAGATCGAAATGTAATTATTGCAAAAAATGTACTATATCAGGGACCACACCCATGTTCATAAGAAGAGGCCAGATTTTCTACTTATTTACTCTGTCAAATGCTGACGCAGGTATAATGTGACGCAGGGCTTTACAACTTGACACATCTCCCTAGATGCGTCATGTTGTAAATGGGCCACATTTTTACGCTGCTGCTGCTGTGTCACAAAAAGTGTCACAGCGGCAGAGCAAAAATGACACAAGGGGCTTGTGAATCTGCCACTGTATATTTCTCGTTGATCAGTTACAAGTTATTACAGTGGCCAAGGTTATTACCCTGATCAAAAATATGAGGTCAGATGGAGCTCCAGGACCCAATTGAGTTCCCGCATCTGTGTTTAATGCCTTGCAGGGATTTTGGGCAGAGCAGTTAAAAACTCTTTTTAAGCACACTTTTGCCACCTCTACTGTTCCACCATCCTGGAAATGCTCAATACTTTCCCCAATTTACAAAAAAGGGGACAGCACAAAGCCCGGAATTTACCAGCTTATTGCTTTCTTGGACGTTGAAGCTAAAGCATACGCCAGATTACTTTTGAAAGAACTGGAAGCCTGGGTAACAGATAATAAAAATTTTCCCCGTTTTTCCAACAGGATTCAGGGCCCAAAGCTCTACCACAGACAACATCTTAGCACTGGGCCACCTGTCTAACAGCGGTACCCAGACATCTCAGTTACCACTTTTCTGCTGCTTTGTAGACTATAGTGCAGCTTTTGATAGGGTTGATCGTGGGAAGCTCTGGGAAAAACTACATATTTTGGGAATCCCCCAACAGCTGCTAAAAGCCATAATTTCCTGGGTCCGCATTAAAATCAGTCAAACATTAATCACTGCTAAGCTACCATATAATAACGGCTTAAAACAAGGGTGCATACTTGCCCCTATACTTTTCAATCTGTACACAGCTGACCTGGGGAAAGTGCTGGAGGGGGCAAGTTTATTGCCCCCTAGACTGGGAAAAAATGTGGCTTCAAATACCCCAGTATGCGGATGACATCATAATTATGGACCACACGAGAACTGGCTTACAGAAGGCCCCAAAAGCTTTACATGGATATAACCAACAGAACAAACTTGTGGTGAACCAGGAGAAGACTAAGGGGCATATTATCAAGGCGAACGATATGGGATTATTGCCGCTTTTGCAGCTGTATTCGGCCGCAAAGCGGCAATAATTCTATTGTCCTATTAGCAAGCTGTCGCTAACAGCAGTTAGCGACAGCTTGTAGGCAATAGTGAGCGGTTTGGGGCCCACTTTGCATGTCAGCGATATTTATCGCTAATGACATGCAAAGTGGGCGTACCGAACCTGTTAGCGACTGAAAGCAGTGGCTAACATCGCTATCGCCTATTATCAACGGAGGCATAGCGACAAGAAAATTTGCGCTAAGCGCGAATATCGCTGAAAACTAATGCCTGCTCAGACCAGTTCTTAGCCTGTATATCTAATGGGAGGTGGATATTCAGGCTAAGTCCCTATTAGCGATAATGCCTGAATATCACTGCATTTCCAGCGATTTTCACGCATTTCGCCGCTATCGCCGGTTATTTTATGGCTTTGGAGATAAACGTTGCTAATAGCACGTTATCTCTGCGATAAAATCCGGCAATGTGCGGCTATAAAAATTGTTTCGCTAAGCTTATTTAGTGATAAATATCGCTAGTTGTTGATAATATGCCCCTCGGATACTTATATTCGGGAAGTACAATCATAAGAAGACCACACATTGGCAACTTGGGGACCTGCAAATTACAACAAGTATGAGCTGCAACTATTTGGGCTTCTGCCTATCGGAAGGGGCAAAACCTACAGCCCATCTGAAACATTTGAGAAGGAAAGCGGCTGGCATCATTTTCTCTTTAAAAAGCTTTAATCAGCGACTTCACAGTCCAACCGCTGAACCCATTTTGAAAGTTCTTAAGGCAAAACTAGTGCCCTCTCTTAACTATGGCCATTTAGTTTTCCCCGGTACCTTCAATAAGTTCCTCGTGAACCATCAAATTTTGGCTTACAAAAAGGTCCTAGCTCTCCCTAGACAGCCCAGGAGAGCAAGAGTAAGGCAAGAGTTGGGTCTCACCAATCTGGACATCACTTGCTCCGGTGATTTAATAAAATACTATATTAAGACCACGCGAGCACCCGAATTGTCATTAAAAAGACAAATTAAAACGCTCTTCGAAGAGGAGGGTTCCGCATGGCAGGTGCATTTGGCAGCATGCACTAGATTATTCAACATTAACAACCAAAATCTGCATAACCCAGACAACCCACAAACAGCCTGGAGGAAAACAGTGAATACTCAGGTCAAGAGACTATCTTTTGAAAGGGACTTGGAAAGCCGGCATTACCAATTCAATCTTTCCTCGCTGGACTCCTCATATACCATGGGAAAATCGCAGCCCTACCTGGAGCAAACCTTGACAGTCCTGGCTCGGGGAAGACTCACCTACATGAGACTTCTCGCTCTGCCCATCACGGATTTTAACCCAACTTGGGCGAGGCAGGATAATTCAGTGGCTTGCCAACTCTGCAATTACCACTGTGAATCTTGGCTCCATCTGTTGTGCCGTTGCCCAAAGTTAGTCAGTGAGCGGCAACGCTTGGTTCTCCCCATCTGTATGTTGCTTGGCCTACAAAGTTGCAGGGAAGTTTCCGACCTGTGCTTCTCTTCTAAAACACCTCAAATTGCGGTCCGACTAGGGAAATTCACAGACGCAATCCGAGCCAAACTGAAACTGAAAACTGAAATATAAAAGTACTGTCGGCCATCAAGCAAGAGAGACTATGATAAAACGTTTTGTTAAATCCAACGTACAACACCTCATTGCTAGATAAGACAATAATCCTAATAACAGTAATTTTAATTATTTTAAATCTTTTTAAACAGCTATTTCATTCTTAACCTCATCAGAGCTCCGAACGTTCAGCGCCCAGTGCTGAACGTTCGGAGAACGAATGCTGGCCCGTCGGCCAACGGTCGTGAGCAGCACTGGGGAGGTAGTGCACGTGACGACCGTTGGCCGACGGCAGCAGTTAAGGGGTTAAATAATTGTGTGAGATTTTAACAAGTTTTGTTTTATTGATAGAATATTGTAACAATTTTAATTAATTGAACAATAAAGACTCATTCATTCAGTTGCAAGTTAAGGCATTGGTCGAAACTGCCCTTCCCTGGCCTGAACCCATTCTGTAAATCCGAGAAGACTTAATTTTTTGTCCAGCCAGGCAGTTAACCCTGAGAGCATCACTCTATCCATTACTTTGACCACAGAATCTATTACGGATATGGGCCTATAACATCCGGGGTCTGTTCTTACTCCCTTCTTAACCTGTTTAGCGTGGCGTAAAATACGCCACGGTAGTGATTGCGATGGCCGTTGGCCGACGGCAGCAACGAAAGGGTTAAAGACCTCAGACTGGAGTAGTTGGAACCATGCTTCCTTTCTGATTTCTTATTTACGTTTTAATAGGGCTTGTTTATATCTCTTTCTGAATTGGATTACCTCACCCATATCTCCAGGAATTGTTTTCAAAGCTAAGAGATTATGATGTGCCTTCATTCTATTTTGATCAAACAACCTCTCTACCATTTGCTTGGGCTTGCCTTCAGCCTTCCTCAGATTCGTAGCAACATACCCATAAATCCGATCATAAGCACACACAAAAAAACCATATCTGAGCTTCCCTCTAAACAAAGACCAATATCCTGACCACAGTTAATATGTAGATAATGTAAAGAGTCTGCTGGGACCTTGCTCTATTTTAATCTGCATGCTTGATCCTAGATTGTTATGTTGCTGTTCTTAGGGCCTTTCTTCTTCTCTTGGTAACTTAACTTCCATCTGGTGGATAAAAATACCCTTGGAGTAGCACTTTAATGCTTGTATTTGAGGGGCACACACGGGCCATCTGATGTATTAACAATCCTGCTATATCTGGTTCATTGAGAGGTGCAAAGACAGAATATTGAATCAAAAATATCAATTTGCATAAATATCAAGTTAAAAATATCATGGGTCAGAAATATCAACAGACAAATTTTCGTGGTCAAGAATATCGAATTTAGGTAAGTACTATCGATTGTTAAAAATATTGAAGTGTAAAATATTGTTTGCAAAAATATAGTTGTTAATAATATAGATTTTTTTATTAATGTTCTGTATTTTAGTACAAGCGGGTTGTGGGATTATAGGGGAATAGGGTGGGAAGTAATTTAATAATATTACATTTATTGAATATGTTTTATTTTTTATTATTTGTTTAATTGAGATGTTATAGTGTTTAAATGGGTAAAGTAATTTATTATTAATTAATTAATGCTTTGTTGTTAATTAATTTTATTTATTTAATTGATAATTCATTATAGTAATTGTGTAATTAATTTTTGGTGTGTGTGTGGTGTTTATAGGTGTAAAGGATCGGCAAGGTGGGAAGTAATATACTTTAAATTAATTAATAATTATTTGTTAATTAATTTTAATGAATCGATAAGTAAGTATGAGCCAAATGCGTGTTTTCCGGCCGACTCATACAGCTGTACGAGCGAGCAAGTACAATGTGACCTACGTGATATTCGCCGACCGAGTCGTTCCCGGGACTGAACCGCTCCGTACATCTCGGCCGTAAGCTCACTGTGGCGTGCAATGGATGTGATTTACGCAGTGCTTAATTTGTAAAATATGA
This sequence comes from Lissotriton vulgaris, assembly GCF_964263255.1. NCBI lineage: Eukaryota > Metazoa > Chordata > Amphibia > Caudata > Salamandridae > Lissotriton > Lissotriton vulgaris. The sequence continues at coordinate 738,030 of NW_028255105.1, forward strand.
AGTGCAGGTGCTCACATTTTTGTGGGAAGCCACACCCGCTTCTCCTGGCTCCACCCACTTCCTTCACTGGCTCCACCCACATCCTCAACTGGCTCGGCTGAAAGCCACATGTAATACCCGATTTGAATTCCTACCTTAGTAATATGATGGTTGACTTTAAACGTGCTGGTCTCGAGCTCCTTGGAAAGGATATCTTAATAAAATCAAGGCAAAACAGCAAAAGAAACTGGATGTCATGACTTTTGGAACCAAAGATAATGAATTTGTTCTGACCTTTAGAGACCTGACTCTAAAGTAATGCGGATATGGCTATCATCGTCTGTTGTATTTTGTGCCTCCCCAGGCTTGACACTAAACTGCCCTGAACCAAACTTTTACTAAAAGACAGTACCACTCCTTACACAATTCTCAATTCTTTTGCTCTGAGAAGTTGGGGAATTTCCCACTGATATATGTAAATTTTTTAGCCAAAGCATACATGACATTACAGAGATCAGAGGTACAAGCCCACTATGACGGCATCTATCACATAAAGAATATATTTACTCTGCTAGAGGCACACTATGCACCTCCCTGATATATATACAACTTGTAATGCTGTTGGCACATCATTCAGTCCTGTAATAAGCCCAATATTGTAATTGTATTTATATAGCACTTCCACTCCTGACGAGGCGTCACAGCACTTTTCAGTGAGTAGTACGCTACTCCGGAAACCAAAAAGTATTAGTGGTGAGTTAATATAGGGAAATGTATGCTAATTTGAGTGATGGACATATCTGTCTGTTAGTTTCATTGAATGGTATAACGGATGGATGGACAAGGGAAGCACCTAGAAAGTGTTATTTAGGAGATAGTAGTAAAACAAGGTATTTGATGGGTGGAGGGAGGGCTAGAGGAGGGAAGAATCTAGAAAGGGTTATTAGGGAGATCAAAGTAGTAAGATGAGCTTGGATGGATTAAAAGGAGAGATGGAGGAGGGATAAGTCTCTAGAAAGGGATTTACTCTCACAAGTGCATTGTAAATGGGAATAAACCGAACACATCTTACCCCAAATGGCACCCCTTAGCCCTTAAAATAATGTTCCCAACATACAACAGGGCCTTTTGCTCTCTAACATGAAGGTAATGCACAATGATGTAGCTGTCAAACCCCAACCATCACAGAACACAATTGACAACAGACTATAAAGAGGTCTATGTTTGACAGGGTGCATAGATGAAGAGACAATGGACCAAAATAATTTGAATGTTGATACCATCCTGTTTTGTTTTCATGTATACGCGACATTTGAAGGTTAGCAAACTCAACTGTACAAAATGCACTACACATATTACACATGCACAAAACACTTGAAACAGACAAATACACTCTGCTAGATTTCAGTACTAGTTTTTCATTCTGTCATTTTACCACTTAAAACGTTTAATGAATCAATACATTTTGTAATAATCAAACAGTAACCTTTCAACTGAAAAATGAAGGAAAAATCACACTAAACGCTTATATTGGTATTTGTCTTAAAAAAAATCGAATTGAATAAAAAAAAAACACAAATGTGTCTTACACTTAAGAAAATTAATGAAACTCACAGCACATGTGGCCAAAGTGCATTCTGGCTGTGTTGATCTTGAAAATAGAATGAAACAGTGCAGTGTCAAAGCAGAGTTTTAAAAATTAGTTATGGCCAAATCAGCTTACATGTATTTGGGGGCGAGGGAGGGATGCTGCAGCACCTTAAGTGCTATTACTAAAGTAAAATACAGCATTTTGTATTCGTGGCTATTCCAAATATTAAGATGTGTGTAAAGTAAAAGAAAAAAGGGAGGCTAAGTGCCTGTCTGGATTTGAACTGTTACATGTTCTACAAAGTTAAAAATACTATTCCATTTAATCTCACCACACAAGGTTACAATGAGCACTGCAATCAGGGCTGTGTGAAGTGGAAGGGGTAGCCTTTCTAGGGGCAACCTTGGGGAACGTTGTTGCTGACTCGAGGTAAATCAGGGGTGGATGATTAATTTCGTCAATGCCCACACAGCAAGATTTCTCTAAAGGGCATCTTTTAATGACTGTTTTTTCCGATGGACAAGTAGACAATAAATGATGATAAACTGATATGAAGTTATCCTCTGACCTTCAAGTTGCAAAACAGCACAGGAGCACTGTGTTTAACCCAAACTTTTATAGTGTTTGCAGGGAGTAGAAGGGACAAAAAGAGCTTTCAGAGACTCGCCTGTTGTAAATTAGACAAATGTGGGATTTTGGAACCCCCGTGGGCATGCATGTTGTGAGACCAGAGCTATAGTTAGGGCCACTGGAATTCTGTGGCAGGAGAGAGCCAAATTATGTAGCAGGGTTGAGTAAATTACATGGCAAGTAAAAAGCTAATTATGCGACACAATGCAGTACATTTTGTAATAGAATGAGTTTGTTTTATTATTTTTAAACGCGCTAACACTCTGTGGGCATTACTTGCAACTCACTACTAGTTTAGCATCCAAACACAGCAATAAGCACCTGAGGGTTGACTATTCCAGCTTTACAAAAAGGGTTCCACTGTGAGGCAAATCTATAATCATGTGAAAATCGCCTGTAGTGACTCAGTCACATAATTACAGTGGCCCTGGCAATAGTCTCTGTGAGAGGCTGAGGTCGCATCACGTAGCAGATGTCAATTGATGGCCTTTGTCCTGGCTTAAAGAAATCACCTTTAGTCTAGCGCCCCAGTGCTGCTTTAAAGTCACAATTGGTGCTGCACATAACAGCTTATAAATCCCTCATAGTTTCAAGTGCAAGGTTTTGGTGACATTGTATTAATGACAGTAAGGCTTAGGCTTTTAGTTTGTGGTAAATCTATAACTGCAGACCTGCCTGCAAAAGCAAACTCTGTTCTGCACGTTTTGTTTTCTTTTTCTGGCCTCGGATTCCCAGGTGCTGGGGAAGGAATAAATCAAAGCGATCGGGGCTCATGAAAAGGAAAGTGATGGGGGTGGGTCTGTAGGCTGCATGCGAGACCCACAGAAAAAGTAATGTGCTTAAATGTCGACCTGGATGAAACATTAATGGCCGAGAATAGCGGTGAGAGGCACCGGATGAAAGTGACGGTAAGCAACTTGTGAAGGGAGGACCGAAGAATTGCATGACAAGAGGAATCAAGGTGCTTCACTGCAAGTCTCGGAAGTGAAGGAAGGGGAGAGGAGCGGAGCGACCTCGGTTGAGCACAAGAGGCCCAAGGGTGGAGCAAAAGAAAGGGCAGGAGGACCAGAAGGGGTAAAAAGATAACTTGGAGGTTTAGCCCCGCATGCACAGTGTTTAAGAGGTAAAATTAGAGTTCTTAAAATCCATGTGCACACTCTCGGCACTGTGATGTTCTGAGTGTTAGCTCCATAAAGGTATGCATCCTATGTGATAACAAGCGGTAATGGATCACTGCCTGCATCATGCCTCACTTTTTAAAACAATCGGTACCTGGGGTGAGCAGAGCCATTCATAACAAATTTCTCCTGGCTGGAGTCTGACTCGACTGCCCCGGCGGGTTCAATTATCATAAACAAGCTCCTCTGCATCCTGGAAGAATTTGTCATGTGTGCGTGGCTGGAGGGATCTCGGCCTGAAATTTCAGTGTCTGTTTAACTTGAGCAACTCCCTAGACCTTCATTAACCAATAGGGAGCTGCTGAAGGCCTACGTGACAGGTAACGGGCATTAAGAGTCCAGCCTTCTTCCGCTCATCAAGGGGCTCTGTAACTTGCTCGAAGGGAGGGGGGAAGGGGCTCTCCAACTTGCTCGAAGGGAGGGGCTCTGTAACTTGCTCGAAGGGAGGGGGGAAGGGACCTCTCCAAATTGCTCTACGGGAGGGGGAAGATTAACCACGGAAATAAATACAGCTCGTGGGGAGCCCGTTTGCTTTTTTTTATTAAAGCACGAAAGTTGAAATCCAGCCGCCAGCCAGCCAGGAGTCAGTGCATGCCTTGATGAATGGGAGACAGTGAGAGGCTGAGCAGCACAAACGACGTGGAAAAAGTTAAGCTGTCTCAATCTGTGTCTGTATTTTTGAAAAATTACCTTCACCAACACTCCAACACTGCCTCCTGAAAGACATGTATAGCCCCGGCCCTGACAATAAAGTACCGGTGCTGAGCACCGGAAAGCTCCGGCACAAATTAAGCCCTGGATTTACGACCGAGCCAGTACGTTGCAAGCGTCGGACAGCCGGAGTGTCAGGCCTTTGGGGGTCCACATCGGGCCCTCTGTTACCCACAGTCTTATGACTCAGTCACAGGGGGGGACCCATGGGTCTCCCAACACAGGCATGTACGGTGCGGATGGCACTAACGTGTACCCACCTTAGGGGGCGCACTTGTCCGCAACATACCCATTCAGTCAATGGGAGCCCATGTATGCGTTGTACGACTGGCTCCCATTGATTTCTATGGGAGTCCGACCGAACCGAGTCCGACAGCATACGGCCGCATCGTACTCACATGGTCGGACTGCTGGAAGAACCCGGCTCGGTCGGAAAACACTCCGGATCCGGCTCGGTTGAAGTGCTTTCTGACCCGGATCGGATCCAACCCCATAGTTGTTAATGTTAATTATTTGATATTTATTTTGTGTAATTGTTTATTTATTTGTGTTGTTTTTAGTTTTATTTAATTATTAGTTGTTATTGGTAATAGTTTTTCTTTTAAAAATAATATTTAATTGTGTTTTATTATTTTCTAGTTTTATTTACGTGTGTGTTGTGGATGTTATAGTGTTAAAGCATGTGTACTCAATGAATGTTTTTTTTATTAATAAGATTTTTTTAATTGATTATTAATTGTGTTAATTAAGGAAACGAATGCAATTTAAAATGTTGAAGTGTTTTGTTATTGGTGTGCTGTTATAGGGTCGGAAATTTTGTTTGTTAATATATTTGCTCCTTTTAAATAATTATTGTTTATAAATGTATTTATTAATTTATTTTATATATTATTTGTAGATTTGTGTTATATGTAATTAATATTATAATATGTGTTATTATTAATAATAATAATAATAATAATAATAATAATAATAATAATAATAATAATAATAATAATAATAATAATAATAATAATAATCTTTATTTGGATATAAAATATCCTTAAAAGAGCACCTCAATGGTTCCAATGACAGTACACGTTATTGAGAAAAAACGAAGATCAATTAAACAACAATGGTTAAATGAAAATCTTCCAATTCGCGTTATGCGGCTTCTATTACATATAGATAATTAAAAAAACATATTATGCAGAACAACAGGGTCAGCATAACATTAAAACAGAAGAGGTTTATGATAATAACAATTGGCAATGTTGGGCTTATATAAACAGTCTGATGTTCAGCAAATTACTACGGATTATGACAAAATGAGATCGGATAAAAAACAGCAGCAAACAGATCAATAGCAGCGGGTTATGATAAAATGCTACCAGATAAAAAACAGTTTTAGCAGCTTAGAAATGGAGTGCAGTTTAATTTAAACTATTGCTTCAAAGGGAGAAGCATTGGCAGGCCCTTCTGGTAACTGGGTAAAATTACGGTATGCAAATATAGTATATAGGTTGTAAGGCCTATATTTAAAACTGTATTTTCGGGGCTCAGAGCTGCAATAATTGCCTGTCTGCAGGTCCGAATATCCAACCTGTTCCATTCCGTTTTCAATTTACGACTGCGCTGTAACATAAGGGCGGGGCAAAGACAGACCACGTGCTCCAAGGTTTCAGCCGTCTTGCCGCACCCTCTGCACAAAAAAACTTCTGACGTACGACGCCAAGAGGGCAAATCTTTTAGGAATTGCCAGTCACCCAATCAGATAGCCATAAAGCTAGTTTTTAAATACAGGGAGTAAGTGCAGGACAGGTAGGTAGCAGGAGATAACCGCCCATAAAATTCATAATTGCCCATGCATGTCTGCGTTTGGTAGAATGGGCTTTGTCAATGATAAGGGAGCTCATTCTGACACATTTCCTAATGCTGGTTTTTAAATGCTGTCGTACTAGGGTTTAGGGCCCATAGGTCGCCCGCAGACATTTCGCGGATGGAATCCTTAAAGAGGCGACCATACGAGCCCCCTGGGTTTTTCTGGGTAATGTCTAGCCAAACTATTGACTGTAGTGAGCCTATGTCTGCTTGTCTAAGTTTGTGGCAGAGGTTTAAGTACGTGCCGATGTTAGAAACTTCATAATTTATTATGCCCAGTTCTAATCTGATCTGGGCGGTAGATGCATTTTTAGGCAGATGGAGGACTTTTTTTTATAGATTTTGGTCACTTGTTGGATTAAGCTGGTGTTTAGATTTCCCCTGAAAATCTCAAGGCCGTATGACAAGGTGGGCCCAATTTTTGCTCTCGTAACTTCCAGTAAAGGTGATGAATTTGGGCCAGACAGATTTTTGGAGAGCTTAGAGAGGGTCACCTGTAGGGTCAAATCTTTTACTGATATCTCCTTGCACTGTTTGGCAAAGTTACCCCTAGAGTCAAAATTGACCCCTAAATATTTATATGTGCTTCCTGTTGCAAGGCTCATATTGTTATACAACCAGCCACCACCGACGTAGCGTTTTCTTCCAAAGGTAACCACTTGGATTTTCTTTAGGTTAACCTCTAATATATTTGCAACCCTACCCGTGCGAGACTAAAAAGAACCAAGTTGTTGGCGTATAGAAAGTTGCTTATTGGTAAACCTCCCATCTTGGGTGGATGGCTGTTTGTTCCTTCTAAAGCAGCCGACAAGTCTGCTATGAACAGATTAAAAAGAAGTGGGGCCAGCACACAACCCTGTTTGACACCTCTAGTTGTCATGATTTTCCGAGAGAGATGTGTGCCGGACCCCAACTTCACTTGAACCCATGTGCTTGAGTGTAATTAAATAATCGCCTCCAAATGTTTTTCTGGGATCCCCCATTTTTTTTTAGCTTTTCCCATAGGACAGCCCTGGGAACCCAGTCGAAGGCGGCTTTAAATATCAACAAAAGAACAAAAAACAGCCCTGGATGTGGAACATGCTTTGTCAACAATTATGGACAATGTCAGTAAGTTAGTCAGAGTGCCAGATTTGGCGGTGAAGCCGGTTTGATTCATTGAGATCAGGTTGTTCTGTTCCGCCCATGTTCTCAGCTCCTTCAAAAGAATACCTGCTTAGTGCTTAGCCTCGATATCTAAGAGAGCAATTAGTCTGTAGTTGTTTGGAGAGGCGTGGGAGCCTGATTTACAGATTGGATGAATTATTGCACCACGCCAGGAGTCCGGTATGATTGAAGTTCTTAGTGCAAAGTTGAAAAGGTTAGTTAGATAACCCGACCAAAGTGCTATATTTGATTTGAATAAGTTGCGTGGTAGGCCATTTGGACCCGGAGCTCCGTCTGATCTTGCTTTTAACAATACTTTGGTAACCATTTCTTATAATATGTGTTCTTTTTATATGTTTAATATATTTAATGTATATTTTTATTTATTTTTATGATTTTTAAAAACTTTTATTATTTTTTGGTTTTTTTCAATTGTTTAAGTGTTAATAGTAATATTTGCTTCTCTGCTACCCAGCATGTTCCCTACTGTTGCATTCACGGGAGTGGGAATGGTAATTTTACCCCTCCGCTATCCAACACTTATTCTACTGTTGCACTGACTGGAGTGGGGATAGTAATTTTTGCCACTCCGCTATCCAACAATTTCCCTACTGTTGCACTCACTGGATTGGGAATAGAATTTTTTACCCTCCGCTATCCAGCATTTTCCCTACTGTTGCACTCACTGGAGTGGGAATAGTAATTTTAATTCTTCCGCTATCCAATGCTCACCCTACTTTTGCACTCTGTGCAGTGGGAATAGTAATTTTTCCCCCTCCGCTATCCAACACTTCCCCTACTGTTGCACTCTTTGGAGTAAGGAATAGTAATTTTTACCCCTCCCCTATCCAACATTTTCCCTACTGTTGCACTCACCGGAGTCGGAATAGTAAATTAAATTACTCTGCTATCCGAAACTTACCCTACTTTTGCACTCACTGCAGTAAGAATAGTAATGATTTATTTCATTATACAATGTTTTTTTATTTAAAATGTATATATATTTTATTTTTATATAATTTTAAAGTTTGAACATTAAATAAAGAAAATAGGTAATAAATTATTTTAAGTAAATATATGTATGCATTTTTATGTTTGTGTGTTTATATTTCTTTAATTAGGTTTATTTCTTATATTTATTAAAAATGTATATTAAATTGTAATTATTTTGTTAGAATAATATTGATATTTAATATATTTACTATGTAATTTTTTATTTTATATATTTTTTATCTCTTTTTTCATCTATATTTTTTACCTCGATATGTTTTTTACTTACCTGTTAAGGTATTGGAGTTGATAATAATGCAGTCAATATTTTTTTTATATTTAGAACATCGATGTTTGTTACATCGATATTCTATCAGTGAAACTCATTGAGCTTAATAACAATGCAGTCCACGTCTCCCACTTTCTCTCTCTGACATATTCAACTCACTCTTCTCACAATGATTATATATGTGGCCAGGATTTTCCTGGCCCCCGTCTTGGCTGTTACACCAGTTCGATGAATTTTGGAGTGGTTTCTACTACAACAGGTATCAAGGGTGGAGCATCAGCCACAATGGCCACCAGTGGTGTTGATTCAGGAAGTAACTGCAATCTGCTACGGGATACAGGTCCTGGACCGCTAGGCTGGGGGGAGCTAGGTCTACTCTGCCTACCAGTATTTCTAGTCTGTGGGCTTATCCTAAGACCAAACAAACCCTGTAAGCTCAGAGAGCAGACCCTCTCAGTACCTAGATGATTACTGACCCCAGGTTCCCCTGTGGTATCAAATTTTTTAATGGATTTAATTATGTCCGCATACGTCCCATCTGCAGTACCTGGCTGCTACAAGGGTGTTATTCAATTTGGGAAAGGAGGTTTGCAAACAGACCAGGTATATGCCCTACCCCAGCCTTAGACTGAAAAAGACAAGTTGGCAATAGCAGTTTCTAAAGCATTCTGTTTAGTATCTCCCACCAGGCTTTTAACCAATTTTACATTATCCAATAAGTTGCTAAACAGAGGCTCCAACACTTTCCTAATAGAAGGAGCATCAGAATCAAAACACAAAGTTTCTGCTTTTATAGATTTAGCAGGGATTGCAGCCTCCTAATTGTCCTTTACGATATCAGATTTTATTTTGTGGTTTTAGGTTTGGCTCCCAGGTCTTTCTTGGACTTAGTTAAGGGAATCTGTTCAAAAGATAGAGGGCAAGGAAAGTAGTGATTTTGCCAGGAATGGTCTCTCTTGAAGCTCTATCAGAAAAGCCAAGTTTTCCCTTTCCTGACCGTTTCAACAGGATCGCCTCAATGATGCCCAGTTTTTTCTCACCACACACAAGTTCATCATTTAAGGCCCCCACTCCTGATATGAGAAACAAAATAATCAACTCACACTTATGCGATACTTTCAAGCAAAGTGGGCCATTGTTGCAGGTGAACTTACGTTTGCCCCTTGTTGACATAAAAGTATAAACATTAGGGGGTGGCCCAGCATAGCCTCCTCCGGGCTCTGACGGGTGCAGGACAGGTCCAGGCTCATGTAGCACCCAAATTATCGGGCCAGCTGCAGGTGATGAAAGGGCCACCTCCTCAGCCCTATTATCTCCAGGGACCTGAGATCCCAACTCCTTGAAGCGCTGCAAAACGCCCACTCTGTGGGTGCAGGCGGTGAGCTATGTAGCACCAAAGGAAACAGGGCCAGCTGCAGGTGATGAAAGGACCACCTTTTCAGCTGTATTGTCTCCAGGGATCTGAGATCCCAACTCCTTAACCCCTTCGGTGCTCATGACTAGCTCACCTCGTTATGGCATATACCTCTCATGTGCTCATGACGAGCTGAGCTCGTCATGACCACACCCATTTTCATTATGGCCCAGCACAGGAGAGGAATAAGACCAGCAGCGATGTGGTTAAAGTGCAGCAAAACGTCCCAGTATCTGAGTCTTCAATAGACTGAGTCCAAAGCAATCAAATAACCATATGTGAGACAGAGTTCCAATGTAAATTATATAGGTGTATTAAAAATGTTGATCATTACACAAGGCAAAAGTGGTTAGGTAATTATTATCAGTCAATATCTCAATAGGAAATCAAAATCAAAAAAGTGAGAGTATAAACATTAGATCTACCACCAAAGAAAGCAAGCAGCCAGAACTAAATATAGTTCAGCAAAAGGACCAACATAGAGTATGCCTCCAAAGGAGAGCCGGAAAAGGCCAAGTATAAATCAAATGACAGACTAGCATAGTCTCTACACAGTTAGAAAGGCAAATAGAGTTTGCCACATATTCCAAGAATATCATCTTTATATAAATTGTCGACAGAAAAGCCACACATTTATTGTTGAGAAGTGACATAATAGGGTTGAACTAGCAATGTATCATTCTAGTAAGACAATGAATAGTCTAATAAATAAGATACATTCAATAAGATACATCTAGTAACACCTCCTTCTCCTGCATTTTATTGAATGGTGTAAACATAGTAAATGAAGGACATGGCATAATGTTTATGAAATACAGAAATACAATGGACAGTTCAACAAAATAATGGTCCCTAGGACCCCAGAAAAGGCTTGAGCAAAGGACCTTGAAAGTTACAAAGACAGAAACATCCTGAACATTGCTTCCTTGAGAGGAACACAAATTAATGCAAATTATTAATACATAGATTTTGGATTAGGCTTCTATTTTGCTGATTTTCTGAAATGGAAACACATCCATGTGGAACAGTTTGTTCACATAAAATAAAAGAGCACATTTCTTTCTGCAAATATGAATTGATGGCAATTCTGCTGTCTGGTGACCTGAATCTACTTCTTAACAAGGAGGAGTTGAAATGGATAATCAGGACAGACAGCCTGAACTCTGGCCTAAACCAACAGGAGGACTGGACCACACTAATCTGAATATGCACTTTTTCCAAAAAATATAAGTGGACCCACCAAGAAACTCTGGCCTTCAAAAAACCCTTAAGTACTACCAATGTACAATGTAGTACCAATGTACTCTACGTTTTAATTTCCTGTTTATGTTTATTTTAATTCTTAAATATATTCACTATGAGGTTCATCACTGTCACAATTTATAATCACTATTCACTAAGTGCACCACAACTTATAATCACTATTCACTAAGTGCACCAATTTCCCAACTGTGCATGTTTATTTCAAATGCTTCCAACCGGTCCTCTCAACATGGACGCCCATTGTTGGTCCTTTCTCTATTTTCGTGCCCCTTGCTCAGCCAATAGCCAAGCACTTCATATAGGACGTGCTCATTTGACTTCCTCTAACCAGGAAATCGCGTGTTGCCGACTGACCCGGTAAGTCGTATTCATGGCATCGGCTTCATTCCCATGACGCTGTGAATTAGACTGCGTGGCTGATATCTCTCCCCTCACCCCTAGGCTATCCTGGTTCCAGGACCCCAATGCGCTATTGCGCCCTCCGGCATTTTCCGGCAAACAAGGTAAGCCCCACACGGCGTTACTGTTAATTAATGCTATTTCCTTCCTGCTTTCCGCTCGTAAAACATGTACCCTACACACAGGTACTGCGGAAACGGAAACTAACCTCCCCCGCCCTTGCAATCTTGGACGAAAAATGTATTAACTGGTAAGCTGCCTGACACATTTCACGGGCCGCCCATGACTCACTCCCTGCATGTTTTTATCTTAATCATTGTCATTCCGCCCCCCCTAGACCAACCCATTTGGATAAACGTGGTCAAACAGGTCCTGACTCATCAACCTACCTGCGCGCTTCGATGTAAGCCCGCATATTATATGCCCCTTGGTAAGCCATACCGTATTACTTTGTAAGAGTATTACTACATCCCTCCTTGAATAACACTCTGCACTACTACGCCGATGTTCTCTCTTGTGATTTATTTTGGAAATGTTTTTGCATAACTGCACTTATTGTGGCACTGCTCTTTATTTCGTGGCCCTCTGTCACCTTTGTGCCGATATTCTCAATTGAACACAATGGCCTACCTTGGGAAACGTACCGCCTTAAAGCATGAAATGTGGAATTCACTCGCACTATTGCCACCATTGCGCCGATATTCTCATTTTAAAACGATGTCCTACCATGGTTAACCTACCGCCATAAGAGCATGAGATGTGAAATGTGGAATTCACTCGCACCATTGCGCCGCTCCTCAATTGTTTTATTTTTCCACCCTTGCCAGCACTATTCACCTACTCTGCAACACTTAGTTAGTCACAAGTCACATGTCTGTCACATGCCTGGATACATGCACTCAACCCCACTCGCTGGTCTCACTTGGTTAAAGGTAGACTTTATTAGTAACTACTGTACAGAGTCACGATCTTTTATATGTACAAAACTTAATGTTTTCCTTTCCCCCTTCTCCCTGTAGGCTAAAAGAGGCTTATAATCTTTAAAGGCAATTATTTGTTTGTCCTGATGATGGACCCCATCATTTAGTAAGGGGGTCCGAAACGTCGTCGACTTACTGTGTACCATATACCTGTAGAAATGATTGACTATACAATACTGTGTAATGGTACCTACAAGAAATTCTCTGTGTGAAATTGGAATTTTGCAGAGACTGTTTTTGCCTTGCAAGCCCTTTATGTATGTCCTTGTCTGTATATTCGTGTGGCTGGGTACAGGCTTGTGCCGTCGTGTGTGAATTGTTGAAAGTGTTACTGCTTTTTATATACTTTGATCTAAATATACATTTTGAGGACCACTGCCCGGCTGGGCATGTCTTCAGCAATATAGAACTGACTGAGTCTATATTTATTTTGCTTTCACTTGTCTCCTTGCCAGGGACCATTGTTGTTTCTTTATAATTGAGCTCCCCGAGGTCCCTCGCTGATACTAATTGGGGTCCCCAAGTTGTTTAAATAGTCTGGAGCCTAGTCATACTAATTTACCTTTATCTGAATTATGCGTTAGGTTTCTAATTAGTAAAAACACTCAAATGCCAGGGCTTTTCTGAACCAGAATACAAGCAACCTAAGAAGGGTTTCATCATAGGTGAGCTTCTTCTGTCGGGTGCAGCTTGGGTCCAGCGACACAGTAAGCAAGGAACCCATATATGGGCATTTCCATTGCACTTAGGGAAATAACATGAAGTAAACAAAACATTGACAGGTGCAATGCTTGAATTAATCTCAGCCACCAGCAATTACTCTGGACGCATCCCAGTCAATCCTTATTTTGCTCACTATGCCACCTCAGATTATAACCAGCCATATGCAAATCTGTAGTCCTGCTCCAATAGCAACAGTCCAGCTAGAACCGGCAAGCCTGATCCTTTCTTTTTGAAAACACATGCAACCCAAGACCGGTTTTGGCATATTTGGGCGTTTTCAGTCAGGTGTAGTTTGTTTTTAGTGGATTGGTGAGCACAGGAGTAACATGTGTGCATAAGGGTTGCACTTCGAGTATCACAATAAAGTACATAAAAAAGTGATGAGTGGCTTGCTTGACTTAATCTCAGCCACTGATAATTACTCGGGCCACATTCCAGTCCTTCATTAAGTGGTCAAAGGAATGTCAGATGTGGGTCTCAGGCACACTGGAGACAATCTATACCTGACCAAAGTTAATCAAAATTAGTCTGGAGTGTTGGATTGCTTGTGTTCCAGTGCAGAGAGAACCTTGCTTGGCAGTTCAGGCAGGATTGTTCTTATTAGAGTAGGACCAAGGCTGATTTGTATATGACTGGGCCTAATCTGAAGTGAAGTAGTGGCCAAAAAAATTATGAGTCGGAATGCTATTCTGAGTGATTGCCAGTGGGTAGACTATTTGCCAGCATTTCTCCCATTACCTGTTGTGTGCTCACTTGAGGAAACTAATCCGATCCTGTTTGATCTATCAGTGGAAATGCCTGAAATTACAGTTTCATTGTGGCAGTGATCCCAGAAGTGCTCTCTCTGAAATTGCATTGTTTTCAGAAGATTGGATTCTGTCTTCAGGTTCTAGCCTGGAATATATGTGACTAATAAAAGAGTTCTCACATGCTATCAATATTAACTTTTTTGATCTTCAACTCTGAGCTCAGCTCTGAATCCTAATGTGCTCATCCCTATCAAAGCATATTATCTTTTTTTTTCTTCATGTCTACCCAGTGCTTGATCTGTAAAATAATAAGTTCCAGAGCCCAGTTTTTTTCAGAAGCCAACCGACAGTGCTCACAATTGTCAGGGCTGCTGAATTCAAAGGCTGTGTAGTCTGGATTCCACCTCATTCCTCTTTCTACCCCCGTAATACACTCCCTGACCCTTTATTTCAGTCTTATATGTTTATTTTAATCCCTGCTCTCTCCCTGTCACTGTTATTCCATCCTTATCTTCTTTCTCTTTTCCTCTGTTTTTTTCTTTAGCTCTGGGTCAAAGTCTGATGAGGAAAATAGGTGCAAGTCCCAAAAAATGAGGGCCGGTGGACCCCACCTGCAACCACTTGATCAAATTAAGCACTGTTTGTACCTTTTCTTTCTGTTGCAGGTTATACAGTCCTTCTGCTAATCCATTTACAAGTAATTATTGAATTGTTAGATTAAGCAACAATCGTTCAGCTCATCTTCAAATTTAGGAAGGTGCACCTAATCCATTGAAGAATGGTTCCCTTTGGCTCCAATAAATGAAGGTCATTCTGATCATAGCCGATATCCAGCAAGCAGTATCCTAAACAACATGGAAGTTGTCCTACACAACTTTGCCTTCGTGCTGCTCCCCATTTCAACAGCATGCTTCCATTTCTATTTCCTGTTTTATTCACAGCAGTGATAGTGTTAGTTGCGTCTCATGTGAATTAGACCAGCAGACAATCTTGACCTTCGAGTTTACCTACTAAGACAATAAATGCAGGGTTTCAGTACTATATTAAAACTGTTATGATATCCTAGAATTATGGAGCACATTTCACCAGTTGTGTAATCCTGAAAGTTCCATAGGTAGCAACACTATTTAGCATCGACCAACAAGAATTGCATTTGCAAAGTCAATGGTGAGACCTATTGGATTTGTCAATACTTTTCTCCACCAGAAGAAAACAAATCCAGGGGCAGGGATACCTTGTGCATCACCTACAGGAAATATGGTGCTATTTGGGAGATTTCACAATGCCACACTAACTTATATACTTTTTGGGGCTAAAGATGTTATGTTGTGTTGGAAATATAATTGTAATTGCGTTTATTTAGCGCTTACTACCCCTGACAAGGTGTCAACGTGTTTTTTATGCAAAGAGCACTCTACTCCAGAACCCAAAAAGGATTATTGGTGAATTAGTATTGGGAAATATTAAATTAAGTTGAGCGGTGGACGTGTTAGTCTGTTATTTGGATTGAAAAGGATAGTGGAGGGATATACAAGGGAAGGGTTTGCATTTATATAGCACTTTCTAGCCTTGATGAGGTGTTGAAGTGCTTTTTGGCAGGTAGTACACTACTCTGGAACCCAAACAGGATTAGTGTGGAGTTAGTGTGGGGGAATATGAAATTAATTTGAGCTGTGGACTTGTGAGTTTGTTAATTTGTAATGAAAAAGGATTGTGGAGGGGTAGATGAGTGAGCAGTTTGCATTTATATAATGGTTGCTACCCCTGATGAAGTGTTAAAGGGCTTTTCAATGGGTAGCATGCTACTCAGGATCACAAACAGGATTGGTGGGAATTAGTACAGGGAAATATTAAATTAATTTGAGCAGTGAATATGTTAGTCTGTTATTAGGATTGAAAAAGAATAGTGGGGGCATAGAAGAGGGATGGTTCTAGAAAGGTTTTTGGGGGGGAGTTTTTAGCAGTAAGATGAGGTTTGGGGTGAGGAAAGGGGAGGTGGAGTGGGAAGAGTCAAGGCTCATATTGTTATACAACCAGCCACCACCGACGTAGCGTTTTCTTCCAAAGGTAACCACTTGGGTTTTCTTTAGGTTAACCTCTAATTTATTTGCAACCCTCCCCGTGTGAGACTAAAAAGAACCAAGTTGTCGGCGTATAGAAAGTTGCCTATTGGCAAACCTCCCATCTTGGGTGTAAGCATGGGCGGAAAATCCGTTCCGCTCGCGGATTTTCGGTAAATTCGCAATCCGCGAACTCCCGCGAATTTACCGAAAATCTGCAAATCCGCGAGCGGCGGATTTTTCCGGGGGCAAAAGTTCAAGCCTGGCCTGTTGTAACTATATAAGGATGGCGCTGGCAGCTTGCCGGCGCCATCCTAAAATATTTACAACATGCCCTTCCTGTGACCCTTCCTGTGACTCATTCGTCGTCGAGGCAGGTGTGCCTTCTTCCCAAATCTACCGTGGAAAATCAGCTGTGGTGCTGGATAGAGGCTTTTGCATCCTTGACTTTCACGAGCGCAATACCCGTGCTGTTCCTGTGACCAGGAGCTTTTTCTCTTCATCTGCTGAACTGATCTTTCTCTGACCTCTTATGCACACAAGAGGCATGTGAACTCGCATGGAAGCCCCACACGTTTAGCCCCGCGCACACACTCGCGGTTTGCACCGTCTTCCCGCCATTCAGCCACTGTGATGGACAGCTCACTCAAGGGACCCCTGCGCCCTTCGGGGCGATTGCATAGTAACACACACATGGTCGCTCGAACTAGTTGATGCTCAAATTCAGTGACTCATTCATTAGCCCAAAAACAATCATGAGCGTCTTCGAGGCTGGACAGGTGTGCCTCTTCCCAAATCTACCGTGGAAAGTCAGCTGTGATGCTGGGTAGAGGCCTTTGCATCCTTGACTTTCATGAGCGCAATCCCCGTGCTGTTCCTGTGACCAGGAGCTTCTTTCTCTTCATATTATTGTGTTCGCACGGGTTGCTGCAAGTTCGCACGCGTTTTGTACAATTTCGCAATTTGCGAAATTGTACAAAACCCTCGCGAACTTGCAGAAACCCGTGCAAACATAAAAAAAAAAATCCGCAAATTCGCGAGAATTCGCGGATTTTGCGGATTGCGAGTTCGCAAATCCGCAAAATCCGCGAACGCGAGATCCGCAAAATTCGCCCATGCTTACTTGGGTGGATGGCTGTTTGTTCCTTCTAAAGCAGCCGACAAGTCTGCTATGAACAGATTAAAAAGAAGTGGGGCCAGCACACATCCCTGTTTGACACCTCTAGTTGTCATGATTTTCCGAGAGAGATGTGTGCCGGACCCCAACTTCACTTGAACACATGTGCCTGAGTGTAATTGAATAATCCCCTCCAAATGTTTTTCTGGGATCCCCCATTTTTTTTACTTTTTCCCATAGGACAGCCCTGTGAACCCGGTCGAAGGCGGCTTTAAATATCAACAAAAGAACACAAAACAGCCCTGGATGTGGAACATGCTTTGTCAACAATTATGGACAATGTCAGAAAGTTAGTCAGAGTGCCAGATTTGGCGGTGAAGCCGGTTTGATTAATTGAGATCAGGTTGTTCTGTTCCGCCCATGTTCTCAGCTCCTTCAAAAGAATACCTGCGTAGTGCTTAGCCTCGATGTCTAAGAGAGCAATTAGTCTGAGGCGTGGGAGCCTGATTTATAGATTGGATGAATTATTGCACCACGCCAGGAGTCCGGTATGATTGAAGTTCTTAGTGCAAAGTTGAAAAGGTTAGTTAGATAACCCGGCCAAAGTGCTATATTTGATTTGAATAAGTTCTGTGGTAGGCCATTTGGACCCGGAGCTCTGTCTGATCTTGCTTTTAACAATACTTTGGAAACCATATCTTATAATATGTGTTCTTTTTATATGTTTAATATATTTAATGTATATTTTTTAAATATTGTTTATTTATTTTTATGATTTTTAAAAACTTTTATTATTTTTTGGGTTTTTTCAATTGTTTAAGTGTTAATAGTAATATTTGCTTCTCTGCTACCCAGCATGTTCCCTACTGTTGCATTCACTGGAGTGGGAATGGTAATTTTCACCCCTCTGCTATCCAACACTTATCCTACTGTTGCACTGACTGGAGTGGGGATAGTAATTTTTGCCACTCCGCTATCCAACAATTTCCCTACTGTTGCACTCACTGGATTGGGAATAGTAATTTTAATTCTTCCGCTATCCAATGCTCACCCTACTTTTGCACTCTGTGCAGTGGGAATAGTAATTTTCCCCCCTCCGCTATCCAACACTTCCCCTACTGTTGCACTCTTTGGAGTAAGGAATAGTAATTTTTACCCCTCCCCTATCCAACATTTTCCCTACTGTTGCACTCACCGGAGTCGGAATAATAATTTAAATTACTCTGCTATCCGACACTTACCCTACTTTTTCATTCACTGCAGTAAGAATAGTAATGATTTATTTCATTATACAATGTTTTTTTATTTAAAATGTATATATATATTTTATTTTTATATAACTTTAAAGTTAGAAAATTATATATAGAAAATAGGTAATAAATTATTTTAAGTAAATATATGTATGGATTTTTATGTTTGTGTGTTTATATTTCTTTAATTAGGTTTATTTCTTATATTTATTAAAAATGTATATTAAATTGTAATTATTTTGTTAAAATAATGTTGATATTTAATATATTTACTATGTAATTTTTTATTTTATATATTTTTTATCTCTTTTTTTCATCTATAGTTTTTTACCTCGATATTTTTGAGTTGATATTTTTTTACTTACCTGTTAAGGTATTGGAGGTGATAATAATGCAGTCAATATTTTTTTTATATTTAGAACATCGATGTTTGTTACATTGATATTCTATCAGTGAAACTCATTAAGCTTAATAACAATGCAGTCCACGTCTCCCACTTTCTCTCTCTGACATATTCAACTCACTCTTCTCACAATGATTATATATGTGGCCAGGATTTTCCTGGCCCCTGTCTTGGCTGTTACACCAGTTCGATGAATTTTGGAGTGGTTTCTACTACAACAGGTATCAAGGGTGGAACATCAGCCACAATGGCTACCAGTGGTGTTGATTCAGGAAGTAACTGCAATCTGCTACGGGATACAGGTCCTGGACCGCTAGGCTGGGGGGAGCTAGGTCTACTCTGCCTACCAGTATTTCTAGTCTGTGGGCTTATCCTAAGACCAAACAAACCCTGTAAGCTCAGAGAGCAGACCCTCTCAGTACCTAGATGATTACTGACCCCAGGTTCCCCTGTGGTATCAATTTTTTTAATGGATTTAATTATGTCCGCATATGTCCCATCTGCAGTACCTGGCTGCTACAAGGGTGTTATTCAATTTGGGAAAGGAGGTTCGCAAACAGACCAGGTATATGCCCTACCCCCAGCCTTAGACTGAAAAAGACAAGTTGGCAATAGCAGTTTCTAAAGCATTTTGTTTAGTATCTCCCACCAGGCTTTTAACCAATTTTACATTATCCAATAAGTTGCTAAACAGAGGCTCCAACACTTTCCTAATAGAAGGAGCATCAGAATCAAAACACAAAGTTTCTGCTTTTATAGATTTAGCAGGGACTGCAGCCTCCTAATTGTCCTTTACGATAACAGATTTTATTTTGTGGTTTTAGGTTTGGCTCGCAGGTCTTTCTTGGACTTAGTTGAGGGAATCTGTTCAAAAGAAAGAGGGCAAGGAGAGTAGTGATTTTGCCAGGAATGATCTCTCTTGAAGCTCTATCAGAAAAGCCAAGTTTCCCCTTTACTGACCGTTTCAACAGGATCGCCTCAATGATGCCCAGTTTTTTCTCATCACACACAAGTTCATCATTTAAGGCCCCCACTCCTAATATGAGACACAAAATAATCAACTCACAATTATGCGATACTTTCAAGCAAAGTGGGCCATTGTTGCAGGTGGACTTACGTTTGCCCCTTGTTGACATAAAAGTATAAACATTAGGGGGTGGCCCAGCCTAGCCTCCTCCGGGCTCTGACGGGTGCAGGACAGGTCCAGGCTCATGTAGCATCCAAATTATCGGGCCAGCTGCAGGTGATGAAAGGGCCACCTCCTCAGCCCTATTATCTCCAGGGACCTGAGATCCCAACTCCTTGAAGCGCTGCAAAATGTCCCACTCTGTGGGTGCAGGCGGTGAGCTATGTAGCACCAAAGGAAACAGGGCCAGCTGCAGGTGATGAAAGGACCACCTTTTCAGCTGTATTGTCTCCTGGGATTTGAGATCCCAACTCCTTAACCCCATCGGTGCTCATGACGAGCTCACCTCGTTATGGCATATACCTCTCAGGTGCTCATGACGAGCTGAGCTTGTCAACACCACACCCATTTTCATTATGGCCCAGCACAGGAGAGGAATAAGACCAGCAGCGATGTGGTTAAAGTGCAGCAAAACGTCCCAATATCTGAGTCTTCAATAGACTGAGTCCAAAGCAATCAAATAACCATATGTGAGACAGAGTTCCAATGTAAATCATATAGGTGTATTAGAAATGTTGATCATTACACAAGGCAAAAGTGGTTAGGTAATTATTATCAGTCAATATCTCAATAGGAAATCAAAATCAAAAAAGTGAGAGTATAAACATTAGATCTACCACCAAAGAAAGCAAGCAGCCAGAACAAAATATAGTTCAGCAAAAGGACCAACATAGAGTATGCCTCCAAAGGAGAGCCGGAAAAGGCCAAGTATAAATCAAATGACAGACTAGCATAGTCTCTACACAGTTAGAAAGGCAAATAGAGTTTGCCACATATTCCAAGAATATCATCTTTATATAAATTTTCGACAGAAAAGCCACACATTTATTGTTGAGAAGTGACATAATAGGGTTGAGCTAGCAATGTATCATTCTAGTAAGACAATGAATAGTCTAATAAATAAGATACATTCAATAAGATACATCTAGAAACACCTCCTTCTCCTGCATTTTAATGAATGGTGTAAACATAGCAAATGAAGGACATGGCATAATGTTTATGAAATACAGAAATACAATGGACAGTTCAACAAAATAATGGTCCCTAGGACCCCAGAAAAGGCTTAAGCAAAGAACCTTGAAAGTTACAAAGACAGAAACATCCTGAACATGGCTTCCTTGAGAGGAACACAAATTAATGCAATTTATTAATAGATAGATTTTGGATTAGGTTTCTATTTTGCTGATTTTCTGAAATGGAAACACATCCATGTGGAACAGTTTGTTCACATAAAATAAAAGAGCACATTTCTTTCTGAAAATATGAATTGATGGCAATTCATGCTGTCTGGAGCCTAGTCATACTAATTTACCTATATCTGAATTAGGCGTTAGGTTTCTTATTAGTAAAAACACTCTAACGCCAGGACTTTTCTGAACCAGAATACAAGCAACCTAAGAAGGGTTTCATCATAGGTGAGCTTCTTCTGTCGGGTGCAGCTTGGGTCCAGCGACACAGTAAGCAAGGAACGCATATATGGGCATTTCCATTGCACTTAGGGAAATAACATGAAGTAAACAAAACATTGACAGGTGCAATGCTTGAATTAATCTCAGCCACCAGCAATTACTCTGGACGCATCCCAGTCAATCCTTATTTTGCTCACTATGCCACCTCAGATTATTACCAGCCATATGCAAATCTGTAGTCCTGCTCCAATAGCAACAGTCCAGCCAGAACCGGCAAGCCTGATCCTTTCTAATTGAAAACACATGCAACCCAAGACCGGTTTTGGCATATTTGGGTGTTTTCAGTCAGGTGCAGTTTGTTTTTAGTGGATTGGTGAGCACAGGAGTAACATCTGTGCATAAGGGTTGCACTTCGAGTATCACAATAAAGTACATAAAAAAGTAATGAGTGGCTTGCTTGACTTAATCTCAGCCATTGATAATTACTCGGGCCACATCCCAGTCCTTCATTATGTGGTCAAAGGAATGTCAGATGTGGGTCTCATGCACACTGGAGACAACCTATACCTGACCAAAGTTAATCAAAATTAGTCTTGAGTGTTGGATTGCTTGTGTTCTAGTGCAGAGAGAACCTTGCTTGGCAGTTCAGGCAGGATTGTTCTTATTAGAGCAGGACCAAGGCTGATTTGTACATGACTGGGCCTAATCTGAAGTGAAGTAGTGGCCAAAAAAATAATGGGTCGGGATGCTATTCTGAGTGATTGCCAGTGGTTAGACTATTTGCCAGCATTTCTCCCATTACCTGTTGTGTGCTCACTTGAGGAAACTAATCCGATCCTGTTTGATCTATCAGTGGAAATGCCTGAAATTACAGTTTCGTTGTGGCAGTGATCCCAAAGGTGCTCTCTCTGAAATTGCACTGTTTTCAGAAGATTGGATTCTGTCTTCAGGTTCTAGCCTGGAATATATGTGACTAATAAAAGAGTTCTCACATGCTATCAATATTAACTTTTTTGATCTTCAACTCTGAGCTCAGCTCTGAATCCTAATGTGCTCATCCCTATCAAAGCATATTATCTTTTTTTTACTTCATGTCTACCCAGTGCTTGATCTGTAAAATAATAAGTTCCAGAGCCCAGTTTTTTTCAGAAGCCAACCAACAGTGCTCACAATTGTCAGGGCTGCTGAATTCAAAGGCTGTGTAGTCTGGATTCCACCTCATTCCTCTTTCTACCCCCGTAATACACTCCCTGACCCTTTATTTCAGTCTTATATGTTTATTTTCATCCCTGCTCTCTCCCTGTCACTGTTATTCCATCCTTATCTTCTTTCTCTTTTCCTCTGTTTTTTTCTTTAGCTCTGGGTCAAAGTCTGATGAGGAAAATAGGTGCAAGTCCCACAAAATGAATGCCGGTGGACCCCACCTGCAACCACTGGATCAAATTAAGCACTGTTTGTACCTTCTCTTTCTTTTGCAGGTTATACAGTCATTCTGCTAATCCATTTACAAGTCATTATTGAATTGTTAGATTAAGCAACCATCTTTCAGCTCATCTTCAAATTTAGGAAGGTGCACCTAATCCATTGAAGAATGGTTCCCTTTGGCTCCAATAAATGAAGGCCATTCTGATCATAGCCGATATCCAGCAAGCAGTATCCTAAACAACATGGAAGTTGTCGTACACAACTTTGCCTTCGTGCTGCTCCCCATTTAAACAGTATGCTTCCATTTCTATTTCCTGTTTTATTCACAGCTGAGATAGTGTTAGTTGCATCTCATGTGAATTACACCAGCAGACAAGCTTGACCTGCGAGTTTACCTACTAAGACATTAAATGCAGGGTTTCAGTACTATATTAAAACTGTTATGATATCCTAGAATTATGGAGCACATTTCACCAGTTGTGTAATCCTGAAAGTTCCATAGGTTACGACACTATTTAGCATCGACTAACAAGAATTGTATTTGCAAAGTCAATGGTGAGACCTATTGGATTTGTCAATACCTGTTTCGCTTTTCTCCACCAGAAGAAAACAAATCCAGGGGCAGGGATACCTTGTGCATCACCTACAGGAAATATGGTGCTATTTGGGAGATTTTCACAATGCCGCACTAACTTATATACTTGTTGTTATGTTGTGTTGGAAATATAATTTTAATTGCGTTTATTTAGCGCTTACTACCCCTGACAAGGTGTCAACGCATTTTTTCTGCAAAGAGCACTCTACTCCAGAACCCAAAAAGTATTAGTGGTGAATTAGTATTGGGAAATATTAAATTAAGTTGAGCGGTGGACGTGTTAGTCTGTTATTTGGATTGAAAAGGATAGTGGAGGGATATACAAGGGAAGGGTTTGCATTTATATAGCACTTTCTACCCTTGATGAGGTGTTGAAGTGCTTTTTGGCAGGTAGTGCACTACTCTGGAACCCAAACAGGATTAGTGTGGAGTTAGTGTGGGGGAATATGAAATTAATTTGAGCTGTGGACTTGTGAGTTTGTTAATTTGTAATGAAAAAGGATTGTGGAGGGGTAGATGAGTGAGCAGTTTGCATTTATATAATGGTTGCTACCCCTGATGAAGTGTTAAAGGGCTTTTCAATGGGTAGCATGCTACTCAGGATCACAAACAGGATTGGTGGGAATTAGTACAGGGAAATATTAAATTAATTTGAGCAGTGAATATGTTAGTCTGTTATTAGGATTGAAAAAGAATAGTGGGGGCATAGAAGAGGGAAGGTTCTAGAAAGGTTTTTTTGGGGGAGTTTATAGCAGTAAGATGAGGTTTGGGGTTAGGAAAGGGGAGGTGGAGTGGGAAGAGTCAGAGGGAAGGGTTTGGAAAGGCTTGTTTTCGGAGCTCAATAGTAAAATAGGTATGAGATGATGCAAGGAGAGGTAGAGGAGGGAAGAGTCTAGAGAGGGTTATTTTGGGGACCACAGAAGCAGAATGGGGTTTGGGGTGAGTGGGAGAGAGAGTGGAGGTAGAGGATTAGGTGTGAGCGGGAAATCCGTTACGCTCACGGATTTTGCGGTTTTTTGGGAAATCCGCAACCTGCGAATTTTGCGGATTTCCCGCAAAATCCGCAAAAAAAATCCGTGAACGTAACGGGTTCAAAAGTTGAACCCCCCACTCATGCAACTATTTTACAATGGCGCCAGCAAGCTGCCAGCGCCGTTGTTAAATAGTTACAAAGTTAGCTTGCACAGGAACCACTAGATAAAACGAAGCAGGTGCTGCTTTATTTTATCTAAGTGCTTCCTGTGAAAGCTAACTTTGTAACTATTTTACAACGGCGCTGGCAGCTTGCTGGCGCCACTGTAAAATAGTTACAGCTCACAGCTCACTCAAGGGACCCCTGCGCCCTTCGGGACGATTGCATAGTAACACACACATGGACGCTCGAACTAGTTGATGCTCAAATTCAGTGACTCATTCATTAGCCCAAAAACAATCATGAGCGTCGTCGAGGCTGGACAGGTGTGCCTTCTTCCCAAATCTACCGTGGAAAATCAGCTGTGATGCTGGATAGGCTTTGCATCCTTGACTTTCACGAGCGCAATACCCGTGCTGTTCCTGTGACCAGGAGCTTCTTTCTCTTCATCTGCTGAACTGATCTTTCTCTGACCTTTTATTCACACAAGACGAGGCACATACCCTACTGGGCGCATTGTGTTCGCACGGGTTTCTGCAAGTTCGCACGCGTTTTGTACAATTTCGCAATTTGCGACATTGTACAAAACCCTCGCGAACTTGCAGAAACCCGTGCGAACATAAAAAAAAAAATCCGCAAATTTGTGGGAATTTGCTGATTTTGCGGATTGCGAGTTCGCAAATCCGCAAAATTCGCGAACGCGAGATTCGCAAAATTCGCCCATACCTATAGAGGATATATTCAGAGAGGTATAGGATGAGAAATAGGGTAGCGCATTGGAAAGAATAGTAGAATGAGGTTTGAGTTGTGTCAACGTTGCGGTAGAGGATGTATTGCGAGAGGTATAGGGTGAGATATCGGGTAGTGCATTAGAGATGCTGAATTAGAAGTGAGGTAATAAATATAAAGATGCATATGTACATGTAAGGTATATATGTATAAGGAAGGTAATATATGTAGATTTAAGTTGTATTTAATAAATTCAGACTTTCAGCTGTTGCTGTACTTTGTTATTTTTCTTTTTGCAATTTAATAGTGAAGCAATTTTCGATTAATAGTTATGATAAAATATGTACTTATTTATGCAGTCACCTATATTCATGTTAAACATAGAATCATATAACTATTAGTAATATGTACATTTGTTAAGCAAAACTAATGAATGTCTATATATTTAATACATAAATATTAGACATGTTTATACAAAGCAATACACATATGTAGATACACATCTATAGTCCAAATAAATGCCTATATACAGAGGGACATGCTGTATATGTATGTTTTTGGTATGGTGGTTATGTGGGTAAAATCCAACTCTTGAGTAGTCTTCTGAAGATAAGGTAGCTCTCCGTGGATTTTATTTTGGGTTTATGGAGCTCCATAGTTTGGCTGCATGAACAGAGATGGATGTACCACCTATGTTTTTTTTTCTATGGTGGGATTTTGTGGCAAGGTGCCAATCTTGAGTGGAGGTTCCTTTGTTGAAAGTATTTTTTGATTTTATTCCTGATGAAGAGTGGCCCTGTTCCATGTATCGCTTTGTGGGTGATACAAAGCAGCTTGAATGTGGATCTTCTGGCAACCGGTAAACAATGAAGAGCTTTCAGGGCAGGGGAGTTGTGGGCTTGTGGCTTTATATATAAGAGTAGTCTGGCAGCAGAGTTCTGAATCCGCTGGAGTCTTTTCATAGTTGTTAAAGGTGATCCGTGGTATAGGCTATTGCCATAATGGAGTTTAGACAAAACAAGAAAGATGGTAGCATGGACCTTGTGTGAAAATCCCAGGTGGAGGAAGATGCGTCACAGAGTTTTTATAGTAACAAATCTAGATCTTGCTAGTTTGTCAACTTGGGCATTCATTGATAGCTTGGAGTCCATGGCAATTCCGAGGTTTCTTACTTCCTTTGATACTTTAGGTGGTGCTCCCAGATCATCAGGCCAGGTGGCGAGTGAGTCATAATTTTTCCAATTGCCACAAGTGAGTATTTCCATTTTGGAAGAATTCAATTTGAGATGGTTTTGTGTCATCCATTGATCCATAGCTATAAAACAGCTGAAAATGTGAGACTTTACAGTGTCTTTGGGGCTTTCCATATTTAAGGAGCATTTGCGTATCATCTTCATAATTATAGCATGTGAGGTGAAATTGAATGATCATTGCCGGTGGTGACTTCTTGTAAATGTTGAATAGCATGGGTGAGATGATAGACCCTCGATGGACCCCTGCTTTTCTGAAGTACAGTTAGAAAGAGTAGGGGGAGTATGGATGACATTTGTTCTGTGGTGAAGGTAGAATGTGATCCAGTCGAGAGCAGTACTCTCTATGTCGGCTTTGTAGAGTCTTTGGATTAGAGTGTCATGGTCAACCGTGTCAAAGGCAGCTGATATTTCCAATCGAAGTATAGTAGCAACGCTGTTCCGGTCAACTGTGTTCTTAAGTTCATCCCAATTGGCAACAAGGGCAGATTCTGTACCTCGTCCTGGATGGAATCCTGTTTGGAAGTCTGAAAGTTTACACATTGAATAGCCCAGCACACTTTATACACACAATATAGCAATTTATATAATCAAAATATGCAGAGTTATTTCAAAGACGAGTTGAAGTTATATTCCAATACATCCTTTATTTTTCGTTGTAAAAAACTTTTGAAAACGCCAACCTGTTTCGTCCCATCCAGGGACTTCTTCAGGGCTACAAAAGTACACATAAAAAAGACTATTTACAATTTGTACACATACATTTAAAACAAAATTACAAACATCGACTTTGACAGGTATGAAGTTATTTCTCATGGCCAAATCTGTACATTGCTTTCAAAAGTCATCTATTTCCTCATTATCCCAACTTATTTATTTATTATTTACAGAGTTTAAATCAGAAAGACCCAGACCATATCAAGAGATTTACACACACATTGGAGAAGGGAGGAACAACTCCATGTATCAACACTAAAAAAGGAACTGGTGTTTACTCTGAAATGGCATACCTTGTAATAAGTATAGAGAGAAGTCTGGTATGATAGTCCTCATGTATTAGGATTGGGCAATTCTGTAATAGTAAGTAACATTTGCGTGTGTTCTAAATGACACGCGTTGCGTTTGTACAAAAAAAATTTTAAAGATCTTATCCCATCTTCCAGACCTAAACAAGTGTACAAGCTCTCCACGTCCATCGTAACGAACGTGAAGATATTGTCTTCCCATGACAAGTCCTCTAATTTACAGAGAAGTTCCCTAATGTCTTTGAGGTATGATGGAAGATTATGCATGATTGGTTTAAAAAAGGTATCAACATACTCTGCCAGATGTTCAGTCGGGCCGCCATTGCCTGATATTATTGGCCGGCCCGGGGGGAAAATTCCACCTTTATGGATTTTCGCAGGGTGTAGATACACGGATGCCTAGAGTTGTTAGCTAGAAGATATTTATACTCTAAATCCGTTATAAGGCTCGATTCATGCCATTCTGATAGTCTTCCATTAATATTTCTTTCGATTGTTTTAGTGGGGTTAGATTGTAATTTCATGTAACACTCTGTATTATTTAGTTGTCTTTCTATCTCAGTTACATAGTCTACAAAGTTCATTATCACGATATTACCGCCTTTATCAGCCCCACGGATGACTAGATCAGAGTCATCCCGTAGAGACTGAAGAAAGGCTCTTTCACTCTTCGTGATATTATGTTGATGTACACATTTTGAGTTAAGCCCGTGTCTGTCCTCCAAATTATACAGATCTTGCGTAACTTTCATGGAGAAGTTATCTATAGCTGACTTTGTATGTACTGGTGGCATAAATTTAGATGTTTTTCTTAAGCCACTATCTATACTGGTATCCTCAACAATACCAAGGTTCCTTGCATGCTACACTAGATTGCACATATCTTCTTCTTCCAGAGTGGCAATAGCATGCGAGGTAGCAATTTCAGATATTTCAAACTCAGAAACACATGGCATATTTATAAAAGGATGGCGGACATTTTTTAATTAATATCCATATTACAGAAGTATAATACATTGACCACAAGACATCACCAGTGTCATTGGTCCTTCTCTATAAATCTTGTATTAAGAAAGGCGGATGAGAATAGATCTGACCTATTTTATACAATGCGCAAAGATATTATGAAGTTACTGCTTTCTAAATGGTCGATATACACTACTTTTGAACATGCCTAATTGAGTGTTCAAAGTGATCATATGATATGTTCTCAATATGGTTTAAATCAATACTATTGAGTGTTGTAAATATGTTTTATTTATAGGACACTGTTGCTACTAAAGAAAAAACATTTGTCAAAACCACTTGGAGCACTAATCTATGGGGAAGCGAGCAAATGACTCTTACAGAGTAAGTGGTCTGCAATCCTCCTGATATGTTTTAATATACTCACCATAGGTTCCATGTGACTAAACCTGATCAATATGTTCACTACTCTATTACAGAATTGCCCAATCCTAATACATGAGGACTATCATACCAGACTTCTCTCTATACTTATTATAAGGTATGCTCTTTCAGAGTAAACACAGGGTCCTTTTTTAGTGTTGATACATGGAGTTGTTCCTCCCTTCTCCAATGTGTGTGTAAATCTCTTGATATGGTCTGGGTCTTTCTGATGTAAACTCTGTAAATAATAAATATATAAGTCCGATAATGAGGAAATAGATGACTTTTGAAAGCAATGTAAAGATTTGGCCATGAGAAATAACTTCATACCTGTCAAAGTCGATGTTTGTAATTTTGTTTTAAATGTATGTGTACAAATTGTAAATAGTCTTTTTTATGTGTACTTTTGTAGCCCTGAAGAAGTCCCTGGATGGGACGAAACGCGTTGGCGGTTTCCAAAGTTTTTTATAATAAAAAATAAAGGATGAATTGGAATATAACATCGACTCGTCTTTGAAATAGCTCTGCATGTTTTGATTATATAAATTGCTATATTGTGTGTATAAAGTGTGCAGGGCTATTCTATGTGTTTACATTTGGGTAAGCTGTTTTTGGACGAGCTTCCTAAACCTTTGGGGGTATAGGGAATTGTGCCTCCAGCCCTTGTTTGCACCTTTTTGTTCCTTTGCCACTGAAAAGGGAATTTAAGACTTGTGCGGGCATCAATGCTTTTGATTCCCATTTGTATGTATCAAGTCTGAAAGTTTAGAATTATCTTCCATGAATTGTGACAGCTGAATGAATGCTGCTCTCTCTATCAGTTTTCCCAGGAAAGATCCATTTGCAATCGGTCTGTAGTTGTCTGAGTTAAGCGGTTCCAGGTTTACTTTCTTTAGTAATGGGCGTATGTATGACTTTTTTAGTTCTTTTGGAAATATTCCTATGGCTAAGGAATTGTTGATGGTTCTTCTTACTAGTGTGGCAGCAGAGTTAGTTAGAAGAATGAAGATTTAAGGTAGACATGGGTCAGAGGAGCTGCAAGTAGGTCTACTTGCTTTGACCAGGTCCATAAATTGATTGTGTGAAATTTGTTGGAAGGAATGGAGAAGCTGGGTTAGCGTACTCTTGGATTGTTGTTTTGGAAAAGAGTCTATGCTGGTGTTTTTCTTTGTTTTAAATAGAAGCCCAATATGTCTGCTTTGCTCGTGTAATGATTTGCTAGTTTGTCTGTGAAATCTTGAGTAATGGGATGAGCCCCTTCTAGGCAATTTGGTTTACGAAATTCATTGAGAATTTTAAAGAATTCTTTATTTGCTCATTTGGCATTTTGAATTGTCTCAATAGTATATTTTTCTCTTTCTTTTTTTATTGTTTACTTGTATAATCTGTTAAATTTCTGTAGGTGAATCCTAACCGCACTCTTATGAATTCATACAATCCACCATTTTTTGTGAGTTTAGTTTTCAGCTGTAGTCAGTTTCATCCGTGGGAATATGTCTCCAGCGATTCTGACTCAGTAAATCTGAATATGCCATTGGTTACAGTAAATAGCACTTTTTGTGCACCTAAGACAATTTTAGGAACCCAAAAACCGTGAATTAGGCCTATGGGGCCATTTCTCAACTCAACAGAAAATAGGATGTGTTCGATTTCAGCAAAAACATTGCTTTGAAATAGAGGCGGCATACCCATCTGCTGTACAAAAAAGCAGCTAAGAGGAACTGTGGCTTTGGTCTGTCTGTGACCCTTTATAGAAGTTAATATTCTTACATTCAATGGACAGAAAGCGCAAAGACTATTTCAGGTTCTCTAAAACAATAAAGTTTTTTCATCCAAAACTCACATTGAAATCCTCTTATTGAATTACAGCTCTCCAAGAAAAAAGCATTCTGACTTAAACTAACTGACTGACAGACGGTGACATCCCGCATATGGTGAATGGGTCACAACAACATGTACAAATTGAAACAAATTCCTTTACTGAATTTGTTTGTCCAAGCTTCTTAAATATTTGTATAACTTTATTGGGAAATTACAAGACGTTCATAAAAACCAAATATTGTAAAGTGTCCTAACAAATCCAGCTTTGCAAAAGAGTGGGTCCTGACATCATTGTTTGCTATTCTAAAGCTCACAAGGAACAATCGACCATGCAAACAGTTGGACAGGCCACTTCGAGACAATTTAAACATTTACTTTAAACAGTTTATTTGAAAATGTAAAGAGGGAAGTGCGCGTGACTCCTTCCGGGTACAGGTGGCATTATGATCCTCCGGACTGGTGGGAACGGTCCGCTGTGCCCAGTTTAATGGGAAAATAAGGTTGTTTGGAGTTTAAGGGGCCTCATTATTCTATATTTTGGGCGCTCTAAAAGTTTAAAGTTCTCCGGGAACCTCGGTTTTCTCATTCGTATGTTAAACCGTCTCAAGTGCCTCGGTTGTGAGGGCAGATGTTGAGCCATTGACGCTTGACAAAGCCGGAGCTCCCATGTTTAAGAATGAAGGCAGCCCCCCTTTGTCCGCACTCTGCCTTTTTCCCCCCACAACAGAGACACAATGGATGCTCCCCTCACAATGAGGCCATAAATCTACTCTCCCACTTGAGAGCTCCTTTCAGGTCCCCGGGCTGACACAATCCGATGTTAATAAGTGCTTCTCCGACTCTTCGGCAATTCGGATCAAATGCACAGGCCCGAGAAGGACCTTTGTCTGCCAAACCAAACTAAAGAGCTTTAAACAAGTGGCCGAGGAGTCCATAGAAATTCTCCAGCGCCCCAGTCTGGGGCAGGCCCAGCTTGAAAGGGGCAGGCGCGTGCCTCGGTCATACCGCGCCACTTCCGGGTGTATATGCATCACTATCTGTGCTCGGTTTTGCAGACAAGCCCTCGGGTCACTGGCGCCCTTATCATCACTTTTTGTAGCAGTCGGCAGTCCTCGCCTCAGGGCAGGAAATTGCCGCTGCCCCCGCGCAGCACTGACTGGCACACTGGTGCTTAATGGGCGGAGGGCGGTTCTGCGATTCTCCTCGCTGCAGGTGACTCTGCCTGTCGAGCGTCCTGAAAGGGACGGCTGCGGAACTGCTTCGCAAGCTGTGAGCTCCCTCCCCCCAGCCATACTCGCGCCAGGGCCGGGGCGCACCCCTTTCAGCGACAATATACCACCCTGAGCTGCCCTTGCGATGCTTGTAGATAGCGAAATCAAAACTGCTAAAACGTGTTGCGCAGTTAAAATTTCTAAGTGCGCGAGCATGCGTGCATGTCCTCGTGTAAATGCTTATGTCAGTGGGTTCTGTTATATCAGTGACAATGCTCTGTGCGTTTGCCACTGTCCATGGGAGGCTGAGGTGGTAAAAGTACAACATACAGTCAAGCATAACGACCACCCTTTGTTTATATATGCATTTTTGGATACATATAAATGCTCTGGCCGCATCTAAGTATATGCATTGTGTATGTGGATAAATATTTATGGTATACCACGTATATCAATGTACACATTTTTTAAATCATGAAACATGTATATGAATTGCATTTTACGTACTTGTTGTTTCCCATAAAATTACAAAAAACTTCCAATTTAGTATTGAAACAAATTAGCCCAAAACGCAAAATATTTCACATACATAAATAACATTTCCAAGGATGCGTGCTAAATAAATGTAATTGCAATACATTGCACAAACAAATGTTGGCTGAAATTCCTGGATTTCCTGACATATTCAATTTACTACTGTGGTAAATCCACCAGTTTTGCAGATTCATCAGGGGCGAGAAAATTGGCATTATTTTATGGCTGCTTGTAAAAGTGTTGGTGAACCCAGTAGGTTCGTCTAGGTGTTCACAAATATTTTGCATGGAAAGGTACTCCTATTAAGAGCAAAAGTAAGTTACTTCCTGGATGGGTGTACGTGAAGAGCTGGGTCTACTGTGAATATTTTTAACCTGTGGTGGAAAAAATATATCCAGAGGAAAAAAAATAGTTATTTTGTTCTTATCACTCATGTGTAGTCTTGTGGAGTTTCAACTATGTTCAAAATCCATGATAGTATATACATCGAGGGCTACCATGATGCCGGCAAATTTATGATTTTTATAGATTTCAATACGTACGCCTATAGGGTGTAATGAGTGATCCAAACATGCATATTTGGACAAACCACATATCATATACACATGTCGGGTATGAGGCCACTGGAATTATGCGGCAGGGTTGAGTAATTTATGCCTCAAGAAAAGGCAAATTGTGCAGCGTAATGAGGCGCATTTGTGATAGTATTCATTCATTATTTTGTCGTTTTCACACTTGTTAAAACTGTCTAGGCATTGCTTGCACCTCATTGGTGCCCGTTTTACACCCAAATACAGCAATAAGCAACAGAAAGGTGACCAGTCACTCTTTGCAAATATGCTTTTTAGTGCGCAGCAACACATGTAGCTGCATTTTTAGTAACTTTTGAACCGTTTGAGCTAAAAAACAAAATTTGGGGTAAAATCTGGAGATTATGGAGCAGATGATGAATTATGTGCTAAATTCAGCAAAACTGTAATTATGTGAAAAACGCCTGGCTGCGTAACCGCATAATTCCAGTGGCCCTGGGTATAAATATACATAAACACATAAGCCCTCATATATGTGGCCCATTAAATTCCAGTATATATGATAACTCCTGCTACAGCACACAACAGAATTATGAGGCTTGAGGTAAAACCACACCCCCACAATTTTCCCTTTATAAATTTGGTTGGAATTTACTGGTGGTGGGCAGCATTAATTAAGGGACCATGTCAAATCCCGGGCTTATTCACAGAAACCCTTACTATGAAATATTTAAACTCAATAATTTCTGAACACCTCTTTTTTGGGTATTATTGGGTGCAATAATTACAGCATTCGATAAGAGGCAGCCCCAGACGAATCTGAATGATAAGATTAGCACCAAAAATAGTATCATATACATTCTGAATATGATACTCTAAAGCGACCCATCTTAATTTAATGTGCCCCATTGAATCCGCTTTTAAATGCCAGGCAAACAAGCTCTGATACCTGGTGATCCCTTAGGATAGAGTCCTGGGACTCTGAATTTAAATACATCAAATGAAGTCTTCATTTCGCATCTTCAACATGTCCTTCCTCTCTGATAGCCTAGGAATGTCCTAGCCTCTTTTCTTTTATTTAAGTAATATAAATTCATATCGAAGGCATGGTCTCGTTTGCGTTATCTCATGTTAGAGTACATGTGTGGCCTCTCAGTAAAGATGCAGTCGCAGAATGTAAGTCATATGCCATAGATCCCACCTCAGCTGGAAGAGAAAGGGTTAAAGGAAGCCATTGCTCTGCCACGAGCTATATTTTCCAAGTCACAAAGCAGCATCCCTAAAGTGACGTGTTTATATCGGAGGGCTCTTTCAGCCCCAGCTACCCTATAATTGGCGTGGGGTGGGGGGACCATGGAATTGCTAATTTGCCTGCACACGTTGATGTGTGGCAGGGCGCTGCGGTCGGACCGGAGCGTGAAACTGTTTCTGTTACTTGATGAAAAAAATCCCCCCTCCCCATTAGGATCGCCAGGGCCCACGCTGGGACCATAACATTTCAGTTTTCAAGGCGCTTGTCATCTAATGTTCCACTAGTTAGACTCCAGAATGGGCCCTGGAGACCGACTGTGGCTCCCAACAAAGCAGGCCCGAGGAACATTTGTAGCAATTATCCGCTACATATTACCTCAAAATATGCCCCCAAGGCGTGACACGAATTTGCAAGTGATTGGCGAGAGGGCTGAACATACATTTTATGGCTGCTAATGTGAAGAGCTCTTGTTTAGGGCTCTCGTCACTTTTAACATCACATATGTTTCTGGGACTGCGGTTACAAGATTACTTTCTGTTGGCGCTCGCCACAGGTGCATTGCTTCCTGCAATATCAATCAATATACCCGATATTCCTGTGGTTCACTGGAAATTGTAGGATTACTCTAGTCCTATACTATTGTGTGTATGTGCTTTGTGAATGGGATAAACATGAACTAACAACACGTGTTTCACTCATGGGGGAAGCTATCAATGGCACAGCAGGTGCAGTGGCACCAGGACCGAGTGGACCACTGAACCCTAATTATAGGTGTATTTTACCTTTTAGTCAGAGTAGGGGGGGATGGTTTCTTGTAGTACAGCCCATGTCACCCTTACAAAGCCACTTGGTTCTCTAATGCACCCCACAACACATTGTTTAAACAGGACAGCCTATTTTAACACGTTTATTAACTGTGTCGGCTGCGTCGCCTCCCTGCCTTGAAGCAGCAAAAGGAAGGAAAAAATAAAATGATTATAACATAGTTTTTAACAACTTTTTTTACCCTCCTACTGTGGCTGCTTGGGTGAGGGGACGGGGCAGGGCTGCAGAACAGGGGAGGAGTGGTAGAACACTCCTAAGTGCGCCTCTCGGGATGGCCAAAACAGTCATGCGCACTTTCCCTATTCTCCACGCAGACTGCATTACAGCCTGTGTGGAGAATATGCCCACCGCTCCATCCCCTGGCTAACCGCAGTGTCACCGCGCTAAGATCAATCACAATATTGCATTGCAGCACTGTGATTGGCTGGAGGGAGAGTGGGACCCATGGTGCTTCCTGCTTTCTCTTTCTCCCAAGTAGCCAGGAAGAGGATGGGACGCAGGAGAGGCAGCGGTGGCCGGTGAGCGGGCTGAGGGGTAAGTGATTTTTTTTTACCCGATTCCCCTGCCCCTCGGCTGCTTCCAGGTAGCAGTAGCGACTGTTTATTAATAACTTTGTATTCAAGTGGTGTCTGAAAATACAACATTGGCTGACACACAAAACTGAGAGGGCGGCTAGCGACGATATCAATTTAGTCAAGTCTAAAGCATTATTGTCAAACTGATCTCACCTATTTCACCAAAACATGTTTAATATCCGATTTTAATGCATTGCAAATGTTACCATATAAACCCATATCCATCGTCTTAAAGGAGAAGATGAGGTCTTACAGTCAGATCAGCGGTGTCCAAAATAGGTGCAGAAAGGCCGGGGCTCATTGTGGGCAACTAAGACTAGTTTTTCTTGATGATAGGGAGCAAGAGATTGATAAAGGCCGAAAAGATAGAAAGAGTGAGGAAGAGAAAGATAGGAAAACAATTACAAAGGAGAAATGCAAGGGTGAAAAAGAAGCAACAAGAACCACCGGAACAGAGACTGTGGGTGGGTGAAGAAAGAGGCAAGATGTGGAATCTAGATTAGGAAACCTTCCTATTCAGCAACTCTGACATTTGGCTGAGTGTGCATCTGCTCCTGAGAAACACTTTGACCCCTGCCCTTATTTATTTAATATTTGATAGATTTAGCATTGGTAAATTCAATTCAATACATTTCAGAATTTCCACATAAAACAACTTTACAGAGATATGCTTTGGTTGAATGTGATTTCATAGAAAAATAATTACCTGTAATTCCATTAAGAAACTATTCCACCTAAAATGTTAGTGGAATTTTGTGGGATGAATTATATTTACAATTTCATAGAAAACGAATTCATAGAATGTCTTTCTCTCAAAATTCGCTTTCGTATGCTCATGTTTTAAGGTCTAGATGCAATATTTTCAGGTCTAACTTTCAAAAACATACTTGTAGGTTTTTATTTCAGTGCTTTACACCAGATGACATTACTTCAGGTGCATGTATTTAACACTGTCAAACAATACTTCTGATGCTTTTAATTTGCTGACCCTTCACCATCCATGAACACCATCCATCTCTGACTCCCTCACAACCCATAAGCACTATACTTCCATGTCTCCTAAAATATCCCTCACCAAGCTTAAACTACAACCATCCATGAATCCTAAAAACTATTTCTTCCTCAAAAGTCCACCCATCCCTGAACCCTAAAAATCCATCACCTTGCCTAACCTAAACACATCCTGACCCCTAAACTCCACCCATCCCTGAACCCCAAAGCATTTTCAAAACCTAAACTCTAAATCCTAAAAGCCCTCCACTAACCCTAAATTCCACCTAATCCTAAAATCGAAAACCCCCTTTCTAAGCATACACTCACCCATCCCTAAACCCTTCACCACCCCTAAACTACATCCAGCGCTGAACCCTGAAAACACCCCTCACCACCCCTAAACACCATCCATTCCTGACCCCAAATATCCCCTCACCACCTCTGAATACCCTTCAAAACTCACCCCTAACATCCACTCTTGATAAATAAAAACTGATTTCTACATCTAAACTCAACCCGTCCTTGAACCCCTACACCCCTCACCGCCCGAAACTCCACTCATGCTTGAACCCTAAAAGTCTTTCTGACTGTAAATTCTATCCATCCCAATTCCTAAAACAACTCATCACCCATAACCCCATACATTCCTGAACGCTAGAAACCCTTCATCCCCCCTACCCTCTACCCTCTACACCTCACATAACCTTAAAACCCCTCACCACCCCTAATCTCCACCCATCACTGATTGCTGAAAAACCCTGCTTCAAGTTTAAACTCAACCCATCCCTGAACCCAAAAACCACTTTCTACACCTGAACTCCACCCCTAAAAACCCCTCCCCACTTCTAAACATCACTCATAACACAACCCAAAATCCCCTCACTACCCCTATACTCCATCCACTTTTAATGTCATTTTGGCTTTTTTTCCTTAACATAATCTTTCCTTTAAAATGTTTCCTGTATTAAACATATTTTTTATATTTCCTTGAAATGGGAAACAGCCTAAACCACGCAGTCTGAACAATGTGTGTCTTAACAACGCAGGCGTAACCACAGGCAACTAAACCACTTATATGCCTTTGCCATGGATATGAGTGGTTTAGACGTACGTGTTAGTTAGCATTTTAGGGGGCATAGTTACAATGAAAGTGGCATATTTACACTGAAAGGGCATTGTATTGTCCCACACTCTTTGAAGCTGTAATTTTTAATTTTGCTATTGATTGTTTATGTGTAGGAAAGGACACCTTCCTGTTCATAAACAATTATGAATGACAATTTGCTGTTTCTAATGGGCTGCACAATGCAGCAGACATAGAAAAAGCAAAAACACGGAGAAATAAGGCTTTTCTCCTTGTTTCGGCATGTTAGGACCTGGTTTTCCCTGGTCTTAATTTTGGCACTGCCCCATATTTATGCCACCCTTGTATATATGGGGCAGAATAAAAATCAATGGGTGTTGTGGCAGAACGCCCATGTAACACCCATTGCCCACCCCTTATACGCTAAGTATAGCATGAAAGGGTGCCTTATTTACAATGCAATGTTAAGCCATGTTAAGGGGCTTAACGCCACTTTGTAAATAAGGCGTAGCCCCAATCGCCACAGGAACATAAAAAAAAGTGATGTGCCTGTGGCGATAGGGGCTAGTAAATATGCCCCTAGACTCGGGCAGAGGAGGACTGGGTGACGGGTCGGTGGTGACTTCCTGCCCAGACAAGCAACTTGGTGAGGGCTTGGTGAGTACGATCTTTTTCATTGCTTTTTTTTTGGCAGGGAGCCTGATTTTGGGTCTCAGGGTGAGGGGCTGGGTAGTTGGGATGGAGGTGGGTACTTTTTTACGGCTGGGTGGCAGTTTTAGGGGTCAGGGTGGGGGGGGGGTTGGGTAGTAAGGACAGGGATACTGTACTTTTTACGGCTGGGGCGGTTTTAGGGCTTAGGACGGGTGGTGGGGCGGTTTTTAGGTATGAATGAAGGTTTTAGTCCTCAGAGCAGAGACGGGGGTCAGGGTTGAGTTCTGGAGTTAAGGATTTAGGGGTCGAGGGGTCAAGGTCGAATTCAAATATGGGGGCCGGGTTTTAGGGTTCAGGGCGCAAAGGGGCTAATGTGTTTTAAGGGCCAGGGTGGGCTCTGTGTCAGGGCTGGGGTCTGCTTTTAGGATTCAGGACCGGGGGTGCTCTTGTGTTTTTAGGGCTAGGGTGGAATGTCAGGACAGGTGGCTAATGTCAGGACAGGTGGCTAGCTTTTAGGACATAGAGCGGGGTCTAGAGTGGGGGCTAGGGCAGAACCTTAACCAGTTAAATGCCTTTACCAAATATGTCATAATTACAACTAAATTTGTTGTAAAGGCATGCGTGATAAAGGTATGTGTGGTTAAGACACAGTTGTTGTTAAAACCGCGCTGTTCAACCATGCATGGTTGGGGATTGCGTGGTTGGAACATACAACCCCTTAAAATTGTCTTTCCTAAAAATTGTTTTTTTTCCAATATTGTTTCTCTGTTTTTGTTGTTTTATTAATTCACATACATCAATGACAAATAATTACTTGTCCTTGCCAGGGTATTGAAATGTCCTTTTAAAGGCTGAGATGTTGTTTTAATGTGCCTCAATCATAATGGTAATGTTGGTTTAGATGCCCATTGTGAGGGTTCTGCAAGGGCCACAGATAAATATACCATTACCATGATGTGGCAAACTGGATAGTCTGGCTTTTGGCAGAGGCCAGCCGCGGCTCCTCTGCTAAGATGGAGGAGTGCTAAAAGGAAACATAAAATGATAATAACCGAATGTTATCATTTTATTGTTCTGTACTTCAGCAGTTTTACAGCACAGGGTGGGGCTAGGCTGTTGTCACAGCCAGCAATGGAAGGAGTGGTGGACACTTAAGTGCACATGACAGTTTGCCGGCCGTCTTGGGGTGGCCAAACAATCATGCGCACTTTGCATGTTTGCCAGAGGCTGTATTGTACAGCCTGGGTGGAGAACAGGATCAGGCCCCCAGTCCCGCCCTGGGTGACGAACTACGGCGATCAGACCAATCATAATGCTGCTGTAAGGCATCATTGTGATTGATCAGAGGAGCCTAAGTGCTTCCGGGAGCCAGGAGCTGAGGGATAGCAGTGGAGAGGTGGCGGCCGGTATTGGAAGCTCAGTCTTCTTTTCCTTCCACCCTCGTTCCCTAGCAGCCGCCACTGGCATTGGCTTGTGATTTCTGGGCCACTATTGCTTTGTCTGTGGGCTGAACATGTGTGCACTATTCGCAAGGTTTTTAGTGCACCTGTCTATCTAAAGGTGCACAACGAATCCAAGTCTGAATGCAGATTCCACATCCAGATTGAGGATTGGTAACATTTAGAAAGTGTATTTATGAATGTAGATGTTGAGAGGAGAACCTTGAAAAAGTACATGATTGCTCAAAAACACATTCGTTTTTAGCTATTTACGCCGTGCAGGTTGTTCTACTCCATCATGAGACATGCAATATGTTCCTGTAAAAGGCAGAAGTGTGTTTCGAGGGTGTGAGCTGGAAGGGAATATCCCTATATTTGATATGGGTGCACAGAAGGAGTTTCTCCATAGGAAAATATATATCACTGACCATGGAAAAGGAAGCAACATGATCTAAATTATATTTGTGTCAAATTTATGGTTATGTGATGTTACAATGCATGCCATTACCCCACATGCCGTTGCAACGCCAAACTTTACCCCGACTTGCTGTCGGGGAGCGCTGGAAGTTGGAATAGATATATTTTCTATTCCAACTCCGGTGTGTGGATCAGTAGGGAAGGTGTTGGAGTTAAATCCAACACCTTCTACCAACTGCTACACACCTTTTTTGTTGCAACAGCATGCAGGGTAAATGCTTGCGTTGTAACGGTTGCGGTGTAATGGCTGTTTCCCAAAATGTATATGTGCTGACGTTTTCATCAGGTGAAAATTCTGTATTTATAAATTTTAGAGGTGAACAAGTCAGCAAATTCATGTTGACAGCCAAGCTAGAGCCGAGCCAGGTGTCTTGCTTGGCCCTAAGAGCCAAAGTGATGTGGAACCAGAATAGCATTATCAGAATGACATCTGACAGAAATTTTTGTGGAATAAGTTAAATATTGCCTCCTTTATGTTTATAACTGAAAATCTGCATCCCAATAGAATGTATTTTTGTAAACAATATTTAGGATACAATACTTATGCCTGACTATATTTTTGTATAAAATACCACAACCACTAAAGCATGAGCGGGTCACCACAAGATTTAGGACCCTATTTATCAAGGGAGTTGCATCGCACTTGCACCATGCAACGTGGTGCATGCACTACGCAAACCCAAAATACGATTCAGCAAGCCACGCAAAGGCCACTTTGCATGACCCTGGGTGGTTTGATAAATCAGGGAAATGGAACCAGCACAACTTGCTGAGATAAGTTGCTCTGCCCCACCAAGGTGGTCCATGTGCGTTGCATGGGTGCTCCCTAGCAACTCCCATAGATTTTGATGCATTCCCAGATTTACCATTACTTGTAGACCTGGGAATTCAGCAAAATGGTACACCTTCCCAGGGGAGGCGTAAACAGGAGAAATATATCTATTTCTACTCATTACTTCCTCTTTATATGTGTGCTACATTCTACAGCACACACAGATAGAGGGAAATACCACAGGGGATTGTTTTGTGCAGGAAGGTGCCCCTTACAGCACAAAAACAATCCTGCATGCAAAGCCAGCACCCTTGTACCATGGTGCAAGTGTGCCTGCTTTGGCGCTAGGCAGACCATTGTGTGCCAGAACTGGGAAAAAGACAGGAATGCGCCATATTGTGATAAATACAACGCATTCTTGCCCGTTCCCTGTAATGCAAGGTGACTTGCTGTGCTGTGTTACTCTTGGATAAATATGCCCCATAGTATCTAAATCATACAAACATATCACATAATAATATGACCAAGAATCTTTAAAATTCGAATGGTGTTCTTTTTTCAACATTTTAGTGTTTCAATTTAATTTATTACATTAGATTATGTCAGTGTATTGTGTAAGATTGATTCAAAATAATAATTTCTACACATACACCTAGAAACATTCCAGAATTCTTCTGAACAACGTTGCAGAGCCAGGCAAAGATATATTTTGTCAAGTGCTTGTTTATATGGCCAATATTGTTGCTACATGAGAAGTAACAATATTGCCGCTTAAATCATGATGAAGTGATTTTTTTGTATGGTGCACACCCTGAACTGAATTACTTCATGGCCCTCTCAAATTGGTTATTTAAGAAAAATTCTGCACTATAAAATAAAAAGATTTGCCTAGTGTCACATAATTTGGTTTTGAGAAGAAGCTGAGATCTGAGCCGGGTTTCTTGGCTACACTTTGTGCAATTCAGCTTCTGGATGGAGATTTTCTGTAATCTAATTTTTAACAATAAAATGTTCAGTTCTTTAATGAGCTAATCTTCCTACATTATGTTCAATAATTTAAAATATCACAATAACTCATTCTGACATAACATATGCAAATACAAACTTTTCCAGCAAAAAGTGTAACATTAAGCAAGAGGGAAGACATTACACATTTTTATAATATCGTTGACTTATTTCATCTTAACAAAAATAGACTCATCTTGGTTGTGGCTTAACACCTCAATGAGGCAAGTAAAACAGCCGCTCTCAGTGAACCCTCAGTGAGTGCTCTGGGTTACAGGTCTTCATGAGGGAGAGGTGAAGTCCAGCTGGCCATGAAGATACATTTATTTAGATCTTCTGTGTAGGAAATTTGGCTACTGGTTAAGGTTGGGGGGGGGGGTGAAAACTTACTCAAACTGCAACCACAATCCTTATCAGGGTATGGTCACAATCAAACCCCAAATTAACTTGTGCTCACCCCTCTGGTAGCTTGGCACAAAGCAGAGAGGTTTAACTTAAATGCAATATATAAAGTATTTCTGCAACACTTCCAACAGTACTAAGGTGAAAACATAACCCAATAAAAATCCTACACCAATGCAGAACAATAAAGAGCACTTTAATACATTAAACAAGACCAAAACAAAAAAATCTAGTCAGTAGAACTAGAGATGTGCAAGTTAAAAGATCTCAGTGGAAATAGTGCCAAAAACCACAACCAACTGTGGTTATTTAGTCGCGCTGGATTGGGACAAAGTCACAAGTTCAGGCTGACTGCAATGGAGCACGGGCTGGCTACAGGGCTGGCTACAGGGACCCAGGTATGCCAGCTGAACATGAATAGCTGAGATCGTGGTTATGGATGTTCAGAAAGTCCTGGGTCAGAGATGCGTCATGCAATGTCAGCTCTGGGGTGCTGTGAGACTGTGATGCGAGGTCCAAGGTCATCGGCGACAATGCTGTTGACGATTCAAAGTCCTGTGTCGAGGATGCGCCATGCACTGGCTGGTTCCAAAGAAGCTTCGGGGCTTACGACTCAGAGTCCTCCATTGTCATCAAGGCTGCAGTTGATGAGGGAGCTTGCGATGTGAGGGCCTGCCTTGAGGATGCATTGCACGGCAGCAGTTCCAATGAGGCTGTGAGGATTCAAAGCCCTGGAACTGGAAAAGCTTATGCAGCAGAGGCGATGCATCGCTTCCGCTCAGGGTTGGGCCGAGCAGCAGAGATGTGTCAATTCTGCCAGGTTCACAGATGGGCTGGAGGGGCATCTTCAGGCCCACTTCCAAGGGTACAGGACTGAGGTGTCACCACTTGGCAGGGTAGGACTCACAGTTGTAGAGTCCAGGTGCTGGTTACAAGAGACCAGTAGCGGCCAGTGGAGGGAGTTCCATGGGGCGGTGA
Source organism: Lissotriton vulgaris (assembly GCF_964263255.1). Lineage (NCBI taxonomy): Eukaryota > Metazoa > Chordata > Amphibia > Caudata > Salamandridae > Lissotriton > Lissotriton vulgaris. The sequence continues at coordinate 781,451 of NW_028255105.1, forward strand.
GGTGAGGTGGGGGAGGGGCAGGGTGGGGGTTAGTAAACATCGGAATATGGATGAACGGAGGTAAGTAAACATTTAAATGAATAAATGAATAAAACAAATTTTGTTGCGCGCGCTACATCGCAAATGCCAATGGGCACAAAAACACACTATCTGGAATGATAAGGATTATTTATGGCCTGTTCATGTCACGGTGAAGATCCAACAGGTAACATTCACCCTTCCTTGAAGCCACTAGTGACCATGCAGAGTATTAGTATGCCATCAGTTGTAGACCAGGGGAATGGGACAAGGGAGAGAAAAACAGAAACATCACATATCTTCACCTCGCATGATCTTCCTGTCAGTCTGGACCTGTGCTGTGGAGGCATGGATATTTAATCAATGACATAAATCAATGCACACAATATCGATTCACACAAATTAAATATTGTTCACAAAAGTATTACCTTCCTATACCTAACTAATAAAAACACAAATATCGATCACGTAAATAAAAATCTCTGTTAAAAATGTGTATTTTCACAAATATGGATAAAAAAAGAATTGAGATAAAAATATTGTAACCTTTAAATAAACATAGTTGTGTGACGGAACCATGCATGCAGGTTCCAAGTGTTTTTCCGACATTTCCATAATAAATATTTAAATAGTCAAAAATATACAATATCAAATATATGAATATCACCCTAAAAAAATATTTTAATTACAAAACATAAAATAACAACATTTTACATCAAACAAAAAGAAAAAATAAACATTTAAAAACATATAAATATTCTAACAACATTATGACCATTTTACTTTACTAAAATACACATAAATTACCCCAAAAATACTGACTTCAATAAATAAAAATATGAAGAAAAAAAGTTCTTATTATTAACATTTAAACATTAAACTAAAATAATATCTAAGATATATGCATATAATATATTAAAATTATTGAAATATATATATTCAACCTTTTAAAATAAACAGTAGTTAGCTTTCACTAAAAGGCTATAACTGAAAAAAATCCAAACTGAAAGAAAGCTAACCAATATAAACAAACCATAAACAAAATTAACCAGTACAATTATATAAACAATTAAACTAACAATATAAAAGGCACACATATATACAGCATATAACTACAAAATCTGCAAGAAGAGGAGTTCCACTGGATTTTCCGAACACAACCTGAATACAAAAATTGAAAAATATATAACACTACCTTTCAACCAGGAATGACTAAACCACATTAAAATTGAAGCAAGCATAAAATAATAATGGATTGTAAACAGGCCATGATTCAAACTATCTTAAAAGTTTAACCACGCACAGTCATACAAGGCTGATACTATAATTGTGGCCAAAGCATTTGGAGACAGCTCCAACAATCTGCATTGAGTATAGAAAATGCAACAAACAGCCAATTTGCCTTTGAAATTATAATAATGATTGCACTAGCTTATGTCGCTGTCACAAAGGTAGCTAACCACTACAACTTACTTATAGAAGTCCTTTCTGTCAAAGAAACGAAAACAAACAAAGTCCCCTAATGGATTATTCTGAAGACACTTGGGTTGGCAGACTACACAGCTCTGGACACAGACACCAGCCCTAGTTCCAATTGCCATGGTAGAATATCCACGACAGCTCCATAGATCAAGAAGCCAAAACCAACAATTCAGTAGAAGAAAGACACAATGCCTTCCAATCCACACTTAGGAGAACCCAACCTACACCTGATAAATTTACACAAAAAGAACAAATCTACTGACAACTATGAATGGAACAATCTGTACCCAAATTAAACCTAAAGTTTAAAGTTAGCAAACAAACTACATGTACAACATGATACAATGTAAAGTAAAACTCTTTATTAATCACAAATGAGTACAGTACCTCAATCATAAAACTAGTTTGAATATATTATACACATGTGGCAGGCATACACAGACAACACCCATTTGTATATATCTTCTTCCTTCTAGGTAGAGAACCCTTCATCAGCATTCTCCCCAGACACGAAGGTAGGTGCAAAAAGAGAGTGTAAACTTTGATGATTGTGTGACTAGAAGGCCACCCTCACTTCACTCATCAAGTAGGTTTTCCCTAGTTCAGCTTAGAGACCTCTAAATTAGACACTGATGAAGAATTTCTCTACTTAGCAGGCAGAAGATATATATAAAATGGAAATTGAGTGCGTATGTCTGCTGCATGTGTAAAATGTTTGCACTAATGGTATAAGAAAGAGGGATCCCTGGTCCTGACAAAAGCTGTGGACCATGGACAGGGCTACAGGATGAAATTGTTTACCCTGCAAGATGCAGGGGTAATTATCACTCCTAGGCATCACTCTAGTTTCCAACCATCTCATCACCTTCTATATAGAATAAAGGTAGCTCCTAGTTGATGTTCACCGAGAATTTTAGCTCCTATGCATCTTGGATCCCATACCCCAACCCTCATCCACAAGTGCTTCCTGTGAGCCCACAGACAACCTGCCTACCAATAGAGAATGCTTTGGTGAACAAGGATGGCCAATGATGGTGAGTGTGGGGCCATGACTTTCTTTCTTTTTTTAAATTGACTCCCAAAGTATAGTAGTAACCCTGAAACATTATGACCCTATATTGACTACAAAAACGTTCTGGGTCATAAAGGTTCTCAGTAATATGGAATATTTTCTGATGTTCACTCTTCATTATTATACATTTTCTCATTTTCCTTCTTGTGTTGTGTATTATAAGAGGGAGAACTCCAATGTAGACAGCCCTATTTTTCTCTCATTTCCCCCACTCCGGGAGAGTGGGGAGTGATAAGTAAGTACAGAAGTACACTCTGATGAGAGCCAAGGGTCCAGGACCTGGTGGGCACCTCTTGGCGATCATGACTCACACCAGTAGCTGGACCAGCAGCAAGACTCGGGCAGGTCCAGCTGGTGCTGGGCTCCTGGGCAATTGCAGGGAGGCCTCGTGAAGCTTTTTGGGTCCCTGTAGCTCACAAAGGAGGTCAAGATTCTGGGTTCAAGGCAAGCAGGTCTAGTATTGCTTCTCCTGAAAGTAGGGCAGTCATTCTCCTGAATCTTCCACAGATCTAGGCGTGTTCTGATGAGAGGTTCTGGGGTGCCATTTTTACCCCTGGTGTCAGTCTTTGTGTAGGAACAATCCCTGGCCTACTCCCAAACTAATTATGGTCAGTTCTTCATTCTTCCCTGGGTTTATCTCCAAACTGGCTAGGGAAACAAAGGTAATTGGAGGCCTAGTGTCGGGTTTTTGTATGTGTGCTGCAGGCAGTGTCCTTTGAAGAGTAATCAGGACAGGGCACAACTCCTCCCCAGCCAGCCTGTCAGGAAGACCCACTCCCTCTAAACCCGGGTTCATTTTGATACCAAGTCTGGAAGGAATACACAACACATAACAGGAGAGTTGTTCACAATCATGTGACCCTGAACACTGGCAGAAAGGCACTTTTGGTTTAGGCAGAAAAATGAGAACTGTCTAAAAGTGGAATTTTTTGATAAGTATCTCAAAATCTGACTTTACCAAAAAAGGGGATTTTAAATTACAATTCAGGTAAGTGGGGTAAGTATTTATCTGTTCCCAAACTGAATTTATCACTTACTAAGAGTAAACAGGTAACCCAGTTTTAGTCTATGGGAGAGAAAGCCATGCAACAGTGAAAAATTAGGATACCAGTTTTTCACTGTCAGGACATCTAAAACGTAAGTGGATGTGTCCTATTATTTAAATATGTTGCACCCTGCCCTATGAGCTGTTGTGGCCCACTTTACGGATGACTTATAAGAACTGAAAAGTAAGGCTTGGGTCTGGGAAAAGTATTATTTTGTCAAGTCAAAATGGCAGCTTAAAACTGCACTCTAGGCTGTAGTGGCAGGTCTGAGAAATAATTTACAGTGCTACTAGAGGGTGGGAAAATGAGTGTAGATGCCCACTAGTGGCATTTAATTTACAGACCTTGGGTACATATAGTGCCATATGCTATGGGCTTGTAAGTAAAGTGAATGCACCAATCAGGTGTATACCAATTGTACCAAGATATAGCACGTCTGTTGGTATAGGCTTAAGGTGTTTATTTATGTATTATTTTCTGTTTTGTGCTTGTCTCTTTTCATGTATTTGATAATTTATTTATTTTTCCCGTCTGCATTGTCCAATGTGATGGTACGATTTGTCATTATCTCTCATATGCCTGAAATCTTAATACATGTATATTTATGGTGTTTTTATTTATGTATGTGATATGTATGTGATATGTGTGTCTAAATTGTTCCAATGTGTATACTTAGGGGCTCATTAGGATGGCGGACGGAAGTGCCTCCGCAAACCCAGAGTATGCGGAACAAGCCTATTTTCCGTGCGCCCGTCGCGGACACTCCGTCCGCCAAATCAGGATACGAAATACGTGCCAAAATCCTTCCGCGGCGGTAGAACACGGTCCGCCGCACCACCACACCCAACCACGCGGCGGACGTAACCGTTCCAGAGACTCCGCCGTACGGACTGACGACTTGGACCGTCCTCCAAATCAAGATGGCGGAAAACACACATAAAAGCGCGGCGGAAAAACAACCTGCCTGAACACGGCGGATGCTCCACAGCGACCATACCCACCACGAGCCGCACGCCGACATGGACCCTGCACTACAGGCATACCCGATACTCTACGCGATCCAGTACGTCCTCGTCTTGGCCCACCATCGACGACGACGCAGGTAGGCAACAAAGCATTCGCTGTCTGGAGAGGAGTACCGGCAAGGGCGGTGACGTAGGGAGGGGGGAGTGACATGTCCCGAAATGCACATATGCCTGTGTACGGCAACGCCTCCAAGGGCCGTGACCCAGGTAGGGGAGAGTGACACGTAGCAGAACCCACCGCCCCCAAGAAAATACCAATCCACACCAGCATCACACACGCAAGAATGACTCTGACAAAGCACGACACATTAATCCCAATTTTATTTACGCAGATTCGGAGCAAAGTCACAGTCTAGGATGGAGCATGGCCATAGTGGACACCAGAGCAGGAACATCAGATGCAGTACATCAGTATGAGGATAGCAACAGGGCAGTGTGGCCACCAGAGCAGGTACATCAGAGGCAGTACATCAGTATGAGGATAGCAACAGAGCAGTGTGGACACCAGAGCAGGTACATCAGAGGCAGTACATCAGTATCAGAACAGCAACAGGGCAGTGTGGACACCAGAGCAGGTACATCAGAGCCAGTACATGAGAGGGGCCAAGTGCTCCAACAGTCCATTGCACAGAAAACGTCCATCAGAGGCAGCACATGAGAGGGGCTAAGGGCACCAACAGTCCTTTGCACTGAAAACGTCCATCACAGGCAGCACATGAGAGGGCACAATGCAGTTTCAGAACAGCAACAGGGCAGTGTGGACACCAGAGCAGGTACATCAGAGCCAGTACATGAGAGGGGCCAAGTGCTCCAACAGTCCATTGCACAGAAAACGTCCATCAGAGGCAGCACATGAGAGGGGCTAAGGGCACCAACAGTCCTTTGCACTGAAAACGTCCATCACAGGCAGCACATGAGAGGGCACAATGCAGTTTCAGAACAGCAACAGGGCAGTGTGGACACCAGAGCAGGTACATCAGAGCCAGTACATGAGAGGGGCCAAGTGCTCCAACAGTCCATTGCACAGAAAACGTCCATCAGAGGCAGCACATGAGAGGGGCTAAGGGCACCAACAGTCCTTTGCACTGAAAACGTCCATCACAGGCAGCACATGAGAGGGCACAATGCAGTTTCAGAACAGCAACAGGGCAGTGTGGACACCAGAGCAGGTACATCAGAGCCAGTACATCAGTATCAGAACAGCAACAGGGCAGTGTGGACACCAGAGCAGGTACATCAGAGCCAGTACATCAGTATCAGAACAGCAACAGGGCAGCAGCAGGGCAGTGTGGACACCAGAGCAGGTACATCAGATGCAGTACATCAGTATGAGGATAGCAACAGGGCAGTGTGGACACCAGAGCAGGTACATCAGAGCCAGTACATCAGTATGAGGATAGCAACAGGGCAGTGTGGACACCAGAGCAGGTACATCAGAGCCAGTACATCAGTATCAGAACAGCAACAGGGCAGTGTGGACACCAGAGCAGGTACATCAGAGGGCACAGTACAGCAACTTACAGCACTCTATCAGGTGGATTGCGTGAAGTACCCGCATCGGACACACTGACAGCACCAGAAACCGGAGTGTGACACACAGCCACAGATGTAGTGACTGACACGTGAGCCATAGACCCAGATACACTGCCAGCACCTGATACATGAGTGTGAGACACAGCCACAGACCGAGTGACTGACACATGGCCCATAGACCCAGATACACTGCCAGCACCTGATACAGGAGTGTGACACACAGCCACAGCCCGAGTGACTGACACATGGCCCATAGACCCAGATACACTGCCAGCACCTGATACAGGAGTGTGACACACTGCCACAGCCCGAGTGACTGACACATGGCCCATAGACCCAGATTCACTGCCAGCACCTGATACAGGAGTGTGACACACAGCCACAGCCCGAGTGACTGACACATGGCCCATAGACCCAGATACACTGCCAGCACCTGATACAGGAGTGTGAGACACAGCCACAGCCCGAGTGACTGACACATGGCCCATAGACCCAGATACACTGCCAGCACCTGATACAGGATATGTCTCGACTGATACCCTGCCACTAACAGACACATGCGAGTCAACTGCACCAGCGCCACTGTGACCACTGAAATGATGAGCCACAGGGCTGTATGGTCCAGGAGGCAGGGTGGCTCTGGGAGCGGGGGATAGTTGCAATTGGCCGACATCGGATTGGGCATGTGTCAATGCTGTGTGTCTACGCTTCTTTTGGACATGTGCCTGCACCCTGGACAGGACAGGACTCACAAGTCGACCGGACTGAGAAGCAATTTCACCCACCATGGGAGGTGCATGTGATGGGGGGTGAATGGTCTCTGGGGACGTGCTGGAGCCTGCTTGTCGTTTGCTGTGTGGCTGCCTTGTGGCCTCTGCAACATGTGTCATGGGGGATGCCACGACAGGGTCCACCTGCATCCGTCCCTGACGGGCCATGATGGGAGTGGAGGTAAGGGGTGACTCCACTGCGGAGTCTTCTGTATTCCGTTTCCCAGAAAACAGCTGTCTCAGAGCAACTATGGGTGATGTATGCCTGTCCCTGACAGCGCCACTGTTCATGGGCGAGTCCTTGGGCCTTGGATGTTCCATTTCCGTAGGAGTACTGTAGTCTGCGGACTTGCCCTGTTCCCTGGATGGTGCCCTCTTCCAGGCAGCAGACTTGTCGTCTGTGGTGTACATATCACCAGGACACCCCTTCTGCCCGTGTGTGTCCCTGCCCCTGGGACTGTCCGTGCTCCTCTTAGGTGCGTTTGTCTTGTGACTATTCTTCTCCCTGCCCTTGGGAGTGGCTCCTTCCTTCGTAGCCTCCCTGCCCTTGGGAGTGCCTACATCCTTCCTGCTTTCCCTGCCCTTGGGAGTGGCGCCTTCCTTCGTAGCCTCCCTGCCCTTGGGAGTGCCTACATCCTTCCTGCTTTCCCTGCCCTTGGGAGTGGCACCTTCCTTCGTAGCCTCCCTGCCCTTGGGAGTGCCTACATCCTTCCTGCTTTCCCTGCCCTTGGGAGTGGCACCTTCCTTCGTAGCCTCCCTGCCCTTGGGAGTGCCTACATCCTTCCTGCTTTCCCTGCCCTTGGGAGTGGCACCTTCCTTCGTAGTCTCCCTGCCCTTGGGAGTGCCTACATCCTTCCTGCTGTCCCTGCCCTTGGGAGTGGCTCCTACCTGCCTAGTCTCCCTGCCCTTGGGAGTGCCTACTTCCTTCCTGCTTTCCCTGGCCTTGGGAGTGGCTCCTTCCTTCCTAGTGTCCCTGGCACTGGGAGTATGCGAGCCCTCAAGAGATGTATTCGTCTTCTCACTGTCCTCGTACAGGGTAGTGTCAATGGAAGCGGGAGTGAGTCTTGGCCTGGTAGTACCTTGTGTGTGGGATGGCTGTGCAGCATGTGTAGCCATTACACCCAACCCCTCTTTTGCCTCACGTGTGTGTACTCCACTATATCTGACGTTGTCCTTGTGAACAGATTTACCTGACCTAGGGGATGGGGTCTGAGGCCTCCGTGCCTTGACGTGCTGGCTGACGCTGCTTCTAGTGCAATAACCTGTATTAGAGTCCAGGTCAGAAAATTCACTCCCCCCTGACACATCCAGAGTTGTAGATGGTGGAACAGAAGTACCACCCAGTCCATGCGACTGTGCAATGGCAGACGACACACTGTTAGACAATGACTGCAGTGTCCTGTGTACACCAGCCAGATCACCATGCATACCTTCCATGAATGCCACCACCTGCCCCAACTTCCTATCGTGGTCTTGGAAAGCATTAATCATATTGGTCTGGCCCACACACAGCTGTCGCAGCAGATCAACAGCCTCTGCACAAAGTGCATTTTGGGTCACCGAGGCTGGGGCAGCGGTGCCGACACCGAACGCCACTCTGCTCCCCCTACTCCTGCGTGCACGAACAGTACATGGTGCAGTTGGCGGCAGGGTGGGCCCTGTGTGCTGTGTCCCGACCGAAGGTGTTGGTTGCCCACTCCCAGTCTGTGACAACAGTGCTGACTCACCAACACTGTCGGAAGATGATGACGATGTTGTCTCCACATGCGAGTCCTCCGGGACGGTCCTGTCCCCCTCTCCGGCGCTGGCCCCTTCGGTGTCAGTCTGCGTGTGCGCGACGTCTGATCCGGATGCATTGCCTTCTGTAATCTCCGCCGTCTGTGGCTGAGTGCCCTCTGCCAAAGCTGAAATGCACAGGAAATGGGTGTAAGTAATGGGCACACACACGTACAGTACTGCTGCGGAATCCCTAAAGCCACTGATGACACTGTCCATCGATCCCCCAACCTGCACACAGCCCACCCCAAGCAGTCATCCTCACAGGAATTCTGTGGCGTTGGCCGTAATACATGTACAGCATGCACACTGGGCATGAGGAACTACATCAGCACACAAGTGTTGCCAAGGGGTGACGGAGCACTACAGCATGTGCATGACAACTGAACAGCTTAGCAGGTGGCGTCTCAACATGCCGCATCTGCAAGTGAAAAGTTAACTGTGGCAATGTCACCAACATGCCATTGGAAAGAGACTCACGATCGACGGAAGACCCTAATGTGTGTGGGCAACCATACATACATTGCACTCACAAGCAACATACACTGACAGTATGCTTACCGCCACGTTGCTGTTCATCCACACGCAACCGCTCGGACAGGTCAGGATGCGTCACAGCTATGATACGGTGCATGAGAGGGGTCATTGAGCGTCGGGCCAGACGTGTCGTCCTTGGAATCATGCCTAGTGTCACCTCCGCTACATTCTTGCTCAGTCTGGAAATGTCGTCCCAGCGTTTGTGGCAGTGTGTATGTCGTCTATTGGACACCCCCGCTGCTCGTACTTCACGTGCAATGCTCCTCCACACGTCCTTGCGAAGGTGCAGCTTTACCTACCATGATGCGAGACAAAAGGGTGGAAGTCAGGGGACAGTTGGCCAGTCACACAGATAGGAGCAACACATTACTCTCAGCAGCCATGCACATATCGATTCTTTAGTTGTTCACACATCACACCGCCAAGTTTCCCAGAGCCCAGGTGCCATATGACACCTCATGCACCACAACTCATCCCCCACAGCACTTACCACCTGTCCGGGTGCGCCGTACAGGCGTCCGTAGTTGCGTAGCACAGCGTCCACGAGGACATCCAGCTCCGCGGCGGTGAAGGGACGAGACCGGACCTCTTTGACTCCCGACATGGCAAGGTCACGGAGTATGGCACTAGAGCGGCAGTCGGTGGTCAGCTCCGCAGCAGCAGGTGGAGGTGATGGTCACAGGCAGCAGTCGGTGGTCAGCTCCACAGCAGCAGGTGGAGGTGATGATCACAGGCAGCAGTCGGTGGTCAGCTCCGCAGCAGCAGGTGGAGGTGATGGTCACAGGCAGCAGTCGGTGGTCATCGTAGAAAGTATGCTTTTGCACATCACACATATATAGGGCCCTGTGGCCATGTCAGTGGCATACGGCGCCAGCCATTGGTCCGCCGTGAGAGCGTGTTTGGAATTGGGCCAATGATTGGCCCTGGTGTTGCGGTGAACACCATACGGTACTTGCAATTGGCCAACCGTGGCCCATGTCCACACCTCCCATTGGCTGCACGTGCACAGACCGTCACGCTCACACACCGGCAAATGCACGTGCTAGACACCGGGACGGATGCATCATTTGCAACAAAGTTGTAACAGTGGCGCCACCATGGCGGGGCACGTATTCGGCGGGGGAGGTGGAGGCCAAAACATCCATATGCTGATGTCCATGCACATGGCAGTTCATGACCCCCCTTACAGTGACATTGCATCAGCCAGCCTACACCGGCCGGCCCAGCTCTACCCACTACCGCCGTGCCAGGCCCAGCCCATGACCGCCGTTGCGGCCGTGCCAACTACCGCCGCTTCAGGCCCCCTCCACTACCGCCGTGCCAGGCCCAGGCCATGACCGCCGTGGCAGGGCCGCCAGGGCACGGCGGTAGTGGAGGGGGCCTGAAGCGGCGGTATTTGGCACGGCCGCAACGGCGGTCATGGGCTGGGCCTGGCACGGCGGTAGTGGAGGGGGCCTGAAGCGGCGGTAGTTGGCACGGCCGCAACGGCGGTCATGGGCTGGGCCTGGCACGGCGGTAGTGGAGGGGGCCTGAAGCGGCGGTAGTTGGCACGGCCGCAACGGCGGTCATGGGCTGGGCCTGGCACGGCGGTAGTGGGTAGAGCTGGGCCGGCCGGTGTAGGCTGGCTGATGCAATGTCACTGTAAGGGGGGTCATGAACTGCCATGTGCATGGACATCAGCTAATGGATGTTTTGGCCTCCACCTCCCCCGCCGAATACGTGCCCCGCCATGGTGGCGCCACTGTTACAACTTTGTTGCAAATGATGCATCCGTCCCGGTGTCTAGCACGTGCACTTGCCGGTGTGTGAGCGTGACGGTCTGTGCACGTGCAGACAATTGGAATGTTGAACGCGGGCCGCGTGTGGCCAGACGTCAACAGCGGAAGCAGTGCACCGCCATGGCGGCGTCAATGAGTGCATGGGATGGCGCTGCCCCAGCGTTGGCCGGTGGGTTGGGCAGGGTGGCAGGGGCAGAAGTGGTGGTAGTAGTGGTGGTGGAGGTGGTGCTGGAGGCAGCTGTGCAGGTCCGAGTAGCCGGTGTTGTCGTGATGCCAGAGCCCGTTGTCGTTGTAGGTGCAGGTGTGACCTGCGTGCCAGAGGTCCCTGGCTGGCTGCTTGATCCGGCACCATCCTCTGCCCCGGAGGTGGCTGGACAATCGTCCCCTGAATGCTCAGAGTTTGGGGATGCTGGAGGCCTGGTGTCAATAGCAGCAGTCAGATTAGGATCCCCTGCAAAACAATAATGTGAGGATGAGTCATGTTGCCTATACGTGTACATTTATTTATGTTTGACATTCAGTCGGCATTGGCACACACCCCACCCAGCCACCACCACCCTCTCTATGGACATGGGGGCCTGTTGGGAGTTGTAGTTCCGACCCCTCACACACCCCACCCACACACCACCACCCTCTCTATGGACATGGGGGCCTGTTGGAAGTAGGACTAGTGACCCCTCACACACCCCACCCACCACCACCCCCCTCTCTATGGACATGGGGGCCTGTTGGGAGTTGTAGTTCCGACCCCTCACACACCCCACCCACACACCACCACCCTCTCTATGGACATGGGGGCCTGTTGGAAGTAGGACTAGTGACCCCTCACACACCCCACCCACACACAACCACCCTCTCTATGGACATGGGGGCCTGTTGGAAGTAGGACTAGTGACCCCTCACACACCCCACCCACCACCACCCCCCTCTCTATGGACATGGGGGCCTGTTGGGAGTTGTAGTTCCGACCCCTCACACACCCCACCCACACACCACCACCCTCTCTATGGACATGGGGGCCTGTTGGAAGTAGGACTAGTGACCCCTCACACACCCCACCCACCACCGCCACCCTCTCTATGGACATGGGGGCCTGTTGGAAGTAGGACTAGTGACCCCTCACACACCCCACCCACACACCACCACCCTCTCTATGGACATGGGGGCCTGTTGGAAGTAGGACTAGTGACCCCTCACACACCCCACCCACACACCACCACCCTCTCTATGGACATGGGGGCCTGTTGGAAGTAGGACTAGTGACCCCTCACACACCCCACCCACACACCACCACCCTCTCTATGGACATGGGGGCCTGTTGGGAGTTGTAGTTCCGACCCCTCACACACCCCACCCACCACCACCACCCTCTCTATGGACATGGGGGCCTGTTGGGAGTTGTAGTTCCGACCCCTCACACACCCCACCCACACACCACCACCCTCTCTATGGACATGGGGGCCTGTTGGGAGTTGTAGTTCCGACCCCTCACTCACCCCACCCACACACCACCACCCTCTCTATGGACATGGGGGCCTGTTGGAAGTAGGACTAGTGACCCCTCACACACCCCACCCACCACCACCACCCTCTCTATGGACATGGGGGCCTGTTGGAAGTAGGACTAGTGACCCCTCACACACCCCACCCACACACCACCACCCTCTCTATGGACATGGGGGCCTGTTGGGAGTTGTAGTTCCGACCCCTCACACACCCCACCCACCACCACCACCCTCTCTATGGACATGGGGGCCTGTTGGGAGTTGTAGTTCCGACCCCTCACACACCCCACCCACACACCACCACCCTCTCTATGGACATGGGGGCCTGTTGGAAGTAGGACTAGTGACCCCTCACACACCCCACCCACCACCACCACCCTCTCTATGGACATGGGGGCCTGTAGGAGTGCTTTAGAGGTTGGTGAGTATGTGGACTGCATGCAAGGCTGGGGTATGTGGGATGTGTCTTCAGAGTTGTGTGAGGCACACCGTGTTGTTGTGTTTGTGGTGGTTGGTTGGTACTTACCAGCCTCTTCTCCATCAGGAAGTCCATCGAGGGTCTCAGGGTGCAGGATGGCCAGCACCTTCTCCTCCCACTCGGTGTATGGTAGGGGCTCCGGGGGGGTTCCACCGCCTGTGTGGTTGGCCCGGAGGAAGTTCCTGGCTCTAATGGACTTCACCCGGGTCTTAAGGTCGTGCCACCGCCTCTGGATGTCAGCCTTGGTCCTCGGGACGCTCCCGGAGGCATTGACCCTGGTGACGATGCGGTCCCACAGGCTGTTCTTCCGAGCTATGCTCGTCTGCTGCACGAGGGATCCGAAGATGTGGGGTTCCACACGAATGATCTCATCCACCATTACCCTGAGCTCAGTGTCGGAGAATTTTGGATTCTTCTTGGGTGCCATGGTGCTCGGGGTGTGTGTTTGTGTGGAGTTCGGAGGTGCTGGTGTGTGGTGTTTGGGTATGGTGTGGTGGGTGTTTGTGTGCAGGGTGTGTTTGGGTGTGGGTTATGTGTATGAATTAAATAGTTTGCTGTTGGTCAAGTCAAGTCAAGTCAAGTGTTGTCTCCTGCTGGCAGCTATGCTGTGATGCAGAGGATTTCGGGAGTGGGTGGGAGTCAATTTATAGTCTGTGTGTTGGCCCTGTGTGAATGTTGATTGGCAGTCAGGTGATAGGTGGGTGTGTTGTCAGGTGTGGTCTATGCAGTTCTTGGGGGTGGGTAATTGTGTCTTGTGTTTGGTTTAGATGTGTCAGGTGGGTGGTCGTCCATTTTGCAGTGTTTGGTGATGGATTCTGTCGGTATGTATGCCATTGGTTTGACTGTAGGGATGTTGGACTTCCGCTGTGGTGCCCCGTTTCTCATTGCATTGCTACCGCCGCGGACGTGGATCGCGGTGGCTACCGGGGTACTTACGGAGTTATCCTAATTGCGGACCCGGAAAGTTCGCAGGTATCGCGGGGGAGGTTGTTGTTCTCCTGGTCATGTGCGTACGCGGCGGTCGGTGTTTTGTAGGTTCCGTCCGCATGCCGCGGACTCAGGTGTACTTCGACCGCCGCGGACGGGGATTGTTGTGCTCCGTCCGCCGCGGTCGGCGTTTCGGTCACATTTGATCCTAATCGCTAATGAGGTTTTTCCGCGGCCAGGTCCGGAGTATCTTGCCACCTTACACGGCGGACGGAGCACGTTTCCGTCCGCGATCCTAATCGACCCCTTAGTGTGTTTTTATATTTTGTACTTCTTTCAGCGCTGACGAAGTTCAAACGAACGATACGCGTTGGATGAAGTTTTAAAAAGATTGAAAATAAAGAATTTTGGACAAATTTGAAGCTCTTTTGTACTTTGCTTCTTGGTGCACCGTCCTTTTTTACTAAAAACGTTAATACACACGCTACAGAAAAGTTGAAGACCCTTCTCAAAAGTTGACTGGTCACCTTTCTGTTTGAAATTGCTGTATTAGGGTGCTGCATTGATACAAATTAGGTAAAATCTTTGCCCAGACAGTGATAGCTCGTGTAACAATGACAAAATACTGATGTAATACTTTCTTTCACAAAATGTGCTGCATTATGATGCATAATTTGCCTTTTCTTGATGCACAATTTAGTCAAACCTGTTTCATAATGTGGTCCTTCACTGCCACATAGTTCCAGTAGCCCTGATCATTGCATTGTTCCCAAAGGTGGGTGAACAGGATTTAATATATCGTAAAATACAGTAGGGAAAACTGTCTAGAAATATGAAAAGATGTATCACTGTGGAAGCTTGGGTTTTATATTTTCCTTTCTTTTAGTCTCTTACTTCCTCTTTTCCCTCCATGTTCACTTCTTTATGTGTGGGATGTGGTGAGTGATTCTTTTGTGGTTAATACATATTTAGTGAATGTGTGAAGTCTAGCTGTCGCTAGTACAGGATCAGCTATGGTTGAAGAATTATACTAGACTCATTACTGAAAATTACGAGTATTCCATCAGGGGCGGCTCTAGGCTCATGGCGGCCCTGGGCAGGGAGCGTAGGTAGGGGCCCCCGGAAGAGGGTGTCTGGGCGGGGCAGAGCCCCGCCCCCCATCCTGTGGAATGTGCTTGGAAGTGGAACAGAGCCGGAGGCCTCCAAATCCCTGCCAGGGGCCACCACGCAAATATGTATCCATCCTCAGAGGATTATTATATTAAGGATATATTGGTGTGGTGGCCCCTGGGGTTTGGTGGCCCTGTGCAGGTGCACAGCTTGCACATGCCTAAGGCCGCCCCTGATTCCATGTTTCATATGATATTCCACACGGTTTGTTGTGAGTAGTAAAGAGCAGAGATGATAACTGCAGAACACTGTGTGCCAAATGAGTTCATCAAAGTGCATCCATCAAAAATATACAAACATGTGTTGTTATGTATGTCGCACCGTTAAGGACATACAAACACAAGCTTTCGTCCATAAAATTTGATACTTTTATACATTGTGTGTTGTTGAAAAATAGTGCAGCCAAATTTGATGAGAGTAGTTCTTGGAGCACAAATTTACTAGCATGTGATCTAGCCCTGATCTCTTGACTGGGTGAGAGTATTCTGCTTAATTCAGAAACTCTGTCCATCACCACCCCTTGTTGTTAATTATTTTGTCCACCATAAGCGTGGAAGGGTATACTCAGATGTGAGTCCCTTGCTCATTGCACCATCAGGATTCAAGCAAGCCGGTCCGACGACGGCTGAAATGCCAGAAACCGGTCCCCGGAAGCTTGTTTCCTTCCCAGTGTAAGAATTGGCTTGGTAGTTTGGTTTGCCCTGTTCCCATCATGCACTGGGACAGGAACAGACTAATTTGCATATAGCCAGGTTCTGAGCTGGGATGGTGCAGTGAGCTAAAAAACGGTGTTGGATCTAGCCCTGATCTCTTGACTGGGTGAGAGTATTCTGCTTAATTCAGAAACTCTGTCCATCAACACCCCTTGTTGTTAATTATTTTGTCCACCATAAGCGTGGAAGGGTATACTCAGATGTGAGTCCCTTGCTCATTGTACCATCAGGATTTAAGCAAGCCGGGCCGACGACGGCTGAGATGCCAGAAACCGGTCCCCGGAAGCTTGTTTCCTTCCCAGTGTAAGAATTGGCTTGGTAGTTTGGTTTGCCCTGTTCCCATCATGCACTGGGACAGGAACAGACTAATTTGCATATAGCCAGGTTCTGAGCTGGGATGGTGCAGTGAGCTAAAAAACGGTGTTGGATCTAGCCCTGATCTCTTGACTGGGTGAGAGTATTCTGCTTAATTCAGAAACTCTGTCCATCACCACCCCTTGTTGTTAATTATTTTGTCCACCATAAGCGTGGAAGGGTATACTCAGATGTGAGTCCCTTGCTCATTGCACCATGAGGATTCAAGCAAGCCGGGCCGACGACGGCTGAAATGCCAGAAACCGGTCCCCGGAAGCTTGTTTCCTTCCCAGTGTAAGAATTGGCTTGGTAGTTTGGTTTGCCCTGTTCCCCTCATGCACTGGGACAGGAACAGACTAATTTGCATATAGCCAGGTTCTGAGCTGGGATGGTGCAGTGAGCTAAATAACGGTGTTGGATCTAGCCCTGATCTCTTGACTGGGTGAGAGTATTCTGCCTAATTCAGAAACTCTGTCCATCACCACCCCTTGTTGTTAATTATTGGCCCTGGGCAGGGAGCGTAGGTAGGGGCCCCCGGAAGAGGGTGTCCGGGCGGGGCGGAGCCCCGGCCCCCATCCTGTGGAATGTGTTTGGAAGTGGAACAGAGCCGGAGGCCTCCAAATCCCTGCCAGGGGCCGCCACGCAAATATGTATCCATCCTCAGAGGATTATTATATTAAGGATATATATTGGTGTGGTGGCCCCTGGGGTTTGGTGGCCCTGTGCAGGTGCACAGCTTGCACATGCCTAAGGCCGCCCCTGATTCCATGTTTCATATGATATTCCACACGGTTTGTTGTGAGTAGTAAAGAGCAGAGATGATCACTGCAGAACACTGTGTGCCAAATGAGTTCCTCACAGTGCATCAATCACAAATATATAAACATGTGTTGTTATGTATGTCGCACCGTTAAGGACATACAAACACAAGCTTTCGTCCATAAAATTTAATACTTTTATACATTGTGTGTTGTTGAAAAATAGTGCAGCCAAATTTGATGAGTGTAGTTCTTGGAGCACAAATTTACTAGCATGTGATGCTTTGTCACACATTTAATAACCTGCCAACACCCATCCTCTTCCGCAGACTATGACAATTCCCAAATCAGTGGTGAAACGTTCTGTAGTCAAAGGTGATCAATACAGACCTATAAGCATACACTCACAAACTCACACTCTTACTTAACTGCCAGATAACACGCTACTCCACAAAGTCCAGGTCTAAATCTAAGGATGCTGAAAATAGAGAGTATGAAAAACGTCAATGTAGCTTCTGTTATATCCAGGGCGATTCTGCAGATATTGGGTTTTTGCAACACAAATTCCACATATTTCATCATCTACAGGAGATTTTTTTAGATTTCAACAACAAACAAAGGTTTCCAGCGCAAATAGATCAAAGGTTATAAAAACATTGTGGCACACATGGTAGACAATTTAAAAAGATCAAATTGTCACTTTAAGTAGTTGAATAGTAATCTGGAATTAACAGGGATTAATATGGTTAAACCCTTGATCAGACTGTATTAGTGTCCCTAATTGATGGACTGGAGAAGGACTTTAATCGGCTTCATGAAAAAGTCCTCAAACATTTAAATGTAATTCTGAGTGGAAACATCCTACCAAAACCCAACCTCTTTCCTGAATTGCAATGACTCGTTAACTGGTGGAGCAATGTGTTGACATCATGTGATCAGTTTATCAGTCGCAGTGCACAGATTCAGGAGTATAAACCTAATAAAGTTTTGAGGGCGTTGAATGACCCACAATACCAGCCTCAGAATAATGTACTCATTTTATTTAATCAAATGTAATTTATGTCATATGAAGACTAGAGCTGGACTCATGAGGCTGCAGAGTGTTATGTGATGACGGCTCCAATTACTCCAAGAATGTATATGTGCATATGAGGACTGCAACCGGAAATATGATCTTGCAAGTGAAATCAACGAATGCCAATACTAATGGATGAGTCACGGTATGCTAATGTAACCCTTAAGACCTGCCACAGTGTTCGAGCACCGCAGTGAGACACACTACTCTTAACCAGTACCACTGGGATTCTGCAGTATTTTCGGCATAGTTAGGGAAATTT
Organism: Lissotriton vulgaris; assembly: GCF_964263255.1. Taxonomy (NCBI): domain Eukaryota; kingdom Metazoa; phylum Chordata; class Amphibia; order Caudata; family Salamandridae; genus Lissotriton; species Lissotriton vulgaris. The sequence continues at coordinate 799,730 of NW_028255105.1, forward strand.
GAGTAATAGCAGCAGTTGGTGGTTTTATCCAATCCCCATTGGATAAAAAAAAATAAACGTACCTTCTGTTCACCACTGCACGTCTCTTTCTCCGTCTTCTTCATCTGCACTGGCAGCACCGGAAACAGACTATCTGAGTCAATCACGATGCTGCCCGAGCAGCGTCATAATTGGTCTTAGCATCCTGTGTGGCCGTTCAGGCAGTGCCTGGCAGCCTGAACATGTTCTCTATCAGGCTGTGCATCACAGCCAGGTGGAGAACATGCTAAGTGCGCATGACTTTTTGTCCGGCCCAAAAGGGCCGGCCAAACAGTCATGCGCACTTAGGGGATGCAAACCTCTCCTCACTTTGCTCTGGCGAACTCAGCCTCGCTCCGACCTGGCTCCAGTCCCACACGGAAAGGTAAAACTATAGTAATGTCATGTTATTATCATTTTATTTTAATTATTACACTGCTCAAATAGCAGTGGAGCGACACTTCGAATGAGCCGCCACTGAGTAATAGTGCATCTTCAGCTGCATAATTTGCAATTTGACAACAAAAAAATTGTTTCTAGCACAACCTGATCAAAAATTACTAAAATGCTGCAATATGTGTTGCTGCACAGTGGAAGGCTTTTAACAAAAGTTGACTGCCCCCCTTTTAATAGCCTGTTGGTGTATTTGAGTGTTAAACTGTTACCAATACGGTGAAACCTTTTCTTAGACCGTGTTAATGTGCAATAAAAGACAAAATAGAGTAATACTGCCACAAACTGTGCCTCATAATGCTGCATGATTTGCCTTTCGTTGCTGCATAATTTAGTCAACCATGTCACATAATTTGGCCCACCCATACCGCATAATCCCAGTGACTCTGCTCTTACCCTACCGAATGCTACTCATTTGATTGGTCTGTTGTTTGAAAAGCTGAGCCAATCCCATGAGGGACCCCAATTTCTGCAGCACGGGCGTTAACCACCCAAACTGCCAATCGTTTCTCCTATTTAGTGTATTTCACATAAATCCAATTGTTCATCCTAATTAAGTGGACATTTTAAACACCGTTTTTAAAGAAAACGACAGCCTTAGTGTCGATGTCCGAAGGGCATTAGTACAGTCCGAGAACGCAGGGTACATACCTAACTCGATATAAAACGTGTGTCTTGCTTTAGTGGTGATATCTCGTATTTAATGATACAGAGGTGAGAGTACAGGGAGTTTGAGGTGTGTGAATGGCAAAGCAGAAGTGTTGGTCTACAGACCAAGACAGTTAGGGCCTTGTCATCTATCTATTTGGCAGACAAAGGATAAGAGTTTAGTAAAAATCAATAAAGAATGAACACAGTTTCCCATTCTTAGTGCCCTGTACATTTAAACGTGGAAAAGACACATTTCAGAGACAAATCAAAGCACTGCAAACGATACACGCAGATATTTAAGTCATTTTTATTTTAAAACGATTCTCAAAAGTGCACAGTACAGTTACTAGTTAATGATTAGAACACAAAATGGTACACAGAATTAAGAAGGGAGCATACAAGGACAATATGTGTCATTCCTTTTTGGGAATCAAATAATGTAAATGGTTGTGGTTCATCCCCACCCTCCAGGAAGTTTGTGTGATGCTACAATCCGTTGTATAATGTTTTCAATACATGAGTACGTGCTTGTAGCCGAGATACTAAGTATCCTCTGCTATAAAAGTCATCTTCCGCCATTTCTGTTTTTTATTGGGCAGCACGTTGCATGCTGGTATTTGTAAGGCCGTACCGACCCTGTTAACGAACAAACTACAGGTTCTGGACCCCAAAGTCCTGTTAGCTGAAAACTTGAACCGCAGCTGACAAAGTACGACTATAGTGACATGTTGTCATTTGGAAGATATGATTTTGATGTCGGTGGTCTGTAGGGCCTTGCCCAATCCCTCTATGTTAGTCCAAAACAGATTTTTTTTCACAAGAAAATCTTCAACAACAAAAAAGGCATTTTCAATTTAAGGCTACAACAACCTTTACTCCTGGTACATACAGGAATACATTTTTTTTAAAAGTTATCGACACCATTATATAAACAACGTACAGTCGATCGGTATACATTCTTATAAAGAACAATAACCATAGCTGCTCGGAGAACAGGACTACCAAGGGCGCCACACACTCTCAGCAGAGTGCAGAGTCCTGTTGCTAGCGGAAATGGGCTCTTGGACACATGGCAGGCTGCTGGGGTTTAAAAGCAGAGACACTGAACTTAGAGGAAAGTCCATATTCAGTTCATGTGTCTGTGCCCGCATGGGAGCCTGCCTGGGGGGCGTTTGTGCGCTGACCCCATCTCCAGACTGGGTCCCGGCCCTCTTGTCCTTTCCCGCGTCCTGCTCCTCCAGCCCCAGTCTGCTCGCAGCCGGATGGACCATGGATAAGGCCAGGGGGCTGTCTGTGGTCCTGAAGCTGGGGCTAGTTGGGGGCAGGACGCTGTCCGCGGTACTGATGCCCAGGCTAGCAGCGGGGAGGGCCCTGTGAGAGGCCATTCGGCTGGCGGAGGTCCTAAATCCAGGAGTGGCTGCGGAGAGTGTCCTCTGAGAGGCCAGTCCGTTGTCGGGGGTTATAAGGCTTGGACTGGTTGCAAGGAGGATTCTCTGAGAGGCCTGACCGCCGTCCGCGGTCCTGAAGACCGGGCCTGCTGCTGGAAGAGTCCTCCCGAGGTCCTGCAGCAAACGGAGATAAAGGGTCTCGCTGGCGTCCTCCGACCTCAGCAGGAACTGGCTGACGCCGTAAAGACAGCTCCGGAAGCCGGTCTGGTATTCAGCGCTCTTCAGCAAGGGTGCACCTGAGGAAAACAGGAAGAAGATAAGAGAATTTAATGCACGTAGAAATGTGGAGATTGAAAGTTGGGCTCTGCTAACAGTAACTAAATAGCTCATCTCATCTGTAAGGTCTCGTGGCATATTTTGGAAACTAAACGCCAATCGCAAATGGCGATAAATTCATTTGATTTCGATAAATTCATTTGATTTAACAGGTAATTGCGATACATGCAATACACATTTGGAATGATATATATATATAACAGCTTTGGGTAGGGGTACCGTCTCCTTTACAGTCTAGGCGGCTTTCAATGGGCTTCGTGATAAGGTAAACTTCTAAGAAGCTCACGTACACAGTTTCATTTCGGAAATAAATGCACCTATCATATTTTAAAGCAAATTTGTATTTAAAAACGCAAAAAAGTAATTGCACAAAATTATCACACAATGTTATTATTATTGTTGTTATTTGATAATAATAACAATTTAATAGCTGATATTTTTTTTTTTTTTTTTTTTTCAGGAACTCACCTTGGGCAGCGCTCTGGATGTTCTTCAAGTACTTCACAGTCAGCTCCAGAATATCAGCTTTTTCTAGTTTGCGTTTCCTGATCTAAAAAAAAAAGACCCAATGATTAGTCACATTTTTGATGAAAGAGAGTAGAGATAATCGGGAAAAGCATTCTGGAGAGCTGTACATCTGAGGCCTCCTCTGGCGGCAAATCTCAGCCTCCCCTGGACCTTTAGAATTGCGAACTTTAGTTAATTCCTTTCTAAGGGCACCGCCTCCCGCTTTTGAAGCCTAATTTGAGTGTTGGCTTTTTTTATGTGTTATTTCCCCATATTCAGCCAAACGCAGTGACCTCATCATACTTCTAGGGCCAGGGTTCCTGCTATCTACCGGAAGTGTTCTAAAGGGCAGCGAAACTCTGAATTACCCGACTTAAAACATACCATGTTCTGTTTTACGTGTCCTTGGAGCGCGCTATAATGAGGTAGCTGAGTTTGACTTTGCGTAAATTAGTTCACACGAAATGTGACCCGGCGTAATTTCGTTTTGCGCCGGTCCACAGCACTGAGAACAGTTTGGCGAGTGTTTGGTTTTTATAAAACTAATATCTGCTGTCAGAGTGTACAAAATACAAACATATTATACGCTTTGGGTGATAGTATAGCTAATTTCCTTAGCATAATTCGTAGAGTAAATTCAAAAGATGTTACGTGCAGGGTATACACTTGTAAAAAAACATTAAACCTCTGCATGTTGCTGAAAGTATCAAAAGACATAAGTTATATTGTTAACTCGACGTGTTTCTGGACTTACATTCTGAGAGTAGTGTTTTTCTAGAAGAGTTTTCAGCTGCTCGAGAGACACGTTGATCCGGGCCCTCCGCTTCTTTTCCATAAGAGGTTTCGAAATCTGAGGGAAAGACGGGCAGTTAGTTATCAAAACATATATGAGACAACCTGTGTCAGCTAACAGCATAAATGAGTGAGATATCTGGAGCTCACTGCCCCCCGCCAGTTCCAGACCCACTTTTTGTATAGACCCCTTTGCCTCATGTCAAACTCATTCTCATCTGCGGTCGGAAAAGCTGGCCTCACAGTGCTCGGTTCTACAAATGTATTTTTTTTTTTATTTGCGCCCTGATAAATCGATTCAACCTGTGACTGGAAACCTGGCACATTCTGACATCCAGAGTCTGACATGCTCTTTTCCTTGAAATTCCATGCATTCTCATTTTGAGTGACATTTCTGGCACAGTGCTGACTGCACGATCCAGCCCGCTTTTCTAGAGAGGCCGTGTTACATTTTTTTCGATCCTTGATGATAAATCTTACCCACCTTCCAAACCTGCTCCTAGCTCTCCATGTCGCCTTCGGCGAGTGGGATATCAGGCCTCCATAGCTCCCAGTTTCCCTCCAAGCCCACTTTCCACAGCGCCTCCTAAATGCTCATCCCCTTCAGAGAATGAGGCGCTCGCCTCCATCACTCCTCAGTTCCCGCCCAAACCCACCTTCTCAAGCGTGCTCCCGACACTATTCATAATACCCTTCTTAGAGTGTGCCACCTGGCCCCTGAGGCCCGAGTTCCCGCCCTGACCCACCTTCTTAAGCGCGCTCCCGACACTATTCATAATACCCTTCATTGAGTGTGCCACCTGGGCCCTGAGCCCCGAGTTCCCGCCCTGACCCACCTTCTTAAGCGCGCTCCCGACACTATTCATAATACCCTTCATTGAGTGTGCCACCTGGGCCCTGAGCCCCGAGTTCCCGCCCTGACCCACCTTCTTAAGCGCGCTCCCGACACTATTCATAATACCCTTCATTGAGTGTGCCACCTGGGCCCTGAGCCCCGAGTTCCCGCCCTGACCCACCTTCTTAAGCGCGCTCCCGACACTATTCATAATACCCTTCATTGAGTGTGCCACCTGGGCTCTGAACCCCGAGTTCCCGTCCTGACCCACCTTTCTGAAGCTGCACCGCTGGCTCTTCTCGGGCGCGTCGGCGCTGGTACCCATGGTCTGCGGGGGACAGTCGCGGTCACTGGCTGCTCTGAGTGAAGAATCTCCGAGTGAAGGAATGCGGGGCTTATATGTGGCGCTCGTTTTACATGTGAATGCAGCCTGTGCCCTGTGACCTGCCGCCTCTATAATACGGCACCAACAATAGCAGCCCATTCAGCCCCTTTGAGCATCTGCAAGGGAAGAAACTTTGTTCGCCCCTGAAAGCAGTGGCGGCTTTGACCAATCAGAAGCCAGGAGGATGCAGCGTACAAAATCTCCATTCAGATTGTTTAAGAGGGAATTCAATACAATGCCTATTGTGGCATTAGAACGTGCCCATCCACAGAGTGCAAGCACTATTCGCCCAGGAGCGATCTATCTTTCTATCGCATGGATCAGAGATACTTAGACACTGTGCATGCTATGTTTCAGTTTCAGTTGATTTATTTCCCAGTTTGATATCTTGCCAATAAGGGAAAACAAACATTTCATATTCGGTACATTTCTTACAAATTAATGATAAATCATCTTACTTAAATACCTAAATTATGGGGAAAATATGTTGTTCCTCAACACTATATGCATCTCTAACAGTATGCACATCGTACGGACAAATCCTTCAGAAACCCGCAAGCAGGTATTTACCTACAATATAACAATATCATTATTATGACTTTTTAAACATTACTTTCATTGAGCCCATATTACATTGCGCCCATAATAATTCTGACAGCAAAGGCATGTGCAAATTCTAATTATAAAAGATAAAAACAGTGATCGACAATCCAAGACATAACTTGTATTATATAATATACCACAACATTGGCAATTAAAATCTAATACTTAAAACGTCAATTCCTGAATAGGTAGACCATTCCTCCCCACTCCATGAGTATACATCTGTAACTATAGGCAGCTTTAATCAACTAGACGTTCGGAAATCATAGACAGGAATCTCCCTACGGTAAACAACAATATCATATTATTACACTTTGAAATCTCTGTCATTAAATTACTAACACGGCGGGCCTGTAAGATTCTTAAAACAGGGAGTAACAGACTTCTTATTTTAGCAAAACATGTGCACAATACAATTATATGCGGTAGGGACAATAGAGCAGATTGACAGAAGGGACAAATACCACTATCCGCCCCAACCTGTTTGACCAACTTCCACTTTATAAAGGCCGGGTCTGCCCCAGCTGGACTTTTAAGGCTCACTTCCTGATGTTACAGCTAAATTAGATCACACAAATATGGCGGGATAAACCCCCTGCAGTCCGCCTCCAATGGGTGTTGCAAGTTGTTTCTCTTCCCCAAATCATCTAAGTCGCCCTTCCTGGAACTCTGTTTTATCAGTAAATTTAATATTTGTTTCTGCTGTAATACAGATATATTTTGCAGATCAGACCTGGAGGGAATATCCAGAGAGACACCAGAAGCTTGAAGATTGGAGCCTTTTGGCCTGAATAATTCTCCTGTGAAGAAGATTTAATTATCTGCCCCAGGGAGCCCTCAGCCGACTTTAAAAGACCGGCCCAAAAATTAAAGGTCCGCTGCTTGTATTTGTACATTATATTAGTAAAGCCCAGCTCTAGCCTCAGGTCACTGATCACAGAGCTTCTAGGCAAGCCAAGCCACCTTTTCTGATATTTGTTCCAATGATCTGCCGCCACTTTATGTTCTTGGCTGACATAACATCACAACCGTACAGTTATACATTTACAATTTTTGCATTATAAGTCTCTCTTGATACTTCAACAGATTTGTGCCCCAAAGCAAGATCCAACCTATGCAAAGCATCTGCAATAGCCTTTAAGCGAGCTTTCTTGAAATCTGTATGAGCTTTAAAATTTAGATTATATCTAAAACAAACAACTACATATCTATAATATTTTACCACCTTCACATGATCACTACCCAGACACTGCTTGTGCCTGATGAGCTGCACGCTTCCCTTAGTTTTAGACATATTTAATTGCAGGTCGTTGGCCTTACTGCATCCTTAGAAAACATCGAGCTGCCTCTGGAGGCCAACCGGCTTAAGGTCCAAAAGCACAGTAGCATCAGTATAGAACAATGCTGAAATGGCCTCTAATACTAATTTTGGCAGAAATGACGATTCTATTTAAGCACTGTTATATCATCATTAATACAGATTGAGAACAGGTGCGGGGCCAAAATACACCCCTGCCTAAGGCCATTAGGAGTGACTATTTTTCTGGGCAAGGCTCCATTGCTCCCTAGTTTAACCCTTATCCATGAACCCTCATGTAACTGAATTATCAGCTTTAACCCCTTCCGTGCTCGCGCCCGGCAACGGCCGACGTGAGCACTACCTGCTGGGTGCTGCCAACGACCGTTGGCCGACACAGCCCGCCCACTCCATCGAACGCCCGCACCGTGGCAGAATGTTCGCTGCGGTAAAGGTGTTAAGGAGCCAGGCGGTCAATTCCATTTATGCATTTTTTCCCAAAGTAATGCTCTATTTATAGTGTCAAATGCTGTGGCAAACAGTGTTAACAACACTGTTTTTACAACAAAGTACCATTACAACACAGTCGTTACAACAACTGCATTGAAAGTACGCAATACCTTTACATCACAAGTCATTAGAATGACTTGCTGTAGGGGGCACTACGGTATTGGATATGAAATCCAACACCTTCCCTGTGGTTGCGCAAACTGGAATAGGAATAGTAAATAATACTATTCCTAAGTCCAGCGCACCCCATACAGCAAGTCGTTGTAATGACTTGTGTTGTAGGGTATTGTGTACTAACAACGCAGTTGTTGTAAGGATCGCGTTGTAAAGGTACACGTTGTAATAGCATGCAATGTAACATGCTATATTGAGTGCTGTTGACAAATCTATATATGACACATAGAGAGGCTGTTTCCTTTTGAAAGCTTATTCTTCATCCAAAAGATTTAAAATTAAACAGCCATTAGTTGCTGAACACCCTTTACGGAAACCAATTTGGATTTTGGTAGAACTCTGGCACAGATTACCCAATCTTCCAGTAAACCCAGCAGATGTTTCGCATACATTTTACTGGGAATGTCCATCAGGGTGATCATACGATAACTCAAGTGCAAGTCCGGCCCCCCTTTTTTATACAAAGGAACCCTAATAATCCCTGTCCAGGTTTCTGGTAAGTCATACCCACTTAGTATTTGCTCCAAACACCGGAGTCAGAACTTGGGCCCACAATCTGGGATTAAGTTTGATTATGTCTGATGAAAAGCCTTCAAGGTCATGAGCCTTAGAGCTTTTCAAGCCATGTATCACAGCCTCAATATGACTTATTGAGGGGAGCAAATTACTCTTCACTGACCCCTTCTCCAGAAAACAAGAATATGTGCTTCCCGTTTCCCTTCTATGTTCTTTTTTTAACTTATACAGATCAGATATATACCTGTCCCATGTTTCTTCAGAAACTGGCATTGTATCTATTTTTTTAGACAGCCCAAGAAAACCGTTGACTGTGTTCCAAAAGCCCTCTATTCTTCTTGTTCGAAGAAAGACAATTGCCTTTGTCCATACACTATCTTTTTCCTTCCACATTGTCTTATTTCTTTCCTAAAGTTCTTCCTATGTGTTTGATTAGGCACTCCCTATTAGCCCCACCTACGGTATGAGCCTCCCTTATGTTCTTATTTAATGTAGACCTTGCCTTCACCTTAGGCCAAAATATATATACCCTAGATATTCTACCTCTGGCAGCAAGGAAAACCCTGACCCATGCGCTTGTTACATCTAGATTAGATTAGATTATGGAAACCTGCTGTATCTAGGTGCCAACAAAAAAGGACGCCAAAAGCTACAATCTGTTCAGAACGCAGCAGCCCGTCTGGTTTTAATTCTGCCAAGGAAAGCCCCCTCGAAGAATGCACTAAAGACACTACATTGGTTACCCATCCAGAAACGAATCACATTTAAGGCACTGTGCATTGGGCATTGCATCTTGCAGGGCAGACGTCCATTGTACTTCAACGATCTTATGACTCCATATAAAACAGAAAGGCATCTGAGATCCACCGGGACCCATCTGGTGAAAGTCCCTGGGGGCACGTTCCTTTGGCTACTTGGCAGCAAAAAGCTGGAACTCCCTACCTTTGACCGTCCGTGAGGAACCATCAGAGAAACTCTTCTGGAAAAAATTAAAAACGTGGCTGTTCATCCAATAGTAAGAAGTAGTACATGAATCTGTGAGGCACCACTTCCCGAAGTTGGCAGAAATTTTAAAATAGCACGGGAACACACCAGTGGGTGTAACCAGGCGCTCTACAAATGCAGAAACAAATAAATAAGTAAATACTCAGTCACAATTGGGACCCATAATCGTAGCGTCCTTAAAAGAGACAATTAGGTTTTCATAGTTCTTTACGATGATGGACTGAGGCGTTTGACTGATCTGAGATTTCAAAAACTCTACTATACCATTTATAGCATGATGTTTTAATTTAGCTGCCCATACTAACCTACGCTCATTCCTACAGTATATTGGCTGACTGTTCTACCAATGTTCTTTTAAATATGCACGACTATGCAGTGAGAGCAAGAGTGGTTTCTGGTCTCTACCTGCAGGATCACCTATTGCCTGGTCCTTTACTATGCCAACATTTTCAGAGGAGATTATAGCATAGTCAATCAGTGTAGCCACCCTCCCATTGCCAAAAGTGAACTGAGCCAGGGTCACCTACATATCTACCTAAAATGATAGTCATTCAGTCTATCTGATTGCCTACCAATCCCGTCCTCCCGCTGGCAAGGCAAGACCTGGCACGGAATCCCCAAAGCATTTACTTTATCCAATTATAACTCATCCTTCGGGGAAGCAGGGGTAATCTTCACATTACAATCGCCCACCAATACGATCGGCACATTAGGAAAGGTCAGGTAACTATATCCATTAATACTGCCAGCTCTATTAACAGTTTTTTTTAACTTTGTTTCAGGGGAAGTATGTGTTAATAAATCTGGACAACCATTTTCCCTCTCTTTATCCTACTTTTTTAGTGACAACCTGGATACTGACATTGTAAACTAATTAGTAAATTCCTTGAATATAATGGCTCCAGTAACTTTACAATTTACACATAACATAACATCTAAGCCCCCCGCAGGGAGACCAAATTGCCCCTTATCTGCTTTAACACTTAAAACTCAATAATCACTCAGCACCACATCCTACAATTCCCACGTTTCTTGCAATGTAATAATCATGACATCTTTATCGTCTATAAGAGACGAAAGTGATTCAAAGTTCATTTTCAATTCATCCATATTCCAGGACAGTAAATTAAATCCAAAGTCACCAGGATCTGCAAAATAGGGGCCTTGAAATCACCTTTTCTGAATTAATTGTTCTCACAACCCAATTCCAATCATTGTCGTGCTTTTCTGATAGTACTTCACAGTGAGTAAAGATGTGCCTCCCCTTCTCTGATTAAACTATACATATCCTATCAGACCCAGCAACCTCATAGCCCCCAAATCCCGATAATTGGAGATCATGATTGGGCTGATTATATTGTGCCCCATTGAGCTCATCAAAAGCTTTCTCGCTGGTTGGCAGCCCGCTATTTATGGAGGCCGGTGGGTGAATGAATTATGGATATCAAAGTCTGTTCAAACTAGCTTGTCAATAGAGTTCAGAACTTCATCTGCCACCATTTTGGAGTAAAAATGGACCGATACCTGTGGCCAAGAAGCAGCTATGGTATGGGCTTTGGGTAGAACAACCAGGGCAATGTCTTTCAAGGACATTTTGGCTAACTGAGGGATCGATTTAAAAAAGGAAATAAGATGCAAGATCTATTTAGGACACATTCTAAATCAGGGTCATCAAAAATGTCAACCAACTGAAGAACCCAATCATCTGCCTCTTAGGGGTTAAAGGTTTACCATACCCCAACGATGATTGACCTCCAGCCTAATAATCTCTGCTCCAACAGCCGCAGGGAGTATGATTTGATCATATAAGGATGCTGATATATCCTGGCCCATCTGCATAGGCTTATGGACAGGGACACTATTCACTGTTAATAAATCAGAACATGTCTTGGGTACTTGACCATGGCCAGGGATATCTGTAAGGATGTTCTCCAATGGTGCCCTCATTACAGATTTACTTTCCCCGGGGCAAGCCTGGATTTCCTGGCTTTCGCCCATTATTTCTGCAGATTCCTTCATTTAATCAGGCCTAAACCTGAGCGCTCAACTTGCTTTTTTTGTTATTCTGCACTTCCGTTTTTTCTTGGGTTTGATTGTAATCCCTGCCTTCAATAACTTTATTTTATTTTAGAATAACGGAAACATCTTTTCCTCTGAAGCCACGTCATCCTCTGCCCCCATCTATTTTTCTCTGATTGAATTACACAAATGGAGTCATCAAGTCCATTGAAACCAGGTTGTGGTACCTCGGAGGGGACTACCGCCAAAGACGCAACATCCCTCAGATTAGGCTGTATTGCTACATCACGCATAGCCAGTGCAGTAGTACATTTGCTCTTTTCTTCTGCCAGGGCCGCAGCCATGGAAACACAACTGATCACAATATCTCAAATTTCTTTCTCATGAAATTGTCCTTATTCCTTTTCTACCTTATCTCAAAAATAAATTATAATAACACCAAGATAGTATCAACATTCTGATCAATGTCTCACAAAAGTTGGGCCAGAATTTGGACAATAGATTCCAATATTTTGTTTATTGTCGTCATCCAATTGGAATTAATAGTGACTTGTTCCCCTTGAGGAAGGTTTCTATTTTGGACCCCTGGGGGGATATCTATTTGTGAGTCAGAGATTTCAACCAGCCTTTTATTAAGTTGCAAAGAGCTCTCCTCCAGCAGTGATGATAAATCGATTAAATATGGAAGAGAATGTCTACTTAATTTAGTCTTCCCTTGGGATCCACTTTGTACCTCATCCTCAAGAGCTACACAGGGGCTTGACAACCGATTTGAGTCCCACAGACACACAGAATTAGAGAACATGGATGATAGGGGCATATACATTTTATCCTACCCATCCTCTTCTCTCTAGGTTCTCCAAGATGGATTTATCACTAAGTTAGTTCATGAAGGAACTATGTATCCTCTCTCTAACCGGGTAGTCAGCTGCCCTTGAGCAACCAGCCACTTATTTCACCAACGGGGCTCCCACCATGCCAGGCCACTCATTATTTACCTTCTAATCAAGAGCGTTTATTGCCAGGTTAAAATGAGGGCAAGGGGAATCTAACAAGATATTCTCTAAAGGCTCTTGTTCTGAGCCTTGCTCAGATGACTCCTACATGCTATCCTTATTATACGCTTGACATGTGTCTGCATTGCAATGCACTTCAGCAGTCACCACAAGCTCAGCCTTTTTCCACAGGACATCACCTGCCAGCAAATTCCTGCTATCACCCGCAGAGACCTCGCCACTGAGGATCCTTTTGGTAGGAGAGGCACCTGATTGAAACAGTAGATGCATCTGTTGTGGAACCTTTTTTAACCCATTGTCCCCCGTGGTTGACTTGGGTGACTTGGGTCCCACCCATGAGTAACAGTTTGTGTAAGGTCCCCTTTCCTCAGCTTGAGTTGCAAAAATGGTAATGAGTTATTCCGGACCCCTATAATATTACAACTCCTAATTCATTCTTTCCATCTGACAATTTGCAAATTCAGAACTCGTAATGGGCTAGTTTCACTGTGAGAAACTGGGACGCAACTGGGATGAGTACTGGGGTGAGCACTGAGCTGAACACAGAAAACATCAACATGTCCATCATCATCCTCCATCCGACATTGGACAACCCCTGATGCACTTTCAATGTTAAGTCCTGAGTTGCAACAGCATCTTGCGCATTCAGATTATTTTCACCATGCAGACAAGCTGACCAAGATTGTGAATAGCAGAATATTAGGCTGAAATCACTTCCGTAATGCATTAAAATGTATTAAAATCACAACCAATCAGCTAACTCTGAGCTAATACCTCCCACAATAAGTCAGGTCCAAAATAACTGGTGCCAGACTTTGAGCGGCACTTCTGAACCGCTCATCTCAGTATGCAACGTAATATAGCTTTTTCTAATACTGCAGTTTATTAAAAAGTTTAAACAGATTCAGTAGACCTCAATGGGCAGCCAAAATGTTGAGCAAACAGGACCATATACAAGAGGAACATGACGGCACAAGCTGGCCCGGCCTAACGCTGGCTGCTTCGTACCTCTTGACAACCTTCCTCCAAGACTAAGGGCCAGATGTAGGTGGCCGAAAATAGCCATTTACGGATCGATAATGGCCGAATTCGGCCGTTACCGACCGGTAAATGGCCATTGACATGTAGGGGCCCTTAAATTTTGCATTTTCGGTAATTTTACCGAATCAGTAATTTTACCGAAAATGCAAGATTGAAATGTGGGTAGCCAATTTTCCATTGGCACATGGCTTTCAGAATCGGTATTTTACCATGGAATACAAATCCATGGTAAAATACCGATTCCTGTGTACATGCACATCTGTGCATGTACACATGTGCCATGTGACAGACAGACGTGCCCTTAGGGCATGTCTGTGTGCCATATTGCACACATGCCCGTTTTGGGGGTGCTAGAGGGTGTCAAAGTGACACCCCCTGCACCCTTGACAAATTCGGTATTTACCGATTCGGTAAATACCGAATCGGTATTTGAATTGAATCCTATGGGCTTCAAGGCCCATAGGATTCAATAGCAAATACCGATTCAGTATTTACCGAATCGGTAAATACCGAATTTTTAAGGAATCGGTAAAAAATCCAGATGTTGGTACCTACATCCCATTTACCGATTTTGAAATACCGAATCGGTAAAATTCGGTAATATTCGGTATTTCAAAATCGGTAAATGTGATTTACCTACATCTGGCCCTTAGACTGGTTCCAGGCACAATGACGAAACGTCCAGCTGGGAAACAATCGGACTGGGGAGGTCATTGTGCCTGGGACCAGTCTAGGTACAAATACAACACAGTTGATAAGGAACCAGTAAAATAATTGTCTTCTCTGCATTGAAAGTCATGGTAACAGCAAAGAAGAGGAGTTCTTTATAGTGCATATCATAATACGGTGAGCATCCTGAATATTGACACCAGAATATCGATGAGGCACAACGTAGAGGAAAGAAAATCGAGAAAAATGTCATATTAAACCACTCATGACATGGTCAGCGACATCACTGATGACATTTCAAATGACATCACTGATGACATCATCCAGTGACTGTCAGTGTTTTTAAAATGTTTTATGAGTGTTAAATATGTATACCAAGGTGTATTGATGAATCAATGGGTGTATGAGTGAATGTATGGATGATTCAGTGGGTGACTACCTGTATAAGTGAGTGATTAGGTGTTTCAGTGAATCTATGGGTGAGCGACTAGGTTTTGAGAATGTCTGTATCAGCCTGTCAGATGGTGCCTAAGTGGCTGTATGGGTTGGTGAGTGGGTACATGAGTGGTTGTATGGGTGTTTGATTGGTTATCAGAGTATCTGTATGGGTGTATGAGTGTCTGTGTGGGTGGGTGAGAGGGTGTATGACTGCCTGCATGGATGAGTCAGTGGGTGAGTCAGTGGCTGTATGGGTTAGTGAGTGTGACTGAGTGTGTGTATGGCTGTGTTTGTATGAGTGAATTGATGTGTCAGTGGCATATGGGTGAGTAACTGGATATGTGAAAGGCAGTATAGGTGAGTGTTGGAGTATATGAGTGACTGTATGTGTGAGTGAGGGATTGTAATAGTGGCTGTATAGTTGAGTGTGTGCTTGTGTGAGTGACTGTGTAGGTTAGTAAATATGTGTTAGTATCTGTACGAATAAGTGAGTGGGTGTGTATATAACTGTATAGATGAGTAAATTTATTGCTGTGGGATTGACTCTATAGGTGAGTGAGTAGGTGTGTGAGTAGCTCTATGAGTGACTGGCAGTGTGTGAGTGGCTGTATGGTTATATGAGTGGATATATTAGAGGCTCGATTAATGAGTGAGTTGGTGTATGAGTTGGTGTATGGGTAACTGAGTGGATGTGTGTTTATACCTATGAATCAGTGAGTTGGTGTGCAAGTACCTGTAGGGGTGTGTCAATGGTTTTGAGAATGTTAGTGTGGAAGTTGGAGTGGGTGTATGAAAGGTTATATAAGGGTCTGAGTGGGTGCATCAGAGATTCTTAGGATAATGTCATCAGTGATGTCATTTGAGATGTCATCAGTGAAGTCACTGACCATGTCATGAGTGATGTAATATGTGAGGTCATAGGTTAAAAAGGTTTATTAGTGTTAAATATATATATTAATGTGTATTGGTGAATCAGTGGGTGTATGGGTAGCTGTATGGCTGACTGAGTGGGAGTATAACTGACTGTATAAGTGAGTGATTAGGTGTCTCAGTGAATGTTTGGGTGAGTGACTGGTTGTAAGAATGTGTGCATCTGTCTGTCAGTTGATGTCCAAGTGGGTGTATGTGTGTGTTAGTGAGTACAAGAATGGCTATATGGGTAATTGATTGGTTGTCTGACTACCTCTATGGTTGTCTGTGTGTGTGAGTTAGGAGGTGTGTGACTGCCTGTATAGATGAGTGAGTGGGTGAGTCAGTGGCTGTATAAGGTAGTGAGTGCATGTGTGAGAAGCACTATGGGTGAGCGAGTGTCTGTTTGGCTGTGTTGGTGATTGAGTGCTTGTGTCAGTATGGGTGAGTAACTGGGTATGTGAAAGGCAGAATAGGCGAGTGATAGGGTATATGAGTGACATTATGCATAAGTGTGTGAGTAGTTCTATGGGTGACTCACTCAGTGTGTCAGTATTTGCATGGGTGTATACGTGGATATGTCAATGGCTTTATTAGTAAGTGAGGGGGAATATGAGTGGCTGTATGAGTGAGCAAGTGAATGTGGAGGAATTTGCAAAATTGCCTTTCGCAAACTTCTGCGAAACGGCAAAAAATCTCCGCAAACACAAGGAATTTCGCGTGTTTGTGGAGATTTTCGGGGGCGGGGCTTCTTTGCGAGTTCATAGTGCATTTCCTACACTACAGCTGTGTAAAGGGCCAGAAGAGTTACCTCTCCAGTGACCATGTATGTGTAACTTTGCCATCGCTCCGAAAGGCGCCGGGGTCCCTTGAGAGAACTGTCCATCATAGTGGGTAAAGTGCGGGAAGATGGTGCACACTGCTAGTGTGTGGGGCAGGGCCAAACGGGCGGGCTTCTATGCGAGTTCACATGCCTCTTGTGTTTATAAAAGGTCAGACACCAATCAGAGCAGCAGATGAGGAGAAAGAAGCTCCTAGTCACAGGAACTGCATGGGGATTGCGCTCCTGCAAGTCAAGGATGCAAAGGCCTCCATCAAGCATCACAGCTAATTTTCGATGGTAGATATGGGGAGAAAGCACACCTGCCCAGCCTCGACAAAGCT
The DNA here is from genome assembly GCF_964263255.1 of Lissotriton vulgaris. Taxonomy (NCBI): domain Eukaryota; kingdom Metazoa; phylum Chordata; class Amphibia; order Caudata; family Salamandridae; genus Lissotriton; species Lissotriton vulgaris. Next base: position 816,456 of record NW_028255105.1, read on the forward strand.
CACCATTTTTTGGGCTGATTATTGAGTTACTGAATTTGAGCTTCAGCTCGGGAACCTGTAAGTGCTTCCTGTTGAGGTTTAATTTTTGTGACAAGAGCATCGTGCCAGAATGAATCCTGCCCTGCATATTTATCTGAGAAGACGTCACCGTTTTCTGCGATACCTCTACTCAACTGGGGTACTTCCTACTGGCTAATCAGTAAGTGCTACCTCGTTGGGGAAATATATAGTGCTTTTCCTACACTACAGCTGTGTAAAGGGCCAGAAGAGTTGTCTCCAGTGACCATGTTTGTGTAACTTTGCCATTGCGCTGAAGGGCGCCAGAGTCCCTTGAGTGAGCTGTCCTTCCTAGTGAGTAAAGGGCGGGAAGACGGTGAACACTGCTAGTGTGTGGGGCTGGGCCAAACGGGCGGGCTTCTATGCAAGTTCACATGCCTCTCGTGTTTATAAAAGGTCAGAGACCGATCAGAGCAGCAGAAGAGGAGAAAGAAGCTCTTGGTCACAGGAACTGCACGGGGATTGCGCTTGTGAAAGTCAATGATGCAAAGGCCTCCATCAAGCATCACAGCTAATTTTCGACGGTAGATATGGGGAGAAAGCACACCTGCCATGCCTCAACAAAGCTCACAATTATTTTGGGCTGATTAATGAGTTACTGAATTTGAGCTTCAACTCGGGTGCCTGCTTTATTTATATCTGTAAGTGCTTCCTGTTGAGCTTTAATTTTTGTGACAGGAGCACTGTGCCAGAAAGAATCCTGCCCTGCATATTTATCCAAAAAGACGCCACCGTTGCATTACAATTCTGTTCCGCCGCAGACCGCGGAAGTTTTTATACTTTCGGATTCCACGCAGAACGCAAAAATGCTGAAATTTCTCAAATTCCGCGAGCGGAACTGAAATTGCCGCCCACAGCTAGTGTAGCTCTATGAATCCATGAATGGGTGTGTAACTACTGGTATGGCTCTGTGGATGGGTGTGTGAATGGTTGTGTGGGAGTGGCAGTGGGTGTATAAAAGATTCTATAGGGGTGTGAGTGGGTGTGTCAGAGATGCTGTGGATGATGTAATCACTGATGTAATCAGTGATGTCATTTGAGATGTCATCACTGATGGCATCAGTGATATCACTGACCATGTCATGAGTGATTTAAGATGTGAAGTGTAGGAAGCCAGGTTTCTGTTGCAGTAACCCCCCCACACTTTTTGCCAGATTTCTGATGCACTTTGACTTGATGTGCCCTGGGTCCCTGCCAATCAGGTTCCCAGTGCCTGTGTTCTTTCCCAAAACCTTTGTACCCCAAATTGGCACCTCTCTGGCTACATGTAAGTCCCTTGTAAAAGGTACTACGGGTACCAAGAGCACTGTGACCAGGAAAGGCCACTAAGGGCTGGAGCACATATTGTGCTACCATTAGAGACCCCAAACCTTAACACACACACTGACATTGCAGGCTGTGTATTTTGGTGCAGAGAAGAGTGAAAAATTGAGATGGCACACATTCTTGTGTGCCATGCCTTCAATCCAATGCCTATGGTATAGGTAAGACACGCCTCTAGCTGGGTGCAGTATACCACTGGTGAGGATACAGTTGCATGAGCACTGTACCCCTACGGTGTCTAAGTCAATTCTTAGACATTGTAGATGCAGTAAAGCCATAAAGAGTATATGCTCTGGGAGTTTGTCATTAGGAACTCAAAAGCACCATAATGGCTTTACTGAATTCTGGGAAGTTTGATAGCAAACTTCTCAGCATAATAACCCTCACTGATGCAAGTGTGGGATTTAATATAAAATGCACTCAGAGGGTATCTTAGAGATGCCTCCTGAAAAATGACCAGCCTCTGGTGGGTTCACTGACTGGTACACACCAGCCTGACACCACGAGCCATATTTCTGGACCCCTGGGGAAGGAGCCTTCGCTCCCTGCGCCCAGAAACAAAGCCTTTCCTGGGCCGAGGTGGTCACACCTTCCCCAGACCAGGAAGAGCCATCTGTGACAGGGGAGCTTCAAAGGCCTCACTGCCTTTGTAACACAACCCCCAGCCTCTCCTGCTATCAGGAACAGCCCCCCCTTTATGTATCCCCTCCTTTTTGGTGGAAAGACAGGTGGAAAAAATTAGCCCATCCCAGAAGGTGTGCCCACCCTATGCCAACCCCACCCCTCAGGTGGAGGAGGCAAGGTGAAGCCCACTCTTAGGCACTCTCCAATCAGGATTAGGGATTGTGTCCACTCCCCCATGTGGGGTGAGCAAACCAAGGGAGTTGTCACCCTAAGGAGACCCCTAAAACACCCCTAAATACAGTATTTAGGGTCAGCTCTGAACCAAGACAGATTTCCGCAACCTACAAAGAGGAGGGGTGAAAGAAGAATCCCAGCAGAGGAGACTGCAGAGAAGATCTCACTTGACCCCAGCCCTACTGGCCTGTCTGCAGTTTCCAGAGATCCTGTATCAAAAGTCACCTTGTCCTGCAGCTAGAGACCTCCCGAACCCCTGGGAGAACTGACTCCCTTCAACAAAGACCAGATCTCCTGTGAAGAGAACCTCTGTTCTGAAGAAAAAACCTAGAAAGACTTTGAGCCTGCTGAGGACAAAGAAACCCGAAGCCTGGAAACACCACTGCACCCGATGCCTACGGCCTGAGTCCGAGTGGCCCACTGGTCCCAGTGAGGTCCCCAGTGCTCCAGAGTCTGAGTCCACCCTGGGTTGACCCCTCCAGGATTTACCTGAAACCGAGGTGCATCTATGTCCCCAAGCCCTCCAACTTAAATGCCCAGCTGTTGGTTCCTTTGGAAGTCTTCCTGGGCTGAGCCTGCAGCCAAAATCCAAACCCGGCAACTTCCATTGAAAACAACAGGGCATCCAATGACAAATCAGCACTCTGCACCCTTCCACCCCTGCGCCGCTGTGTGTGTACGTTGTGTGCTAACTCGGATCTCCCTTTGCCCTGAGTTAAACCCTAGGAACTTTGCTCCCACAACCTTGTGACCTGCTCATGAACAGTCACCAACGGATGTATGACGTTACAACGCATACTTTAACAACGCATCCCATTACAACGCAATTTTTACAATGCAGGATCCTTTACAACGAATGCCTTTACAGCGCATGACATTACACAGCAGATGCTATTACAACTAACCCTGGGCGGAGTTTGCGGAGTGGGGCTTCGCGGAGCTACGCGAAGTGGGCGAGAAACTACGCCCACCTCCGCACTCCGCGTAGCCCCACTCCGCAAACACCACTGGCCGCCAGCCCCGCCACCCGCCTCCCTCCCGCCCTCCCTAAATACTTTGAAATAAAGGAATAAAATAATTTAAAAAGCACTTACCTTGCCGCCGCTGCCCGCCGCGTCCCTGGGGCTCGCGATCTTCCGTCTTCTTTACTAATGCGCATGCGCGGGCGGCCGCGCATGCGCATTTTCTCGTGAAAATGCGCATGCGCGGCCGCCCGCGCATGCGCATTAGTAAAGCGGACGGAAGACGGAAGATAGTGAGCCCCGGGGACGCGGCGGGCAACGGCGGCAAGGTAAGTGCTTTTTAAATTATTTTATTCCTTTATTTCAAAGTATTTAGGGAGGGCGGGAGGGAGGCGGGTGGCGGCCAGCTACGCTCCGTCTGCGGAGCGTGCGTAGTGCCGCCTGGCTCCGCCAGCTCCGCAAAATGCGGAGTAGGCGGCACTACGCACACTCCGTGCACGGAGCGTAGCTGGCCGCCCACCGTTAATTACAACGCATGCCATTACAACGTAAGTATAGGTAAGTATATTATTTTTTTTTAAATGTAAATAATAAATATTTAATGAATTTTATTTATTAAATTAATTTTTCATTAATATATTTGTAAATATATATATATATATATATATATATATATATATATATATATATATATATATATATATATATTTGTTTTTTTAAAATAGTATAGGTGTTTTTAAATAATATTCTAACTCCAGGGGGGTGTAATAGTAGGGTAAGTGCTGGATAGTGTAGGGGTAAAAATTACTTTATTTTTAAAGAACTTTTTTTAATAAATATTAAAATTTCTTAAAATATTTTTTTAAATTTATTTAAAGTATTTTTTTAAAAACTGAACCCTTAAAATACCCCTGTACCCCATAACCGAAACCTAGCCCTGAACCCTAAAAATACACCTGTGCCCCAAAACCCAAACCCAGCCCTGAACCCTAAAAATACCCCTGTACCCCAAAACCCAAACCTAGCCCTGAACCCTAAAAATACCCCTGTACCCCAAAACCCAAACCTAGCCCTGAACCCTAAAAATACCCCTGTACCCCAAAACCCAAACCTAGCCCTGAACCCTAAAAGTACCCCTGTACCCCAAAACCCAAACCTAGCCCTGAACCCTAAAAATACCCCTGTACCCCATAACCCAAACCTAGCCCTGAACCCTAAAAATACCCCAAACCTAGCCCTGAACCCTAAAAACACCCCTGTACCCCATAACCCAAACCTAGCCCTGAACCCTAAAAATACCCCTGTACCCCAAAACCCAAACCTAGCCCTGAACCCTAAAAATACCCCTGTACCCCAAAACCCAAACCTAGCCCTGAACCCTAAATATACCCCTGTACCCCATAACCCAAACCTAGCCCTGAACCCTAAAAATAACCCAAACCTAGCCCTGAACCCCCCAAAAATTACTTAAATTAATTATTATTAATTATTAATTATTCACTTTTATTTTTAATATTTATTAAATTAATTAAATAATTTATTTGAATTAAATAAATGTTTAAATAAAATGATATACTTACCTATACTTACATTGTAATGGCATGCGTTGTAATACCATCTGCTATGTAATGTCATGCGTTGTAAAGGCATTCGTTGTAAAGGATCCTGCGTTGTAGTAGTTGCGTTGTAAAAGTAGTGCGTTGTAAAAGTTGCGTTATAATAGATGTTTCCCGTGGGGGTCCGGAGGACCCCTATCCCCTATGGATGAAATTGGGCCTCAGCACTCTTCCCCCAGCTGCCCTAGTGCCATTGAGGGTGTTTTGAGAGTGCATCCTTGACCCTGGGGAACCCTGGTGCTAACCCCAGAAACCCAACTCCCACAACCAAGTATTTACCTGTAAACCGATTACCTAAATTCTTCCCATAGGATTACATTGACTGCTTTCTTTGAAAATTATTCTAAATGTGGAGTTGGTTTGAAAAACTGCAAATGTACAAAAACTTAATTATTTACCTTTTCTTTAGGAAACCTCCCAGTGTGATATCTAGGCATATCACACTGAGTAGCAAAAGTAACTTAAAAAGTAATCTTCCAAGTAGTGTGCAAAGTAATGTCAAAGGTAACTGTAAAGTAATGTTTACTGTTGACTTACCTGTAAACAAACCAATTGCATCCAACTGCATTTCAATTGTATTTCAAATGCAGTATACCTGCAAAGTATTATTTCACGTACCTCACTATGCCTGGCTCGGTTCTAGAACTAAAATTACAAAATTATATTTTGATACAAAGAAAATTGGTCTGAATTCAGTCTTTGAGTGTGTGACATCATTTCTTGCCTGAGTTTGTACAATAAATGCTTCACACTACCCTCTGATAAAGCATTACTGCTCGTCCACACTACCCCAAATAGAGAGTAAGGTATTATCTACTTTGACCTCTGCCTACCCTTGGGTTCCACTGGACTCTGTGCACACTATACCTTACTTTGGTATAGTATATACAGAGCCAGCTTCCTTCATGAGGTCATAAGCATTGCATTGCGGGGGCATGCGTTATAGTTAATTCAGCTAACTATAACATCTGAATTTCTCTGGTTTTCTATGAGTGAAATGTCAGCCTAACTATAATGTCCCTGTAACCTTTGTTTTTTTCAGTGAATTTCTAAGGTTTTTTAAATTACATTTCCTAACTATAACGCCCCTGTAAAATTTGTTTTTTTTAGTGAATTTTTAAGGTATTTTAAATGCTTATTCCTAACTATAACATCAATCTTACTTTTGGTTTTTTCTGTGAATTTCTATGGTTTTTAAAGAAGTATTCACGTTTGCAGAGAAGTGGAGATAGGGGTCAGGGCCTCCGATCAGCTCACAGGAATTTCACTGTGTAGGTCTTAAAAGAGGTACCATGAGGGTTTCTTTGCCCCCGAGTTCCCTCTGGAGTCATGGGGACTTCATCGCCCAACTAGTAGTGTGCCAAGAGGCACGTTTGCAGAGTGGTGGAGAGAACTTCTCAGTAACCCTGCGGTGTGGAACTTATTGTAGGTCTCCTCAGAGGGCCAACTACCCCTCCTATTACCTCCAGTAAGCCCCATAGAACAGGATAGCTGTGATCAAAACATAGGCCATGCCCCCTTTCTCCACCATTCTGCAAACGCACCTCCTGGCATACTACTAGTAGAACTATGAATTCCCCTTGGCTATTAAGGGTCCTTGGGGGCCACCTACCCCTCCTATTACCTCTAGTAAGTCCCATACAGCAGGATTGCTGAGATCTGATAGTAGGTCACGCCCCCTTTCTCCACTACTCTGCAAACGTGCATCCTGGTGCACTACTATTTGGAGGATGAAATCCCCTTGGCTCTTGAGGGTCATTAGGGGCCAACTTGTCCTCCTGTTACCTCCAGTAAGGTCCACACAGCTGGATTGCTGAGAGATTACCCGAGGGCCATGCCTCCTTTCTCCACCACACTCAAAACACCTCTCTGGTCACACTGCTGCTTGGGAGAAGAAGTCCACTTTAGTCCTGAAGCCCTCAGGAGGCAAAGGAATGTCATGCCCCCACCAGCAGTGTGCTGATAGGTGCGTTTGCAGAGTGGTGGAAAAAGGGGCATGGCCTCCGACCACCTCTCAGCAGTCCTGCTGTGTAGGGCTTACTGCAGGTAACAGGAGGTCTTCTTTGCCCCTAAGGACCCTCAGCAGCAAAGGGTATGCCATCTCCCAACCAGGAGTGCACCAGGAGGCTTGTTTGCAGAGTAGTGGAGAAAGGGGAACAGACCTCTAGTGAATTGAGGTTTTCTTAAAATATATTTTTTAGGAAGGAGGGGCCGTGTGGCCTCACTTCCATGGACTCTTTTGGGCCCTGGGGACCCCATCCCCCGGGCCCTCATGCTTGTTAAAATCTTGCATTTAAAAAATGGGAGGTGGGTTGTGCACCCCCCAGCTGATTTTGCCCTTTGGACCACATCTCCCAGGGCTTGGCCTTTATTTGAATTTTTTTCAAATTACAAAGGAAGGGGATCGAGGGTTCCCCCTACCGGGCCATTTTTGCCCCCAGGGACCCCAGCCTCTGGGTTTTGCCCATAATTTTTTTAAAGTAAATAAGAGGGGGCCACGTGTTCCCCCTTCCGAGGTCAATGTTGGCCCGGGGACCCCATCCCACTGAGCCTGGCCTTGATTTTTTTTTACATGGGAGGGAGGCCACGTGGCTACTCTCCCCTGGCCTATTTCGGCCCCGGGGACCCCATCTCCTGAGGCAGGCCTTCAACAATTTTTTTTATCTTAAATGGGGAGGGGGGCCAGCGCAGCCCATGGTGACCCTGCTGCATTTCACTGAATAAGCCCTGGGGAGGTGGCGGTCCCCCCATAATCAATAACTAAATATAAGAACTGTAATACACCATATACAGCGTATTGCTTAATGTGCCCCTGTACACTAAGATATGTGGGAGTATGATTCATCCCACAAACATTTGTATTGTATAACACAAGAGGGCAATTAGCAATAAAGACTCCAATTACCCAGTCGCACTGCACTGTGAAATTCACCACCAGAGTAATAGGAACCTACTAAAGTTCCTTTGGGTGGATCATATACCATGCAAAATTAGGGGTGGTGATGGGGAGCAAAAAGTACAGAGATTAGAATCAAGGCATATACAGTTAGGGTTCAACGCTGAGGAAGAGTTAGGGGTACATTTGCAGATAGGATACTTCAAGAATTGTCATCAGAATAAACTGGAAGATCTGATAAGGAAATTTAGGGACTAGCAGGCACATGCATCAAAGCCTTTTGCGATCGCAAACGGTGCGATTCGCAAACATCTGCCGTTTGCGATCGCAAAATTAGCTTATGCGATGCCCTTGCAATTAATTGCGAGTTCTCAAATTGCAATTGCATTGAAGGAATCGCATTTTGCGATTCCTTAAATGCAATGCATGAAAGTAAAAAAATCAGCAATTTCGATATTTGGGGGAGCTAATTACCATGCAGTTGAACTTCATGGTAATTTGCAAAAACGTTGAAAAATGCGCTTTTGCGCATTTTTCAAAGTTTCAAGTTGCGCGCACACATGCCCTTAGGGCATGCATGTGCGCAACATATATGCACAAATCAATTTCAGGGATGCAACAGGGTGTCCTTTTGACACCCAGGCACCCTTGAAATTGCATTCTCAATTTGTGATTATCTAATTGAGATTCACAAATTGAGAATGTCTTCCCATTCATTCCTATGGGCCTCTAGACCCATAGGAAGGAATGGGGAGGTATTCCTTAATTGGGACTCACAATTTGCGAGTCACAATCAAGGAATGTTTAGAAATCGCTATTTTTTAAGCGATTTCTACATGCATAGGCTTTTGCGATTCCTTAATTGCGATTCCTTAAAAATCGCAATTAAGGTTTTGCCAAAGCCAATAATGATGCATGTGCCTGTAGATGTCAGGATTCACATATAGTATGGAGGGTATGGTGAAAAGGAATTTACAAGTAATTGTTATATATGGCCCATCCAGGGCACAACTATGTGATCACAAAACATAAAAATTTAGTGACATAGATAATGCTCTAAACAAAATACCCCTCGCATTTGGAGAGTATGAAATGTTCATTTGATTAACCTAGCACATTGACCCTTAATTTTGTGAGAATGAGTTACCTTACATTATGAAATTCTATTTGATCATTGTGATTCTAATCTATGCAAGAATGGGTAGAAAAAAATTTAACTCAGAGATCATAAATAATGATAAACATGGCAGAGATCTATATTTTAAGATGGTGACGTATTACTGCTGTTGAAAAGTTTGTTTTTGATGTTAATGCAAGAATAATTGACATAAAAGAAGTAAAAATGCTGCGGCCATCGACATCGAGAAAGGCGCACTGCGAAAACACATTGTACTAATGAATCCTAAACAGAGGATTTAACCTCTCCCAAGGGTGCTGGTCTAATTGTGTGAGCCTGAATCTATATGCGAGTCTGCCCTTGTACGAGCAGGCACCCGTTTGTGAGTGCGGAACCGGTGGCAGCAGACAACGGAGCGAAATATAAATATATATATATAAAACGGGCTCTGCTTCGAATTAATTTTTGCTGGCCTGGCTCCAGGTCGTGGAAGGAGCCCACTACTCCGGTGGGTCCGTGTCAGTGCTTAAAGAGGTGCTGTATGAACGGAATGGACTTGGCTGGCTTCGATGCAGTAAGAAGCTAGTCATAGCTCAGATGGCAACTGTAAAGCGGGGCAGAGAGTTTCAGGATTGAGAGCATGAATACTTATGGACATTGAGACTTTGGGAAACGCACCAATGAAGGTAAAAATACGCGCTGACTACATCTCCCAGGATGCCGAGAGGCTACGCCCATCAGGGCGGGATTAAGTTGAGTCGAATAGTCACGCGCCAAGAAATGCTTTTCCCACTGCCTTTCCAAGCCACTGATGAAAGGATGAACTGTCCTGAAACGCGTCTGGCAAGATTCGCTGTATAACTCGCCTGAAATACTCTCTGCTGGCAAGCTGCTATTAAAATGAATTGAGCTCCACTTGCTGTCCTATGAGGTTCCTTCCGAAAACGGGCTCTCCTTCAAATTAATATATATATATATATATATATATATATATATATATATATATATATATATATATATATATATATATATATGTGTGTGTGTGTGTAGATAGGAACGTATTTCCGTAGGAAAAGCATTTTCTGGCTTGCCTATAACTTTGGTGATGATTGACGAATCTTCACAAAATTGTCCAAGCAAAGTGTCAAGTTAGATCTTGTTGTGTATGAAAAGTTTCAGGGCAATCCGTCAAGCGGGCCAAGAAAAGAGGGGTCAAAAAAGTGTGTTTTCCCATGTTAATTCCTATTCTCTTTAGACATGACTGGAGTCCGAACCGCTGGACTAAATTACAACAAATTTCGAAGAAAGCTAGCTTTTGGTCCACAGATTGTGCTTTTTGTTGTTTGGTGTAAATGTATTCAGTAGTTGTCAAGAAATTTTGGGAAATTCAGAATTTGTATATCTATAATTGCAATTAATTCTTGACAATCGTGTGATGAATCGTGAATGCGCAAGCCAACAGGAATGTCGTGATTGGCTGGCTGCAATCTGAGCAGATAGTTGCGGCTGACATTTTAAGATATCGCATAAATCCAAATAGTTCAAATTAAATGGCAGAAACTTAGTTGGATGTGCCCTAACCCCATGGTCTTTGAGAGACCCCTGATATGTATAATATGTTGAATTTTTTTTCCTACATGATATTTGTGAATTTGCTGCAACAATCCGCATAGCCCCTGTGTAACTTTGTAACAAATTCGAGAATATTGGTAGAAATATATATATTCACACACCTACCCTTAGACATTCACAGACCCCTTCATACATCCACTCAAAAACTCATGCATACATTCACAGCCCTAATCAGAGATTCATGCACCCACTACAGACCTACTCAGACACTCAAGCACCCACTTACAGACCCACTCAAAGACTCATACACCCAGTCATAGATTGACTCAGAGACTAATGCACCCACTCAGACACCTACTCAGACACCCACACACCCACTCACATATCCATTCAGAAACTCATGCACCCACTTACACACCCACTTAGAGAGTCATGCACCCACTCACAGACCCATTGATACACTCATGCACCTACTTTCAGACCTACTCAGACACTAATGCATCCACTCATTGACCCACTCAGACACTCATGCACCAACTCACAGAACCGATTAAATACTGATGGAACCACTCTCAGATCCACTCATAGATTCATACATCCACTCACAAACCCACACAAACACTCATGCACCCACTCATAGACACACTCAGACCCTCATGCACCTAGTCACAGATCCACTGAGACACAGACACACACACATTGACAGACCCCATAGACACTCATGCACCCATTGACAACCCACACACAGACATTCACACACAAAGTCATAGATCCAATTAGACACTGACACACTCACTCTCAGACCCACTCAGAGACTCCTGTGCCCACTCATAGACCCACTCAGAGACCTACACACCCACTCACAGAACCACTGAGACATTCATGCATTCATTCACACACCCACTCATATATTTAGGCATCCATTCACAGACCCATACAGACACTCACGCACCCACTCACACACCAACTCAGAAACTCACATATGCACTCACAGACCCACTGAGAGGCTCACACACCCACTTACAGACCCACTTAGAAACGCACACAGCTACTCACAAAGTTATTGCCATCTTCAAAGCAGGCTAAGTTTGTGACCCCTAGGTTCAAACTTGCTCATATGGGTGGTCGGTCTTTTGCCCAACTGGCCCTCGCTCTTTGCAATTCGCTTCCACTCTCACTTCGTTTTAAGCATAACCATGTCAAATTTTGAAAAGGCATCAAAGCGTGATTATTCAATTACTGAGCTTTATTTGCTGTTCTTTTTTTTCTAGCATGGGTCTGTAGGCGCCGGGAAACCTCTGGGTAGCTGTTGCGCCATATACATTTAAATATAATAATAATAATAATAATGCACAGAGTCAAACTCAAAGTCATAAATCTTAAATGTGCTGTTGCGCATTGAATGTGTGCTTTTTCTTTCGGAATCTTTGATGGGTCTGCAGCTCCCAAATTAAAACAAAAATTAATAATATTAATGTAAGCAACATATTACACACCTTACAACAACCCTAATAAACCTTAGAAATTCACACAAAAAAACAAAGGTTACAAGGACGCTATAGTTAGGAAATAGAATTTTTTTAAACAGATGAAAGTTAGGAATTAAACATTTTTAAAACTTAGAAATTCACTGGAAAAAACAAAGGTTACAGGGCCATTATAATTAGGAAATAACATTAAAAACATGGAAATTCACTGAAAAAACAATGGTTACAATGGTGGTATAGTTAGGAAATATGGGAGGTCATAATCAGTGCATGAACCAGATCATTTCTAAGGGATCTTGCCTTCTTTAATGATACTAAGGGATTGGGCAGCATATCTTTGCCTATGACAGGGTCCGACACTAAAATGTGCCAGATTTTCCGTAAAATTCTCTTTAATTGCCCTGCATTCTCAGAATAGGTAGTGATCATCCTGTATTATACGTTCTCTTTCTCTGTTGTTCTCGTTTCTTTAGGGGTATCTTTTAACAGATTAAAGAGAATTTTACGGAAAAACTGGCACATTTTAGTGTCAGACCCTGTCATAATGATCTGGTTCATAGCCATCAGGGGAGAGAGATTGTGAAAGCTATGTTACCACCACTTAATGGTTTTTTTCCCATGTGGGAAGTATAAGACATGCAGCAATAGCAAAAGAGTCCTAGCGTATAACATCCCAAGTCTGGATAAACCTAGGAGCATTACGAAATTTGTATCATGCACTACGGCCTATACGGTGTATTGCTTAAGCTGCCCATGTAGCTTAAGCCCGGTAGCTTGTCTCCTTTCTGGTGAAGAATTGGCTTGGTAGTTTAGTCTGCCCTGTTCCCATGATGCACTGGGCCAGGGACAGACTGATTTGCATATAGCCAGGTTCTGAGCTGGGATGGGGCAGTGAGATAAATAACGGTGATGGATCAAGCCCTGATCTTTGGACTGGGTAAGAGTGGTCTGTTTAACTCAGACACTCTGTTCATCACCACCCCCTTTTTGTAAATCGTTTTTGGCCACTATAGGTGTGGCAGGGTATACTCAGACATGAGTCCCTTTCTCACTGCTCCATCAGGATTCAAGCAAGCCGGGCCGAAGAAGGCTGAAATGCCAGAAACCGGTCCCCGGTAGCTTGTCTCCTTTCTGGTGAAGAATTGGCTTGGTAGTTTAGTCTGCCCTGTTCCCATGATGCACTGGGCCAGGGACAGACTGATTTGCATATAGCCAGGTTCTGAGCTGGGATGGGGCAGTGAGATAAATAACGGTGATGGATCAAGCCCTGATCTTTGGACTGGGTAAGAGTGGTCTGTTTAACTCAGACACACTGTTCATCACCACCCCCTTTTTGTAAATCGTTTTTGGCCACTATAGGTGTGGCAGGGTATACTCAGACATGAGTCCCTTTCTCACTGCTCCATCAGGATTCAAGCAAGCCGGGCCGAAGAAGGCTGAAATGCCAGAAACCGGTCCCCGGTAGCTTGTCTCCTTTCTGGTGAAGAATTGGCTTGGTAGTTTAGTCTGCCCTGTTCCCATGATGCACTGGGCCAGGGACAGACTGATTTGCATATAGCCAGGTTCTGAGCTGGGATGGGGCAGTGAGATAAATAACGGTGATGGATCAAGCCCTGATCTTTGGACTGGGTAAGAGTGGTCTGTTTAACTCAGACACTCTGTTCATCACCACCCCCTTTTTGTAAATCGTTTTTGGCCACCATAGGTGTGGCAGGGTATACTCAGACATGAGTCCCTTTCTCACTGCTCCATCAGGATTCAAGCAAGCCGGGCCGAAGAAGGCTGAAATGCCAGAAACCGGTCCCCGGTAGCTTGTCTCCTTTCTGGTGAAGAATTGGCTTGGTAGTTTAGTCTGCCCTGTTCCCATGATGCACTGGGCCAGGGACAGACTGATTTGCATATAGCCAGGTTCTGAGCAGGGATGGGGCAGTGAGATAAATAACGGTGATGGATCAAGCCCTGATCTTTGGACTGGGTAAGAGTGGTCTGTTTAACTCAGACACTCTGTTCATCACCACCCCCTTTTTGTAAATCATTTTTGGCCACTATAGGTGTGGCAGGGTATACTCAGACATGAGTCCCTTTCTCACTGCTCCATCAGGATTCAAGCAAGCCGGGCCGAAGAAGGCTGAAATGCCAGAAACCGGTCCCCGGTAGCTTGTCTCCTTTCTGGTGAAGAATTGGCTTGGTAGTTTAGTCTGCCCTGTTCCCATGATGCACTGGGCCAGGGACAGACTGATTTGCATATAGCCAGGTTCTGAGCTGGGATGGGGCAGTGAGATAAATAACGGTGATGGATCAAGCCCTGATCTTTGGACTGGGTAAGAGTGGTCTGTTTAACTCAGACACTCTGTTCATCACCACCCCCTTTTTGTAAATCGTTTTTGGCCACTATAGGTGTGGCAGGGTATACTCAGACATGAGTCCCTTTCTCACTGCTCCATCAGGATTCAAGCAAGCCGGGCCGAAGAAGGCTGAAATGCCAGAAACCGGTCCCCGGTAGCTTGTCTCCTTTCTGGTGAAGAATTGGCTTGGTAGTTTAGTCTGCCCTGTTCCCATGATGCACTGGGCCAGGGACAGACTGATTTGCATATAGCCAGGTTCTGAGCTGGGATGGGGCAGTGAGATAAATAACGGTGATGGATCAAGCCCTGATCTTTGGACTGGGTAAGAGTGGTCTGTTTAACTCAGACACTCTGTTCATCACCACCCCCTTTTTGTAAATCGTTTTTGGCCACTATAGGTGTGGCAGGGTATACTCAGACATGAGTCCCTTTCTCACTGCTCCATCAGGATTCAAGCAAGCCGGGCCGAAGAAGGCTGAAATGCCAGAAACCGGTCCCCGGTAGCTTGTCTCCTTTCTGGTGAAGAATTGGCTTGGTAGTTTAGTCTGCCCTGTTCCCATGATGCACTGGGCCAGGGACAGACTGATTTGCATATAGCCAGGTTCTGAGCTGGGATGGGGCAGTGAGATAAATAACGGTGATGGATCAAGCCCTGATCTTTGGACTGGGTAAGAGTGGTCTGTTTAACTCAGACACTCTGTTCATCACCACCCCCTTTTTGTAAATCGTTTTTGGCCACTATAGGTGTGGCAGGGTATACTCAGACATGAGTCCCTTTCTCACTGCTCCATCAGGATTCAAGCAAGCCGGGCCGAAGAAGGCTGAAATGCCAGAAACCGGTCCCCGGTAGCTTGTCTCCTTTCTGGTGAAGAATTGGCTTGGTAGTTTAGTCTGCCCTGTTCCCATGATGCACTGGGCCAGGGACAGACTGATTTGCATATAGCCAGGTTCTGAGCTGGGATGGGGCAGTGAGATAAATAACGGTGATGGATCAAGCCCTGATCTTTGGACTGGGTAAGAGTGGTCTGTTTAACTCAGACACTCTGTTCATCACCACCCCCTTTTTGTAAATCGTAAGCTGCCCATGCGGCCTTAAGTATATCGGCAGCACAATCAACCCAACCAAGGTCCGGATATGGGAACATATGAGGGCCATTACGAAAAGGGATATTACGTACCAGGTTGCCAGACATTTTAGTAAGGTACATCAGAAGAATAGGGATCTTCTTACTTTCCACTGTGTAGACCATGTGCCAGTGAATCATTAGAAGAGGGGATAGATTGTTGCCCCACCGGCTTCTGGAATCCCAATACATTATTGATCTACAGATGAAAACACCTATGGGTATGAACAGTAGTGAGGAACTGTGAGTTCATTTGGGAGACTAAAAGAGCAACCATGTAACAGTTCTCCCTATGTCTTCTATTACTAGTTATCTGTTTCTTCTCACTTCACTTATCTGAGTCCAAATTGTCTTTATCTATTAATTTCTTTTATTTTTTCATTTCTTCCCCTTATACCTATCTTTATTTTCCTATTTACTTCTTCCACTAATGCATATCTCTAAGGGTTGTCCCTGTGTTATTATGTGTATATCCCATATCTATGGGATCATCTGAATTTAACATCATTATGATGTGAGATACATGACATGTTCATAGGAATTGCATGACGTCTAAACTACAGTGTAACGGAGTAGTTTGATGCTGACCTATAAAAGTCACATGACACGCCCCAAACAGAATGATACCAGCTCAAATGTGGTCAAGGCTGCGCTAGCAGTTGAAACGCGTTAGGTTTGAAGACAAAGGCTGTTTTTCTTGGCGAAATAAAGCACAAGTTACCCCACGATGTCCTGGTCAAGCGTGCTCCTTATCTTTGATGGGAGGTTTGTTGATATATATATATATATATATATGAACCAACAATCTTCACCACTTCCGAACACACGGCGAAATGAAGACACAGACCCCAGGCTGTCGGCAAGGCAGATTTATTGACCTCTCAACGGGCGACGCGTTTCGAGCAACGAGTGCTCTTGTTCACATATATATATATATATATATATATATATATATATATATATATATATATATATATATATATATATATATATATATATATATATATATATATATATATATATATATATATATATATATATATATATATATATATATATACATACATATATACATATATATATATATATATACATATATATATATATATATACATATACATATATATATATATATATTACCTACTGGCGGTTGGCAGTAGGTATATATAGTTAGGACCTAGTTACCATAGGAAATCCCCAACATTCGATTGGGAATAACTTTGGTGCCGATTGAGGAATCGGTGTGTAATTGTTCTTAAAATTGCTTCGCTCCGCTCCTTCCCTGAAAGTTTCAGGGGGATTCGTCAAGCGGGGGCCGAGAAAAAAGGGGGGTCCCAAAACGTGTTTTCCCCATGTTAATTTCAATAGGGACCTTTAGACACGGCTACAGCCCGAACGGCTGAATGGAATTACACCAAACTTGGCAAAATGGTAGGGCCTGGTATGCAGATGCACCTTTGCTATGTTTAGTGAAAATCCCTCCAGTAGTTCTTGAGAAAATTGAATTTGAAATTTTTCAAATGGCATTTTCTATGGGACCTTTAGACACGGCTACAGCCTGAACGGCTGAACGGAATTACACCAAACTTGGCAAAATGGTAGGGACAGGTATGCAGTAGTGCCTTTTCTATATTTGGTGACAATCCCTCCAGTAGTTGTTGAGAAAATTTAATTTGAGCAAATTATATATCTATATGCGCTCACCGTACGTGCACCGTACGCGTAAGGTACGCGCAACGTACCGCCCATATAGCTGTTTCCACATGCACTCTTGAACTCATACACCTAGTCAATCAACTGCTCACACATCTATGCACAGAGTCACACACCTCCCAGCCACCCACACACACACTCAGTCTCCCATTCAAATACTTGGGCAACCAATCAATAACCCATATAGTCACTCATATAGCTACTGATCAACACATGCAGCAGCTTACACAACAACAGACATACTGATGCACACATTCAGACAGTTTAGTCACTAACCCATGCATTTAGTAAGACACATTTAATCACTCACTCATACAGTCAGTCACGCACCTACTAAATCCTTCATCCAGACACTTATACATCCATTCATTCTTCAATATGTAAAACATATTTAAACTTTACAGAAACACACAGTCACTGGATGATGTCATCAGTGATGTCATCAGTGATGTCAAATGAGATGTCATCAGTGATGTCATTTGAGATGCCATCAGTGATGTAATCAGTGATGTCACTGACCATGTCATGAATGATGTAATATGTGACATCATCAACAGTGGATTGCGGGAAATATAGTTAGTACAACTAACTATATAGGAGCAATTTCAATGGTTTTTTAAATGCTAATTCCTAACTATATAAGGCCTGAAACCTATGGTTTTTTTAAGTGAATTTGCAAGGTTTTTAAAATGCTAATTCCTAACTATATAAGGCCTGAAACCTATGGTTTTTTAAGTGAATATATATATATCGCCAGTAGGTAGTTATAGTTAGGACCTAGTTTCCATAGAAAAACCACAACATTATATTTAGGGCTCCCGGTTTTATGGTATTTCTTTTTTTGCCTTTTCCATCTGTATTTATCCATATTTATTTTTTGGGCATTTTTTCTGTATTTATCCACATTTATTTTTGCCACAAGCAAAAGACGACGCTACAGCTAGTATTTTTCCACATTTATTCAATTTGACAATTGTATTTGTTTTCTAGTACAATATAGGCTATATTGTACCAGAAAACAAATAAAAAATAAGTTTAAAAAAAAGGGCAGGAAGTGTAGGATTGAGAGAGGAGCCCGAGGTGGAAGCATAACTATAGAGCCTTTAGTATTTGGTACCCCAGGCGCTTCTAACAACAAGCATTGGCATAGCCAATAGGTCTCGCCTTTGGGACCTTTTTAGTGTGTGGCCATGCAGCACATTATCCTGGGGGGTTCTACAACGTCTACAGTTAAGAGTCTGTTTTATTATGTAGGAGGTGGCAGTCTATACCTTACACATTGCGGGGAACTCCCACTTCATGCTGGTCAACGGGCACAGGCTGGCCTGCTTACTCTGTGTTAGAGCACCTCTTACAGAGTTGTGTGTATTAAGCAAGCCTCAGGACTGAAAAACGGAGTAGGGCGAGCTTTAATGTCAATGTGCAAAATACACGCGGCGTTAGTTCTCCACATGGAACGCAGAACCTGCTAAACTATCTCCCCACCAACAAACACAAGGAAAAGTGTACAAAAGGAAACTGTTTCGTACAGACGCATCCGATAAAAACAATATATAAAATATAGTCTGAGGTATTGGAAGCCACTGCATCTTTTGATAAAAGTTCAGCTGAAACGATAAACCACTTTAAAAAGAAAATGACGAATTGGAGAGTGGGAATAAAACAGATTACAAAAGTGCCACAAAGAAAAACAAGAACACACTGGAAACAGTAGTGAAATGGGCATTTTAATTATAAAGAAATGCACGTTCAGAAAGTGAAAACGTGTAATTAAATACACAGTAGTCTCAAAAATTAAACCATGAGAAGACAAAAATACGGTTATGTCATAAGCTTGCAACTCACGACCGCAGAGCACAGACACTTTAAAGGAATCATAAAAATTGCGAAAAGGATATTATTTTGATCGCCGAATTATCGAGGCTTGGAGGATGCAGCCATGCAACAGCTGCCTTTATTTGAAATTATTTTACACAAATGCTTACGGAGGTAACAGGGGTCAAGCATAAACCGATTATGTTTCCAGCAAAATAATAAACAAAATATAAAAATAAATAAAATATTGTATAACAGAAAGGAGGCTTCCATATTAAAATTGAAACCATAAATGGTTGAGTTCCTCCGCAAATAGTTGGCTATGGAAATGGGGATGATCGAATTTCTACCTCCTGGCTTCCCCACTCGACAACTGTGTGATCCTACTTAATTGCCCTAATCTCCCTGCAACACAAATTCCTTATGAACCAAAACAGGAAGGTTAGAAATGGGCTACATAGTACGCAACACTTAGCCACACTGTGACACTTCTAGAGGTTTACCTCTAATCATCTCAAATAGAAGGCTACGTGACCACAGCAAGCAAGTTATTAAACACTTGGTGAATATACGCAGAGGCCGGCCTGCACCAGAAACACTCGCCTATCTCAACGCCAAGCGTGAATTAATTAGCGAGCAGAAGAGCATATAATGAGGCAAACCATGGCGGGAGCATACATTCCGAGTGCAGCAGTCACTCAGAAATAATATCTAATGACAACTGTCTAATGAGTTGGAATACCCATGTAGTTTCTTTCCTTGTTGAGCCAAAAGTGCATCACTCCAGAGTCAGAATTATTTTGATTAAATGCAGTCAGTGCGTGTGCACGGACTGACATGGCACCTATTAAGTCACGTTAGAGTGCTGTGTATGCATACGATACTTTAACCTGCTACCACCACCAAGGAGGTTATATGGTTAAAGTGCAAGATGGCGGAAGGCTCAGAGTGCATAGGTGCAACTTTAAATCTAACATTTGCAAAGCCCGACAGGCGCAAAATTTGACTGTGAAATAACAGTGCAAAAATGGTAGTCCAAACGTGGGGGAAAATGTTAATGCAAAATTGCACCAATGCAGTCTTTGTCGAATTTTAACAGCATCTGTAATAAAGAGCTAAAAAGCAACAACAAAAAAAAGTACCCCTCTCAGTAAAGTTTAAACTTATGAGGGTGCATGTTAATAATTCATGGAGGATGGAACGTAGACTCACTACCTTGGTGAAGGCAACATGGGGTGTGTTGCTGTCAAATTATAATAGCAAATGCTAACTGATGGATACAAGTACTACTGCGATACGTGCATATTGTAAAAATTACTTAAGCAAAAAGTACAGAAAAACTCTTGTCCGATTCACAGGTTCTCCTTCCTGCTTGACTATGCATCCCTTACTCCTAAAGGCAACGTGACAACTCCAAAAGATTATGCTTCAAATCAGATGGACTTTCTTGCTGCATGAGTTAAAGCTGACAAGCCGCACCCGAGTACTTCACAGGTCTTTAAAAAGACCATTCACTTGTTAACGAGGCTTTGTTATTTTTCTCACCCCTTCTTACCAGACTGTGGGCAGTGTCTACAGGACCTCCCTGTGAGAGCTTCCTATTGTAGACGGGACAGCAGAATTGTTTCTTTGGAACGTCCCGACGGCAGCGCTGCAAAACTTGCTAGTATTTTGCAGTTTCTACATATAAATACAGACAAAGGAAATTTAGATTTCCGTCTGTATTTATATGTAAAGATCCGTAAAAACGGAAAACCGGGAGCCCTAATTATATTTAGAATAACTTTGGCGTCAGTGGAGGAATCTTCATAAATTTCTCCAAGAAAATGGCCTGCTCAGTTCCGCTCCTTCCCTGAAAGTTTGGGGGTGATTCGTCAAGTGGGGGCTGAGAAAAAAGGCGGTCCCAAAACATGTTTTCCCCATGCCAATTTCGATAGGGACCTTTAGCCAGGGCTACAGCCCGAACGGCTGAACGGAATTACACCAAATTTGGCAGAGAGGTTGAGTTCGGTTCGCAGATTGGGCTTTTTGTTAAATGTGGAAAATCCGTTCAGTAGTTCCTTAGAAAATTACAAGTAAAATCATAGCGATATCTAGAAACTGAGTACAGCACGCGTAAGGAAATCGTGACAATTACGAGCACGAGCTGCATGCTGATTGGTTGTCAACTGTGCGTGAACACTCCAAACCAGGAAGTGTTGGCAGCCATCTTGTTCGTCGCTAGAAGCGACTCAGAAGAAAACAGTAAAACAAAGTTGAGAAATAAGGAAAGGGGGCAAGGTAGAAACATCCTGACCCTCTAGGCTTGCTCAGGGGGTCATACATGGATCTTTAGGGTCAATTTTTATTTTTTTATAAATAAAAAATCGGGGGGGGTATGCGTATGGTATACGTACATGGTGGAAAAGGGAAATAAAAAATAGAAGTCCGTTTTATTCATTAGGTCTCGGGGGGCAAATTCCGGGAAAATTTTTTAGAGCTATATTTCTAAGACAGTATGTAAAACTTTCCTTTTTTTCCCTGAATCAGTTGTACGCTCTACGCATGCGCAGCCTTGCTTGCAAGTGCACTTGTTTTTCTTTTTCTTCAAGTTCGCCAAGCAAACCTCACCTCATTTTAGGTATTAAATTTGCCGTTTTCTTTTCCCGGGTCGTGTGTGTCATCCGGTGCTATACTTTTGTAATATATTAATAAACATATTGTTTGTATATTTATTTGAAATGTAGTGTCGAGGCGCCAAACGTTGATTACATACTCCGTCCAACCGACATTTTTTTAGTTTTCCTCCGTTATTTTTATTATAACTGTTACTTTCATTTTACCCTGCGCATATATTCTCTGTGATCGATGAGATTTCCTGCCACAGACACCACCGTGTTTGTCCTTTGCCTCCGATCTTATCAGACTTGGTCACACGTATACCTAGAAACTAATTTGAAGGACGTAAGCCACAGCCATTACAACACGTGTTCGTCAACAAAAAAACATTATTAAGATTATGCGTTTATCATGCGTGGTAAATGCATCCGAGTTGTAAAAGCATGTGTGGTAAAGCGATATGCCTGGTAATGGTTTTGTGGTGACGATCACGCGTGCTTATGAAAAGGGTCTGGGCGTGGTGGAGTCTAGGGCACCAGGCGGAGGGCCACGCAGCTCCACTCATACAATATAGAAGTAATATAGGATTTTTAAAACTTTTAAAAAAATGATTTCATAATTATCCTAGATTAAGTCTTCTGTTAGTAAAATCATAGCGATATCTAGAATATATATATATATGAATATATACATTAATATATGTTTTTAAACAATTGAAAACATTCTCGTCTTTTTTGTACGGGGCGCCGTACATGACGTCACACGGAAGCTTTGGTGCGACGCGTAACGTCAAAGCGTATTCGTAGCGTATGCTGAGAATGATTAGCAGTACAAACTATGGTGCGATCACTCTCTCACTGTCAAATCAGAGCACAGGGCGCGCTATGAGAATGGTTAGAAGTGGTCACTCATTGGAGATCCAATTCAGGTGTGTGGTTTATCCACAGTATCATAAAGTTATTTTTTAACCTATTTAAGTTTGAGGTTTGCATGAAATACTATGCTATAAGCAGATATGGATATTTAGTCAGCGCTTATCTCCATGAAGCTTGGTTATTACCATTTACATATAGGTGCCTGAGGGAGGGAAAAGAAGTCTATGTGAATTGCGAGGATTGCACAATAGCACCAGATCACTTCTTAATTTGTAGATACATACAATTGCATGGCTCTTGGAAACAAGATGCGCCTAATTTGGACTGAGTTTTGAAAGGTAGTCCGTCACGTGCTATCATAACAATGTTCAGTTTACTGGAAACAGGAGTTATTTACTTTGAAATAATGGAGATTGTTGTGCAATGTCAGCAGGCATCGCTTACATGATTACGGTAACTGAGCGTGTGGTTTGATTAAAAAAAAGTTGTGTTAACTCCTCTGCATGGGAAGCTGGATGTTGCCATCTGGCTGTCGATTTCGACCTTGAAAGCAGAGTCAACCAAATGAGTTGTATAAGAGCGCTATTGTCTCAAAAAGAGGTCGCTCTTATATCTGCTACAGAAACATTTGCCCTTCATGTAGCAAACACCCACACAGAAGTGCATGCTTTATTAAATACAGACGTGCTCTTGAATTTTGGGGAGTTAATTTAGAGTATCTTTAATGTGTCCTTGACTACGGGGTTACCTTACTTTTTTAAAGTTAGAAGCAGTGGCCTTGTGACTTTTGTAGAAACTATATTTGGTGTCTTTTTGGGATTTTTTCATTCGATTTTTTCCAGCACCTTTGGTGGATTGCGCTTAATACTCGCATTAGTTGCCGGTGTGCTTTTATTAATTTGTTTACATAAATATGGATGCACATCCTGCAGCAGACGACAATATGTCCCGGCTGTTGATGGTTCGCAACCGAATGCTTAGTTATTACGGAGCGCTGCCTCTGGCTACATTGAGTGCAGTTTATGGATTATTGTTTCGATTTTCCTTTTTCACATGCGTTCAACCTGTGTTCCATTGCCTGAGCTGCGATTTCGACTGGGCCCTGGATTTCTGTCTCTGTAGTATGGTGTCTCCCAACGCAGATTATGACCAGCTGATGAGCCCCTTGGTGGTTAATGATGTGGTCTGTTCTGGTGGCGGGATTACGGCCTTAGCAGCGATATATGGAATAATGGGACGTTGGAATGTTTTTGCAGCGGCGCTTGAGTTCTTGGCACGCAGTTACATTGAAGATGACCCGAGTTTTCCTCCGATGGTGATAGAGGCTCCGGTCGTTGAGGAACATGTATGTTCATTTCCACTATTGAATTGGATGGCTGAAATGTTTTCAGATGAGAACAATGACTTTCTGTTGGAGGCTGTTGCTACATACTGTGCCTACACGCTGTTGGATTAAGACTCTTTTATTTTTCTATGTATTCTTTATTATTTAGCTACTGCTTTCTATCAAAGAGCGAATAACTTTTTTTTGGAAATGTGAACTTGACTCTGCTTTTTAGGCTTGGACTCTGCGTTCCTAATTCGCTCACGTTTATATCACGTGCTTCAATAAAGGAAGGGTGCCGTAGGACTGAGCCTTGCACTCACACCCTGTTAAGTTAGCATGGGATTATTAGAAGCGTACACGCTATTTTTGCTTTCCTGCTCTGCTTTGCACATGACACGTACTTGTGATATTGTTTAGAGAAGGCTGAGTATTTTGCTTTATATGAGAATAATTTGGTATGCTAGATTTGCAAACTGCATCGCTAGTTTTGTGTGTATAGTGAGAGCATGGAACATCAAGGTTATCTTGAATACTGTGTCTGTTATTCAGAATGATCATCACACGTTCGAGCCATAACGCATATGCAGCTGTGGCCACCTCTGATACTGGCGTGTTTCATAATGCATTGTGGAGGCAAAGTTACACACAGTTGGAGAACATTCGTATCTTGACAGTTTGTGGAGCACTCAATGTTATCCACTACTGCTGAGTACCAGAGGTGTGGGTCTGCCCATGTAATCCTATGAGACTTTCTGTAGTTATAAACTAATCTGCTAGGTAGGCTGGGTGAAATGTAGGTATATTTTAAATTTGTTTACCTTTAGCATTATAGGATGCTTTTTCAGTTTGTATTTCATAGAATAGTAACAATGCTGACAACCTTGTTTCTGATATTATGTTTGGTTGTATTATCTAAGGTACTGTGCAGGAGATTATGGCGTTAGAAATAAACATTTCAAAGTTGCACGTGTCTTTATGTACATCTTGTTTTGGACTGGTGTAAGACTATAATGAAAGAGTGCTCTTGTTATCCACTATACTTCATGTAATCTAAGTTGCATGTTCTGGGCTGCCTAGTTATTGGTGTTTTTGGTCTAGGGCGAAGAACCAAGGAGTCACTGATTGCTAGTCTGGTAGGGGGTTTGTGTAGTAAGGTGGGTTTTGGTACACTGTAATTCACTGAGGTCCTAACAGCCTGATTCATGAAAACCGGAATCTGCGATTCTCAAATAGCGAAAAATTGCGATTCGCTATTGAGAAATCGCAGATCGGAATTCATGATGTTTTGCGATAATAAAATGCGATTCGCACGCGGCCGCAAAATCCGTTTGCGATTATCGATAATCGCAGAAAAATCGCTATTTCCGGCTACATCCGTGTCGGGATTGCGATATCGCAAATAGCGATATCGCTAATTGCGAGATCGCAAAATCGCGAGATCGGGAAAACGGGAAGTCGCATTTCGAGCACAGTGATGACATCACAACCAGGAAGCAGCCCGTTCCCACCCCCATTCACCACAGTGAGGCAGACCTCGAGTCAGCAACTGGGAGAGCTCCTGCTATTCTTTTTGGATTCCAACTCTGAAACAACAGTGCTGCAATGTCTGAGGAAGCTGTTCCTGGGCCCAGCAACACCACAGGGCGGAAGAGGAAGTTAAAATTTTCCGAACAGGAGCTGGAGCATTTGATAGAAGGGGTGGTGGCCAACCACTCCAAACTGTTTGGCAAAGACTCTAGGAGGGTGCCGGAGCAGGAAAAAAGGAGGATCTGGCAGGGAATAGCGTCCACGGTGAACTCTGTGGGTGTGGCTGATAGGTCACTGGACGAACTAAAAAAACGCTGGTACGACCTCCGAGGTCGTGCCATAGAGAAGGTGGCTGAGCGCCTTGGAGAGGCATCGGGCACTGGAGGGGGAGGACCTACAGTCCCTCCAAACACAGCCTTGGAGGACCAAGTGGAAGACACGCTTGAGAGGGAGGCGTGCATTGGAGTTACGCGTCTGGACTCATCCTGCCCCACCCAAGACATCCAAGGTAAGTGGCATGCGACTGCGACCGTGTCCCCTATGAATGTCCATGACCATATAGCCTCCCATAATGTTCCATAGTCATGCCATTGTTGCACATCAGGTAATGCCCTGAAGCATTGTGGGACATGTAGTGTGGCCACAATGTAGTAGTACCACAATGCAGCCAGACAGGTTCCAAAGTACGCAAAGCCATAGCCAGTCAGGGAATGTCACCCAGCATGCAAGTAGCAACTGCACGTGTGACAGATACATGCACCTAATGAACGTCCACTTACCCTCACAGGTGGCGCAGACAGCAGCGACAGCGAGAGGCTGCTAATAGATGAGGAGGCCCAGGATGAGGAGGAGGTGCCGCCACATACACAGGCACCAGCCCCTGCCGCAGCAACAACACCAGCAGCCAGGTCCACCAGCAGTGTGCCTCCTGCGTCTGGCGCAGCAACCACTGCCGCAGCCAGGCCCACAACTAGTGTGCCCCCAGCCTCAGCCGCAACAACTACAGCCGCAGCCAGGCCCACAACTAGTGTGCCTCCAGCCTCAGCCGCAACAACTACAGCCGCAGCCAGGCCCACAACTAGCGTGCCTCCCGCCTCAGCCGCAACAACTACAGCCGCAGCCAGGCCCACTACCAGTGTGTCTCCAGCCCCTGCCGTACCAGCAACGCCTGCTGTGACACCACCAGCAGCTGGTGCTTCTACATCAGTGCCCGCGACAGCGGCAACACAGCGGCCAGCCACTGTGTCGGGCCAGCAGAGCAGGCGTGGCAGGTCTCGCCAGCAGTCCAATGCAGCAATCAGCAGGAGGGGGAATGGACTGCGGCTGGCGCGAATGAGCGTTGAAAGACGCATGCTGCGTATACATCAGCTTCAGGCACGCCGGCAAGGTGCCATACAGCTACAGCTGTACAACATTGGGCGCAATGTGGCCGGAGTGGGGGACCGCATGGACCGCATGACGGCGGCCATGGCAGGTGTGGGGGAGGGAATGGCCCGCATGACTGCAGCCATGGAGGCCAACACTGCAGCTATAACATCTCAGCGCAACGCAGCACGCCGGCGCCACCGTCAGCTATTGACCCGGCTGACGGCCTACACCAGGTCCAATTATGTTGTAGGCAATGCAACATCACAGTTATCGCGGCGGTCCCTTGCGCAGCAGCAGCAGCTCATCCAGTGCTGCGAGGATGTGGCCAGGGTCCTTGAGCACCTGACCACTGCCGTGACAGCACTACACCCTCCTGCTCTACCTGCCACTGTTGGGGGTGATGATGTCAGTGAGGGGACATCGAGCATGAGCAGCCACTCTGCCTCACAAGTAGGGGCACTCAGGCGCAGCACCAGGCCCACGGCAGGTACACGTGCCTTGGAAGAGGAGGAGCCTCAGAGGCGCTTGGGTGGTACGCGCAGGAGGCACAATTGACTTCATATGACTATTTCTGGCACAGGCTGAGTATAAGCCTGCCCTGTCCTTTCACACAGCAGTATGCCGAAATACTGTTACCAATGACAACATTTATAGTGTTAGCATTATTGTGAATGAAACAATAATAATTTATTTTGCAGCACACATTGGCGTTGTGTCATTATTACATTTTGCATGCATTTGTGATTTGTGGGGTGAGGGTAGAGGGTGCACTAGAAACTGTTCATTGTGATGTGGTTGCGGCGTCTGTGGCCTTCAGCTGGGTTCTCGCCGCGTGCATGGCGCGCATGTGCAGGTGGCCGGTCGTCCCCTTCCGATTCACTGCCAGAGATGTCGACAGGTATCCTGCGCTTGGTAGCAATGTTGTGTAGGATAGCACACACAGCCACAATGCTGCAGCACACTTCAGGACTGTAGTACATGGCCCCACCTGTCTTGTGAAGTATGCGGAATCTGCTCTTCAGTAGCCCAAATGTTCTCTCTATGCAATTCCTTGTGCGTATGTGTGATACGTTGTAACGCCGTTGCTGTGGTGTAGCAGGGTTGAGGTATGGGGTGAGGAGGTATTCACGCAGGGCGTAGCCACTGTCACCTGAATGAGAGGAGCAGAGGGTGAGTGCCTGTGCAGCGCAGCTAGTCATTCGCAATGTGACATTGTGGGCAAAGTGTACTTAACAAGTAGGTGTCCTTCCCCGAAGTCTCCCCTGACCAGTCGTGTGTGGAGGCCGCTGTGGCGGAATATGAATGAGTCATGTGTACTCCCCGGGTACTGTGCCACTATGTTGGTGATGTATGTCTTTGCATTGCAGACCATCTGGATGTTGAGGGAGTGGTAGGACTTGCGATTGCGGTACATGTACTCCGTTCCAGCAGGTGGGCAAATGTGGACGTGGGTACAGTCAATGCATCCTATCACGTGTGGGAAACGGGCAACATTGTAGAATTGTAGCTTGGTCTCATCCAATTCCTGTTGGCTGGTGGGAAATTTGATGTGCTGGTGTAGCTGGGTCAGCATTGCGTCAAGGAATCTACGTAGGCAGCGGGACATGGTGGGCTGGGATATCCCCCCAGCTACCGCAACTATCCCCTGGAAGCTCCCAGAGGCCAGGAGGTGCAGGCTACACAATAGCTGGACATGTGTTGGGACGGCATTGGTCCGCCTTGTTGGGTGCTGCATCAGGGGGTCAAGGTCCTGTATAAGCTTGATGATCATAGCCCCATTCAGCCAGTACTTTGCGTATATTTGCTCTCTGGTCTGGCCCAGCAGGGTGACCCGCTGGCGGAATATCCTCTCCTGGATTCTGCGTCTCCTCCTTGCTGCTAGCTGTAGCCTTCGCCGCCTGACCACCATGTACATTCCTGGCATTGTGAGACTCCTTCTGCTGTTGCTGCTTCCCCTTAAGTGTGTTTGGTCAGGCCTGCACCAGTTACTGATTGGCCAACGGTTTTTCAAAAAAAAAATTCCAATGGGTTTGATGGTTACCACCTGCTTTGGGTTCTCCCTAAATTGCGCCTCGCAAAATGCGATTTTTGGCTTTTTCGCTAATAGCGATTTTTCATGAATACCGATTGCGAGTAATGTGCGAATTCGCTATTATTTTCGCTGATTCCAAGCATTCTCGCTATTTCCGATTCGCTATTGGTATCCTGCCGGCATTCTGCGAATGTTTTAGCGATTTCGCAAATCTGTGTTTGCGATTTCGCTATTTTGATGGTGAATTCCGATTTTGGAAATTGCGCCCGCGATAGCTTTTTCGCAGCTATTATGGGCGCAATTTTGCTTCATGAATCAGGGTGTAAGTCTTTATGCACAGTTCTGTGTATGAGCAGAAATCCTGGAACAGTAGTTACAACAAAAAGGCTTGATAAAGGGCTTGCACTTTGAATATGAATATAAAATAGAAGAATAGTTGATAATCACAGCTAAGGAATGCAGCAATTAGATGTGTGTATGTGTGGATGATGTGTAGATTGAGTGGAAGATGAAAAACGTAAAAAATAAGAAAGGGTGGAGAGACGCAAACTACCCACTGTATTGTCAGTGAAGTGGATCTTTGGATTTGCCGGTCATTACACAGATAGGGTGTTTGATTCCGCAGTGGGAACAAGAGAACTAGTACCACATCTAAGGAAGAAAGCTAGTGCATAAAGTACACACAGTTGGGCAGATTTACAAGCTCGTGGGAAAAATTATGCAAAAGTGGTGCAAGGGGCTTGTAAACCTGCCAAAGTGTGTGGTAGAAAAGACGCAAGAAAGGACGGAAGTGTGCAAATTACCCACTGCTATTCACGGGTAGTAGTTACCAAGAAGGCTGAATAAAAGGCCTGCACTTTGAATTTGAATTAAAGAAGAATAATTGATAAGCTCAGCCAAGAATGGTAGCAAGTAGGTGTGTGTATTTGTGGTTGTTGTGTTGATTGAGCGGAAGATGAGTAAGGTGAAAAATTAGAGAGGTTGCAGAGATGCAAACTTTCCATTTCTTTGTAAAGGAAGTGGGTGTTTAGTTTTCCAGTGCATATATATATTCACTGAAAAACCATAGGTTTCAGCTACGTTATAGTTAGGAACTAGCATTTAAAAAACCTTTTGCAAATTCACTGAAAAAACCATAAGTTTCACACAAGTTATATTTAGGAATTAGCATTTAAAAAACCTTGGAAATTCACTGAAAAAACCATAGGTTTCACACATGTTATGGTTAGGAAATAGCATTTAAAAAACCTTGCAAATTCACTGAAAAAACCATAGGTTTCACACATGTTATAGTTAGCTGGACATTTCACTCATACAAAACCATTGAAATTCCCCCGTTATAGTTAGTTCAGCTAGCTATAACTCGCGTGCCCGCAATGCACTGCTGATGATGTCATATATTACATCAATCATGACATGGTCAGTGACATCACTCATGACATCACTGATGACATCACTGATGGTGGCCTTCTGTGACCCCCTGAGAAGGGCTAGGGGGTCAGGGGGTCTCAACCCTGCCCCCTTTTCGCGTTTTCCACTCTTGTTTTTTGCTCTCTTGTGCCTCATTTCTCCTGAGAAACAAGATGGCTGCTCAGGTGGTCCCAGAAGGATAATAACATATATAAACATTATCCACTAATAGAATTAGCATTTA
Source organism: Lissotriton vulgaris (assembly GCF_964263255.1). Classification (NCBI taxonomy): domain Eukaryota; kingdom Metazoa; phylum Chordata; class Amphibia; order Caudata; family Salamandridae; genus Lissotriton; species Lissotriton vulgaris. The sequence goes on from NW_028255105.1 coordinate 846,722, forward strand.
CAAAACCTTTGAAATTTATTGAAAAAAAATATAGGTTTCACGCCTGATATAGTTAGGAATTAGCATTTAAAAAACCTTGCAAATTCACTTAAAAAACCATAGGTTTCAGGTCTTATATAGTTAGGAATTAGCATTTAAAAAACCATTGAAATTACTCCTATATAGTTAGTTGTACTAACTATATTTCGCGTACCCGCAATCCACTGCTGATGATGTCACATATTACATCATTCATGACATGGTCAGTGACATCACTGATGACATCACTGATGACATCTCAATGACATCACTGATGACATCACTGATGACATCTCATTTGACATCACTGATCACATCACTGATGATATCATTCATGTGATAATACGATGCACCTCCTCAAACTCTAATATAACCTTTGATACACCCAGTGTTAAATACAGACTACCATTCTTGAAACCATTGACACACCAATACCAGTTACTACATACGCACTCACTGATTCCTAGGTCTACACACACATTCACTCATTCACCCAGTTCAGTTCATGAAGCTTTATTCGGTACAGCAAAAACTTTGCTGTAGAAATGGCAAAAGACGTTGTCCTTTTCTATTTCAGCGGGGATAGCACTGTGCTAATCCTATGCTTAAAGACTTTGATAGAAAAACAGACATTTGAGGTGAGCAGATCTAGAGTGTCGCTGGTGTTGAGAGTGCTCTAACAGGAGCTGCTTTCCACCAAAACTTGAGAACTACCCAGAGTTCTCTCCTTCTTTTTTGCATAATTTATGCGTCACTCTATGCCTGAAAGGGTTTTGTTTTGACTTATACTGGGTGCTCCCTCGTGTCTGGACTAAGCTGTACCTCTCTGAAGAGCTCTAATTAGAGCAAAACACTGTGTCAGGGGTTGCTGTTATTCATTTCAGGTTGGCTTGAGTTGGTATTTTACCAATTCAAAGCTGTAATATTGTGCCTGGAGTGATAAATGGCTTTTGTCATTTTACAGCTCGGCAAGGACAGCACTGTGCAGTCCTATGCTTAAAGACTTTGCTGTAGAAATGGCAAAAGACTTTGTCCTTTTCTATCTCGGCATGGATAGCACTGTGCTAATCCTATGCTTAAAGACCTTGATAGAAAAACAGACATTTGAGGTGAGCAGATCTAGAGTGTCGCTGGTGTTGAGAGTGCTGAGGAAATAGAAATTTTACGTGGCCAGTGTGCCCCCTACATGCACCCTATGTCTGTATATATACCCCATGTATGTTCATGTCATCACGCATTTCCCTTCTCCCGCCTGAAATAATAATGCCTCTGCATTTCCGTCCAATGTTAGCATGTCAGTTACCAGGCCCTCCATGAATGAAACGTTAATTCTGCACTGAGGCCTATGTTGCCAATGCATTTACATGGTACACGTTTTTAATGTCGAGATGAAAACGTTTTGTGGCTCAGCCGAGCCAGGATCCGAATCCAGGCTCCAAGCCTCTTGATACTCTGAAAGCTGCAGTTTAGCTATGTATCCCTGACCTCTCACATACTTCCTGCTTAGCCGAGAGGTGCCCAGCCTGGCCTGCCAAGACAGTATTTTGCCTACAGTTATCTGCTCTGCTCCATAGAAACACATTCCAGTCTAGTGAAAAGGGTAAACATATTCCGCCTGCAGAAGATAGGGCCTAGCCTTCCTGTCTCCATTCAAGTAATTTACAGAACCCGAATCCATAGAAGGCCCATGGCCCCACGCAATGCACGAAGAAATATATGCACACACTAGCATTTAGTGATGAGCAGCCTTTGCTCGAGCGACCTTTACTTCAGACAATACATCCTCCAAACACAAGATATCAGATATGCCAAGGGTGCAGGTCATTCTGACATCCCAGACTCTTCTACTAGTACTAAAGTCAGCTCCCCCCAGCTCTCCCCAGTTACACGTCGATTCCACGTCATGACCAGTTTTGCGCGCACAAGTAGGGTAAAGGTTCCTGCTGACCATGCAGACCCCCTCCATGCATCCACCCACCTATGATACACCTATGACTCATCAAGTACACACCCATGTGTACGCCTCCTTGCACACCTCTTTCACGCCCATGTGCTCTTATCTCTCTCTTTCACTTGCTCCACCTTCTCTATCCAATTCGATGTATGTTTTAACTATATATGATGTATTCTGTGAATAAAGACTCAGATGACGATCCTTCCTGATCCCTAGTGGAGATGGAACCCGATTCTCCTTTAGCTCGAGCTACTGAATAAAGCCCTTCTGAATCGGACACCACAGACTCTGCCTCTCATTATATGCATGATCCTTATTTAATGTATAGAAATTATGACAGGGTAATTAATTATTTACCACATTAATCTGGCGCCCGAACAGGGACCAGTCCCCTTCCCCACGCGCCGGCGATGTAGGTCCAGCCCCTGACCCCTTCTACAGCCGTGACGGACTTCAAGTGTACACGACAGCGGGACTTCCTGCCTACTCCCTCAGGCCCACGGAGGAGACGGAGACTGCGACCAGGCATCCACACGAGGCGGTGAGGATTGCGGACCATCCCGACCAGAGCCCAAGCCGAGAGAGCAAGGTCCGAGGTATCCCGAGGCCCACCTGTTCCGAGGCGCATGCGCAGCAGAAGCAGTCGCCGCCGCAGCAGTCCAGTATCGAGTTTCCGAGGCCTTCAGTTTTGCTTCCCGGTGAGTACCGTTATTGGGAATGCATAGAGACGGGTTCATTTATTTGAGCCCGGTAAAGACGTATCTGGGTACACAGGTACGGTAGAGACGTGTCCATTTCGGTGGACGCGGTAAAGACGTGTCTCTTTACGAGACCGGTATGGTTGTACTGTTTTGCAGTGCATAAAGTAAACAGTTTTTCAGGATCGTGTCTTTTCCTATGTACTAGTTAGGATGTATCTGTTTTTATTGTTTTAATATTGTAGTGTGAATGGTTGTTTCCAGTCTATTCTTGTGTATATTGTGTGTTCGTTCAAGTTAGCTCCAGTATGCCACTGTTTTCGAAACTACGTCAGATAGGTACCAAGAAAGGGATACTCGAAGAGGCAGTCCCCGTCCCGCCTAGGGACACTCCTGGCCATTTTATGTACCAGAAGCATCGGCTAGATGCCATACTGTTTTTAGACTTATGGGTAGATTACACGAAGGATCTAGAAGAGAAATATAGATGGCCTGTCTCAGGGACATGGGATGCTGATTGCATTATGAGAGTAGAGGAAGCACTATGGAAAAAGAAAGCTAGACAGTCCCAGAAAGATGCCATTGAGTTATGGCGTAAAGAAGCGCATAGGAGAACAGAGAAAGAATTCCATAAAGCAGAGAGAAGTAAAGAAGCCGCAGAAAAAGCCAGAGAAAAAGAGCTAAAGGAAGAAGGTGAACGGGTTAAGGCAGAACAAGCAGACAGACAAAGAAATGCCCTTTTTAAAGGCATGTATCCCATCCTCGCTGAAGGACTAGCTACAGTGACCCCGGAAGTACCTAGTAATTTGCCGCCACCACTGATCCCGACTAAAGTACGTAGTCATAAACAGACAGCCGCGGAGGTCTTCCTTTCCTCCTACTTAGAGGAGCCCGTTCCAGATTATGCTAATGTAGGTTTTCCTCCTCCTCCTGGCAACAATCCTTTTCTCCCTCTGACCGCATCACAGGACCAGCATGCACCATTGCTTCCGTCACCGATAGTGATAGACGATTTAGGACAAGGGGCAGTGGGAGGGGGGGCGACAAGTACGCCACAAACACCGCCACCATCACGAGCACTCCAAGAACTAGCATTACAACGAACACCGCAAAGGACAGCATCACCCCATAAGCATAATGTAACAATTGCACACTGTATATACGATCCAGTACCAGGTGTGGGCCCAATGCTCATATTCTCACTACGGTTAAGACGCGTTGCAGAGTATTTGATCACATTACCAGGCATGAAAGACAATTTAGACAGAATATACCATTTCATTAGAATGGGGGAGGGACCCGAGAGTATACATGAGGCTATGGCACAACAAAAGGTGGAGGTTCAACGCGCACTTTTACGTTTTTTGATTAATTGTCTGATCAGGGAACAAGACCAGCCAGATAAGGGAGTAACTAAAGGTATGACAGAGTGGAGTGATAATATAGCTGCTTGTAAACATGATACAATGTCAAAGATAGAATGCATGTACAGGAAAATTCGCAAAGAAATTCTGAACTTACACAGGATTGAGTCCGACGCACACAGGAATGAGTCAGACAAGATAGAGAATTCAGCATCAGAGGATGACGAACACACAACAGAGGAAGTGAGTAAAATAAATTATGTAGGCAGAGCACGACCGTTTGATAGGCCCATATGCCTCGACTACCGTAAAAAGGGACCTCCTATAAAAGAAAGATATTCTCTCGAGAATCTATTCCAAGCTACTGAGAACGCACTACGAAGACGAGTAGAGTGCGATAGACCCCACACCATACACGAACAGGAATTAGCCCGGTCAGCAGTTCAATGGGTGTCCAATTCTAACATATATAATGGTGACGTAGTGGCGCAGACCTTTTTGAGCCTTCCCCCGGAAGAACAGCGTTTGGCTGGTATTTACATGGTTCAACACCTGATCACGTTGTACGAGAGTCAACGTTCTGATCCCGGTCCCTTGTATAAATTACTGGATGACATACTCCTAGAAAGATGGATAGGCCTAGGTACTGAATTAATTAATGTCATTCTAGACCAACGACATAAGTACTTGACCTTTCTGACCACGCACATGATTCCTGCCCCACACCACGACAGAAAGAGTTTACACATAGACAGACAGAACCCCCTACGAGAGGTACATCCCGTCAAAAATACAAACAATGAGCTCCAACGAGTATATGTTTACACACCCTTAACGAAATTAGAAATACTGGAAATGAAAAAGTTGCTGCCCTGCCATGATAAAGACCCAGGGGGATTCCACCGCGAATTAAAAGACATTCTCTGCATAGGGGATTACACGTACGCTGACATCATTAAATTATTAAAAGTACTGTTACCAGCAGGCATTTATGAAAAACTTAAAGAAAAAGAATGGGAGGTGGGAGAGAAAAAGATAAATTGGACAGAATTGGAAGATGAGGATAGAACACGGCTCCCTGGTGTTGGTCTTGGGGAGAAAGCCAAAGCCCTACCTGAACTCTTGATACAGGTCCTGCCGAGATTATTAGTTACTAAAAGGAAGATTGGGATGCTATTTCAGCATGTAAACAGAAACAAGACGAAGATACCAGTGATTTTTATTCCAGATTCGAAAAATGTTTTACTATTAATAGTGGCCTTAAGCCAAGTAGTGAATCGTACCCACATCTTTTTGTGAGTAAATTAGTAGAGAATTCCTTACCCCCAATCAAGAATAGAGTATTGAAGGTTGAGAGTACCTGGCAAGCAAACAGCCCTTCTCAAATGTTGCAAATGTTACAATATCACCAGAACCGAATTAGAGAGGAACAGGAACATGAAAGGAGACGCATGAAAGATACGAAAATGAAAGTACTAGTTGCACAATCAGTACCAGCTGATGGCCATAAAAAGGGCACGGCACCTGTTAAAGGGAACTGTAATTATTGCAAGCAACCAGGTCACTATGTAAATGAATGTGCTGTTCTGAAACACAATATAGCTACAGGCAAGACAAAAGAAAGACCGCGTCCTCCTAGACAGGATAGCACCCTGCAGAACACGCAAACGCCACAGAACACGCAACAGACAGTAGCTGTACCACAACCAATAGCTGCCACACAACATGTCACGCAACAAATGTACCAGTACGCACAGTCAGACTATCCAGAATATCAACAGTACTCATGAAATAGCCTAGAGAGGGAGGTTGGCTTGCCCCTTATTGAGGTTCCTGTAGATCAAGAGGGTCCCTATGTACATAGTCGTGTATTGGGAAAAGACAGAACATTTTTGATTGACACAGGGGCGAGCAGAACTACCATCAGTCATGACGAGGTTCCAGGGGCACCCCTCTCAGGCTTACAGAATATTTCCCTGGGATTTTCAGGAAAGCCTATTGTTAACGAAGTGTCGAAGCCAGTTTCCTTAGGAGTTGGTCCATTATCCCGTACTACAGACTTGTTACTTACTAAGTCATGTCCAGAAAATTTGCTTGGTATAAAGACATTGAAAGAACTAGGAGCAGTAATTTGTTGTTCTCCGGAAGGAGTGAGATTGTTTTTACGTGATTTTAAAGGACATTATGTGATGAGAGATTTTGATCCCAGACTCCAGAATGTACCACAGCATTAATGGGCGCAAGGTCCGACTGATGTAGGTTGCATGCACATTACGCCACACCGTGTCACTCTCAGACAAGGAGTAGTACTGCCACGAATCCGACAATACAAGTTACCACCTGATGCCGTAGTAGCATTACTGAAAATTGTTGACGAACTCATTGCACAAGGAGTGGTAGTAGAAACTGACTCCAATGTATGTAATTCTCCTGTCATCCCTATTCTTAAACGAACTGACCCTAATGCACCACCAGTCTACAGACTAGTGATTGATCTTCGAGAACTGAACAAATGTATAATACCGCAATACCCAGTGGTCCCAGACATCTCTTCATTATTGACTGCAATTGATTCTGAAACGACGTTCTTTACTGTAATCGATCTCAAGAACGCCTTCTTTAGTGTCCCAATACATCCTGAGAGCCAGTACCTTTTCGGATTCTGTTTAAATGGACGCAGTTTTAAATTTACGAGGGCTCCTCAAGGATTCACAGAAAGTCCTAGTGTTTACAGTCAAGCATTGAAAAGACAACTAGACAGTATTCACATGCCTGCCAACACCGCCCTGCTCCAATACGTGGACGATCTCTTGATTACAGCACGAACAGAACGAGACTGCGAACGTGTATCACTGACAGTCCTATACTTTCTGGCGGACAAGGGGCACAAGGTGTCCCCTTCAAAGTTGCAATTCTGTGCACAGCAAGTGGTGTACCTTGGACACTTGCTGTCCAAGAGGGGTAGACAGCTGACACAAGACCGCATTCAGTTAATTGCAAATCTTCCGCAGCCCAAGACACAAAAGGAAGTACGGGCCTTCATTGGCCCCACTTCTTACTGCAGACAATGGATTCCCCAGTATGCATATCTAGCAAAGCCACTCATACAGTTAACAACACAGGAGGCAGCGTCTTCGACTGTCCTCCCTTGGACACAAGAACATACACTTGCCTTTGAAAAATTGAAAAAAGCTTTATGTCAAGCACCAGTTTTAGCGACTCCATGTTACAGTAAGCCTTTTACACTTTTTGTCACCGAACGAGAAGGTACAGCATTATCTGTCCTTACACAAGATCAAGCAGGAAAACACAAGCCTTGTGCTTATTTTTCTAGTACATTGGATCCAGTAGCCCAGGCTCTGCCTGCGTGCCTGAAATCAGTTGCAGCAACAGCCCTAGCAATAAGACAGAGTGATTCCATAGTATTAGGACATCCTCTGACAGTACAGGTTCCACATGCAGTGGAAGTTCTCTTGAACAGGACTCAGACACAATATCTGACTGTAGCGAGACTGACAGGATATGAACTGACATTATTCCAGCCACACATAGAGATCAGACGATGCAATATACTGAACCCTGCGACACTCTTGCCCTCAAGCACAGCAGACATTGCACCACATGACTGCGTGGAAGTAATTGATACCGTAACAAAACCCAGACAAGACGTGACAGACATTGCACTGACAGACCCAGACCTGACACTTTATGTGGATGGTTCATGTATGAGAACGAGCACAGGAGAGTTAGTGGCCGCATATGCAGTGACCACTGATACTGAAGTCATAGAGACACAACGAATTGACACACTGTCGGCCCAAGCAGCAGAGCTCATCGCTCTGACACAAGCCTGCATACAAGCCAAGAACCTGAAAGTAAACATATATACAAATTCACAGTATGCCTTCGGAGTCGTTCACAACTTCGGCGTTTTGTGGCAGGAGAGAGGTTTTCTGACCTCTCATGGGGCCAAAATTCAGCATGGTCCCCTCATTCAGGCTCTGTTAGATGCAATACACTTACCTACAGCCATAGCCGTCATGAAGTGCAAAGCACATACTAAAGCCACTGACACCGTTTCCCAGGGTAACGACCTGGCAGATCGAACAGCTAAACTTACAGCCCAGACTCCAACAGACATTCCAACAGACACGACAAAGACAGAAGTATCAGCACTGACGAATTGCATGACAGTCAGGGATCCCTCACAAGATGTACTCGACATACAGACACATGCCACTCCAGATGAGATAAAGAAATGGACTGAACAAGGAGGGGTCCAGACTGACCAGGGTTGGATGACAAAAGGCAAAGCCACATGGTTTCTTCCTGACTCCATGGTTCAAATCATTGTAAATACAGCCTATAGTCCAGCACACTTAGGAGAGAAGGCTATGCTAGACAGTTTACAGAATATCTGGTTCAACAAGCACCTGCGTGCAGCAGCAAAACAGAAAGTACGTACCTGTATGATCTGTTGCCAGTTCAATCCAGGCAAAGGCATTCCCGTGGAACAAGGTGGATTCCATCCTCCTGACCACCCTTTTGAAGTCCTCCAGATGGATTATATTCAGATGGACAGATGTCGAGGATACAAATACGTCCTAGTAGTTGTATGTGCATTATCTAGATGGACAGAAGCGTACCCAGTCCCAGATTACACTGCTGTGACCACTGCCAGGCAGTTGGTTCGTGAGTTCTTTCCACGGTACGGATTGCCACTTGTCGTGTACTCAGATAACGGTCAGCCATTCTCCTCTGAATTAATGAAACAAGTATCTCTTCTGTTAGGGTACCAGTGGAAATTCCATTGTGTACGACACCCAGAGGCAGCAGGCCTCATCGAGAGACACAATCAGACACTTAAGACAAAGTTAGCGAAAGTCTGTGCAGAAAAAGGCGTGGATTGGATGGTAGCCTTGCCGGTTGCCCTCTTTTACATGCGTATGGTAGCCCATTCCAGAACAGGATTGTCCCCGTACGAAGTGGTTTTTGGTAGACCACCGAATATGTGGGGTACGCCTATGCCAAAAAGGATTACTGATGTTGACAGTAATATGCTGACAGATTACCTGGCTTCCTTGATGTCTGCACTCCTTTCTTGTCGTTCACAGGTTGCAGCTGCCTTCCCCGACAACACCCAAGTGAAGGAACATTTGATTGTCCCTGGTGATACAGTATTCGTCCGGAACTTTGATCGTTCAAGTCCTCTCGAGCCCCGCTAGCGAGCACCGAAGCTGGTACTTCTAACAACAAGGACCGCCGTTAAGGTCGAGGGAAGGAAGGGCTGGATCCATGCCCAACACGTGAAACGATTCCATGGAAACGAACCAGTAAACGAATTTAAGGACTGCCCAGATACCAGTGACTCAATACTCCCTTTGCTAGAAAAGACTCCGCAACAGGAGTACAAACTGAAGCTACGGTCTAGTAAGTCAGACAGCGTTTAATTGTTTAAGTCCCCCTCGGGTGAAGCGGTTAGACAGGTTCCTGACATGTATAAGATCGTGGACCCGAATAATTGACAGAGAGATAGGAAAGAGAAATACTGCAAGACCTTACGCAGCAGATGTATAGTAACTCTGATCATTATGTTTCTTCTAAGTATATTGATTATATGTATAAGCTTGACGCTACATGTTTTCTTTCCTCCTCTTGGTTCACATATAAACTCTTCTTTGAATGACACTGTAGAGCACACATTCAGTGATCTGCCACCTCATGAACTGCCATATCGACTAGCACTGCGCAATAATACTTTTTTCCGCATGTTGCACCATTCTCATCAGACCAGCAATGTAACCAATTGTTGGGTATGTGGCAGACTCCCAACTTATCAGAGAACGAAGGGAGTTTTGCCCCTCTTTCCTTTTCCGTTCTCGCACAATGGTTCGTGCGGAGCATGGTTTGCTTTAATGTCATCACAAGACAGAAAGTTCACAGATTCCCAGACTGAAGGGATTTGGGGAGACTTAAATAAACTAATGAATGAAGCATGTTTTCCAGACAAAGATGGTCTTCCCCAAAGGAAAGGAACAGATCTAGAAAATGAAGTGTACGACCAAGGAAATGTTTCCCTTAACTTAATGATCCTGAATGTCCAGTCAGAGAAAAATACAGATTCAGCGTTCATAACAGTTTTACCAGTAAAAGGTGAATTATGCGTTAGAAAGAAAGGCTCAGTGCATTTAGGACACAGTGATTGTAATACTGTAGTCGAGTTCAATGATAAAGGAAAGTCTACTTTCAAAGCTTCCCGCCATTCCTATTTTATTTGTGGTCAGACAGCCTATATACGTTTGCCCTTAGACTGGGGTGGGACGTGTTATATTGCGTTCCTGCTGCCACCTGTTTTTCTAGCCCCATCCCATTATCATCGAGATTCCCGACTAGTACATGTTAGAAATAAAAGGGAGATCGATTCCCCAGTTGTCGATCAGACTGAGACAGCCTTAGAGCAATATACAGATTTCAATAGAGGATTCTTTTTCTTCATAGGTCCCATCCAAAACAGTAAATTAATACGTAGGTTAACAAGAACTCTTGAAACAGTAGTGAATGAGACTACTTCTGCCCTAGCGAACTTGACAGAGGAGCAGTCCGCGATGAGACTTGTTGTTCTTCAGAACCGCCTTGTTCTTGACGTCATCCTGGCAGATAGGGGCGGAGCTTGTAGAGTGATCGGCTCCAGTTGTTGTGTGTTTATTCCAAATAACGCGCCATCCGTATACGCAGCAATAACGAGACTCCATAAGATAGCTCACGAGATACACCAAAATCCAGGCACATGGACTTGGTCCGGTTGGCTCTGGAGTGTAATATCCGCATGGGGATGGAAAGTATTGTCGTTCCTAGGACTGATACTGCTAGTTCTATTCAGTTGCTGTCTCTGTCTGCAATGTGGCCCAGCGATTTGCGGCTTGTGTGCCACTGCCTGTATTCCCCGTCCACGTTCACGTGTACAAAAGAATAAAGATGAGCAAATGATGCTGTATGATCAGATATATGGTATCATGAATATAAATGTGTCCTGAAGGGCACAGTAGGGGACAAGGAGGGAATGAGGAAATAGAAATTTTACGTGGCCAGTGTGCCCCCTACATGCACCCTATGTCTGTATATATACCCCATGTATGTTCATGTCATCACGCATTTCCCTTCTCCCGCCTGAAATAATAATGCCTCTGCATTTCCGTCCAATGTTAGCATGTCAGTTACCAGGCCCTCCATGAATGAAACGTTAATTCTGCACTGAGGCCTATGTTGCCAATGCATTTACATGGTACACGTTTTTAATGTCGAGATGAAAACGTTTTGTGGCTCAGCCGAGCCAGGATCCGAATCCAGGCTCCAAGCCTCTTGATACTCTGAAAGCTGCAGTTTAGCTATGTATCCCTGACCTCTCACATACTTCCTGCTTAGCCGAGAGGTGCCCAGCCTGGCCTGCCAAGACAGTATTTTGCCTACAGTTATCTGCTCTGCTCCATAGAAACACATTCCAGTCTAGTGAAAAGGGTAAACATATTCCGCCTGCAGAAGATAGGGCCTAGCCTTCCTGTCTCCATTCAAGTAATTTACAGAACCCGAATCCATAGAAGGCCCATGGCCCCACGCAATGCACGAAGAAATATATGCACACACTAGCATTTAGTGATGAGCAGCCTTTGCTCGAGTGACCTTTACTTCAGACAATACATCCTCCAAACACAAGATATCAGATATGCCAAGGGTGCAGGTCATTCTGACATCCCAGACTCTTCTACTAGTACTAAAGTCAGCTCCCCCCAGCTCTCCCCAGTTACACGTCGATTCCACGTCATGACCAGTTTTGCGCGCACAAGTAGGGTAAAGGTTCCTGCTGACCACGCAGACCCCCTCCATGCATCCACCCACCTATGATACACCTATGACTCATCAAGTACACACCCATGTGTACGCCTCCTTGCACACCTCTTTCACGCCCATGTGCTCTTATCTCTCTCTTTCACTTGCTCCACCTTCTCTATCCAATTCGATGTATGTTTTAACTATATATGATGTATTCTGTGAATAAAGACTCAGATGACGATCCTTCCTGATCCCTAGTGGAGATGGAACCCGATTCTCCTTTAGCTCGAGCTACTGAATAAAGCCCTTCTGAATCAGACACCACGGACTCTGCCTCTCATTATATGCATGATCCTTATTTAATGTATAGAAATTATGACAGGGTAATTAATTATTTACCACAGTGCTCTAACAGGAGCTGCTTTCCACCTAAACTTGAGAACTACCCAGAGTTCTCTTCTTCTTTTTTGCATAATTTATGCGTCACTCTATGCCTGAAAAGTTTTTTTTTATATATATACACACACATACATATATATATATATATTACAAACACAAAAAGCAGCGTGTTCCTGCCACTTTCTTCGGCGGGCTCTCGACTGGGTCGCCGACCCATAAGTATTCAGTCACCTCCTGGATATATTTCTTTTCATAGAAAACCAGAGTCGAAGCCCCAATAGTGCGCAAAAAAGGGTTTATTAGGCACAAAGAAAATTACCCTGTAAATTATCCGGTAATTTTCCTTGTGCCTAATAAACCCTTTTTTGCGCACTATTGGGGCTTCGACTCTGGTTTTCTATGAAAAGAAATATATCCAGGAGGTGACTGAATATATATATATATAGAGAGAGAGAGAGAGAGAGAGAGAGAGAGAGAGAGAGAGAGAGAGAGCGCGAGAGAGAGAGAGAGCGCGAGAGAGAGAGAGAGAGAATCGTTATGTGTCCATGGTATAATGTCTCAGTAAGGGAGCATTTATCTATGCATATCACATCATTTACAGTTAATACCTAGAAATGGCGTTAGTAAAGGAGTCAATATATGCACAGTATATGGACTGTCAGAAAAAATCGATATATTGGCAGTACATGGCATTTCTAATACTCCAAACATGTATAGAGGGTGAGGAATGTTGGTTAAGAAAGAGGTCCAGTACTATATAAGTGGTGCAAGCACTATTTAAACAATGTACATAAAGCACATAGTGTTATTTATGTAATTGTTTGGAAATGTTATAAAATGCTATCTTTCACCTTTATTTCACAGCGCTTATCAAATAAGACAACTTAATTAAATAATCAATATAAGTAAATAAAACATACTTCAAATTAATAAAGAAATATTAAAATTAATAAATAATATATGTAATGTCTAAAAATAAATTTACATCAGTGTTGGATAGTGGGAGGGTAAAAATTACTATTCCCTCTTCAGTGAGTGCAATAGTAGGGAAAGCGTTGGATAGCGGGAGGGTAAAAATTAACCCTGGGCGAAGTACTGCGCTACGCTCGCGTAGTTTGCGCTACTTCACACTACTTGGATTGTACGTAGCACAGTGCAAACACGCGTAGCGTAGTGCAGCGGTCGTTTTTTGCTTGCTCGCGGTCCTCAACGTCAAGTTGGCGACCGCGAGCGAGCGAAATGACATCCCGGCAAGACTTTTTCCTCGTTCGTGATCAGCAACATCGAGGTTGGTGTTCGCGAGTGTGGAAAATAAACCTCCCAGCGAGATTCTCAACGCGGGGAGGTCAGGTTTCTCATTGCGAGTGGCCGCGTATGCTCGCGATGCTTGCGATGAGAAACTACCAGTCCGGTTGAGAAAGCTGCAGCTCGAGTAGAAATCTACTTGAGCGGCAGAAAAATACCGCTTGCACTGTGCGAGATGCGGTTTGCACTGCTAGCACAGTGCGATCGAGCATCCCGCACTGTGCAATCAGTGCGAACAGCATTTTGCACAGTGCACTACACAGTTTGCGCAGCTACTTGTAGTGCTACTACGCGACAAACGCCCAGGGTTAGTAAAAATTACTATTTCCACACCAGTGAGTGCAACAGTAGGGGAAGCGTTGGATAGCGTAGGGGTAAAAATTACTATTCCCACTCCAGGGAGTGCAACAGTAAGGAAAGCATTGGATAGCGTAGGGGTAAAAATGACTAGTCCCACTGCAGAGAGGGCAACAGTAGGGAAAGCATTGGATAGCGGGTGGGTAAAAATTACTATTCCCCCTCCAAAGAGTGCAACCTTAGAGAAAGCGTTGGATAGCGTAAGGGTAAAAATTACAATTCCCACTCTGGTGAGTGCAACAGTAGGGAAAGTGTTGGATAGCGTAGGGATAAAAATTACTATTCCCACTCCAGTGAGTGCAACAGTAGGGAAAGTGTTGGATAGCGTAGGGGTGAAAATTACTATTCCCACTCCAGTGAGTGGAACAGTAGGGAAATTAATGATTTAATTAATAGAATATATATAATTATCAATACCAATAAAAAATATTAAAATTAATTAGCAATTACAAAATATATAATAATCAATTAATTAGAAAAACCAATAAATAAATTGTATTAAAAATGTATTAACTATTAATAATTAATTAACACCAAAAATGTAATGAGTGATGAAAAAATTACCACTTAATAATTAACAATACATTCATTATCAATACACAAAAATAATTACTTAATTACAATTAAATTACTTACCACTATATTCCCCTATAAACCCACACCCCGCTCCAAATAATAAATTAATACAATTAACATAATTATCAAATAATCAATTAATAAAAATGAATTACCAATTAATAATTAATTAACAATAAATGAATTTTCTATACCAATAAATACATTTTTTTTAATTTAATTACAATTAAATTAATTCTCACTCTTTTCCCCTATAAACCCACAACCGGCTACAATACTAAAACGCAAAATTACATTAAAAATATCTAAAAATTCCTAAAAATTCATATTTAATTTACTATAATTAAATTACTTCCCACCCTATTCCCCTATAAACCCACAACCCGCTACAAAATGAAATTATGCAAAAATTAAAAATATACAATTAATTACTTTAAAAAAAATAAAGATCATTACAAAAATAATATACACTTTTAACACATATGCTAACATACAAAACACTAAAAATTGATGAATGTCACACTACTATATATTTCCAATAGAACATTTAAATTACTTGCTAGCCGCACTCGAGGACCTCTTTTTATGCAATCTAAATTTCTTTTGTATTGATGAATGTCACACCTTTGTATTCTTAACCTAATTACCGTTACGATCGCTTGTTTCTCACACACCTACAATTTTTGCCTCTGCATACTGTGCCTTACTTTTGTCAATTATCATTCATTGTACAAGTACCTATATCCTGACATATGTCCTCTAATGATTCGCTCTCATTTGATTTTCCCGGGTGTTTAATAACTTGATTCGCATGCCACTTGCCCAATATGCTTCCTGCCTCTTTCTCTGTTTTTCTATTCCCCCTTGGTTTTCCATGTCTTTCTTCTTCTGGGTTTTTCCTTTCTTTCTTTCTTCTTTCTTTCTTTTTTCTGTCTCTTGTGCTGGTTTCCCTCCCAATTATTGTGATCAATTACCCTACATTATTGTATAAAATACCGTACGCTGTTCGTTGAGTTCACTTCTTTCCATTCCCCCCCTTTTTCCCCTTGCCCTTCTTATCGCTTAAAAACTAACAAATTCATCCCCCACTTTACCTTACACTAATATCTTCTCTTTCTTTCCTTCTCACCGATCCTACTACCCTCCGTCCTTTCTGTCACTGGGATACACCCTCCCTTTTCTTTATGAATGTATATATATCCCTGGGGATGCCCCAGGCCGGATGGCCGTGTAAAGGGGTGAAACACGTGTTGGCAGTTCTTTCACTCACTCTCATGGATAGGGTGACAACACTAGTAATAAACATCTAACAAAATGAACCATTGTCTAATTGGAATTTTTCCCTAAGGAGTACGAGAAATCAATCTTGCCCTTTCAACAATGCAATGTAAGAGCTCTACGCCTAAATTCAGAAATCATCTGTTAAGAATGCATGCTAAAGTGCAGTTCATTGTCGTATTACACTCATTGGTGATTGTTGCACTCTGGTGAGGATGTTGCAAATATTGGTATGTCCTCTTCAATTTGGTTTGATTCCCCATGCAAACCACTTTCCATGTATGCCCCACTCATAACCAACACCTCTCCCAAAACCACAATAATATTAAGCTTAGAGTTCAATCACCCACCCCGTTTTGCGCCACTGCATACTTAAGTACAGTTACAGATACAGTATAGGAGACCCATCAAACATACAAACCACTCGATTCAAACAGCCACCCACTTCAGAAGCGTGCTGCACAGATGTGGGTCCGCTGTTGTTCACCACCCACCCATCCCTTTTTTCACCGTTTTTTAGGGTGTTTTGTTGTTGGTTTTATGTTTCATTGTGTTTTCTTGCAGGTAATCGGTTCTATCTTGTGTTCTTTGCCTTTTGATATATTGGGGCAGTGCATTCATGGATGGTGGGGACACTTCTGTCACCTTGGTATCTGACAAGCAATAAGGCACATAAAATACCAACTTCACATGGACCTTAAAAGGGGCATTTGCATCAATTCAAATCTTTTTACTTTTACTGGGGGGTTAAGTCAGTCACTTATGCGGCCCTTAATGACCTTCGATATCTGGTGGTGTCTCTAATTGTTTGTGGCCCTTTGAGATGGTGGAGGGTGAGGTCTGTACCAGGGGACCAAGTTATTTTTGTTGCCTGCCATGCCACGTCAGATTAGACATAGCCTTATCTAAATCAGTTATTGGTTCTGCTAAATAGGAACAGTCCAACCCAAACTACAAGTCAAGTCCTCTCGGAACCGGAGTGCAAGCAACCCAAGACCGGTTTTGAGCGATTGCCAGCAGTTAGACTTTATCATTCTGGCATCAAGGGGCATTCTGTAAAGATGTCCTTATCAGGAACAACATGTACACATTCAAATACGAGTGAGAATAAAGATGTGTGATTCCCACGTCTGCAATTGTCAATATCACAGTATCAATAATTCCAGAGTGCAGTAATACCATGGTATTCTGAGAGTACCCCTGAGTCTTCCCTTAAAGGAGAATTACGATGGTAAAAAAAGTTATTTAACCTTTTTTCCAGCAGGTACCCTTTTCATGGGTTTCCCACCCAGAAATGTTAAATGCTAAGGGTTTTCACACAGGGAATGTGGTATTACTGCACAGGTTGTAATTCACATTTTGCCCCATAATAGACTGATCGACGATACCACTAGCCACTGATTGTAGGCCAACGCGTCAATGATGGAGCAAATAGTGAACCTACATAGAAACGTGTGCTCTAACAGTGGTTTCAGGTGCCAGGGAGACTGTGGGATGACATCAGGGATCCCATTGGCCACTAATTCATCCGCCCAGAAGATGTGAGTGAAGCATGGGTGCTCCACATGCCACACAAACCTCCTTCCAGGCAGCGATGAAGATACAACGCTGAGAAAGTCAGCTAATTCTCCCCTTTCATCTCAAGTTTCACGGTCCAGGCCCAAGGCAGCCCCAGGCCACTATACTTCATGTACTAACAAAAAAGCAATTTTATGCCTGTAGCAGCTCAAAGCCTCAACAGGCCCAATTTCTCGCTTTTTTGACCGAGACCAAATATAGCATATGTTATCAGCAAGCCTGCACAATACACTACTTCCTCCACAGGGCAGTTTCCTAAGCGGAAATCAATGTGCTCTGAAAAATAAAACTATATATATTTACCTAGTTTTATTTTTACCAGCTGAATGATTGACAGACATTTTTTATTTAATTTGTATTACATTTCTCTCACTTAATTCATTTTTTTGTGACTTCCCTCAATCGCCTGGGAGAGAAGCTTAATCCAAAGAGCACATTTATTTAGCACCCAGTTTATTTGATGAGTGATTTTAGTCAAGAGACAATATACCACAAACAAATGAATGCATTATGTGCTGCATGTCAACATTAACAACTGAAATGACATGTTTTTTTGTTTTTTAGGGAGGGGGAGACAGCAGACGCATATATGTTGATATCACCACCGAAAAGGCGTTATTTTTTTAGAAAGGACTTCTGGATTTTGCTTGGATGTTTTTAAATGGGAAATGTCGTGAAAAATTGCAATTTTGCTTACAGAACCGCTCAACTCGGGGAGAAACGCTGCTACTAAAGAACAGCAAGCGTTTCCCAGAGAAGGCCCTTTCACTCGCAGAGTGTGGAAAATCAATTTAAAGTGGAAAGGAGACCGAAGGCGTGCCACAAATTCTCCTCGCTTCAAAATCTATTCCCGAGTAAAAATTCCTAAAACCCAGCCATTTAAGGATTTTTAAGAAAAGAGCGAGGACCCGTCGCCTCGAATGAGGGCAGAATGCTTTCAAAACAAAAGGGAGAGACAGGCTTTGTGTCCTGCCAACATCTATCAAGTGTAAAAAAAAAATCTTCATTTTTTCGGGGGCGCGAGGAACAGGGATTCGGCTGCTCTTGCGCGATTAACATTATGGACTGTCATGCTTCCAAAGTAATTTCATATTTGTTCTTAAACATACGGAGATATAGAAAAAAAATTGTGTAAAGAAAAAAAGTATTAAACCATCTTTCATGCATACGTTTCCTGGTTGAGAATTTTAAAAAACAACTTAAACAAGTTTAATGGCACTCTTTGTGTTAATTACTGAGAGAATTTTAAAAAAAATTAGTTTATTAAGTGTTATTTATTTATCAAAAACTGTCCATTTCCTGTGTTCTTTCTGGTACCAGGATCCCTTGATGTCTCTGACCCCATCTGCTTTAACGTTCGGCGCGAGGAATATTAACTTTCAAGTGTTAACGCAGCAGGGAGTCAGGCACAATGACAGCAGATTAGCAAATTAGGGGTGCTGCCGCAGTAATTTGTTATTTAATCCTGACCGGAGCGTGCATACAGTGTGCTGTTAATGATTCCCCTCGGGAGACAAATGGGGGCTTTCTTCTGGGATTAGGCCGGGCAGCGGCCACTACGGAGAGCACAAGAGATCAATCACGGGGCACCGCGCGGGGAGAACGTGAAGGAAACATCACCAGGGGTCCAACCTGTCCCACGTGCATCTGAAAGGACCTGAGCTGTCCTGTCTGCAAAGCAGTCCAGCTTCTGTTTGGCCTCAGCCGCTCAGATCTGGGGCTACAAACGTGTTCTGCTGTAGTATATTTTTAGTAGTGTCATCAGGAGCCACAACACTTACAGGGCACTAATATCCCAAAGGAGATCTCGGTCCAGCCTTAATTGATTGATGAGGGCAATTATTTGATTGTTTTCAGCCCATTAAAGACATACTTGATGCCCACAACCCCCTAACTACAACGATCAATCGCACATCCTGTTTTGGGCACAAATCCCTTAGCGTTTCCACCCCTAGCCCTTCTGTCATCTGACATGTTTACACACATACTTTTGTGGAAAAAAACAGTTACATCACCAACAAAAAACAGATCGCACTCTGTTTGTGGGAAAAATTGTGGCAAGTTTAGTCATATTCTGTTATGCAATACACAGGTATGATTAATTTACGGATGATCATATGAGTTCAGTACCATTTAGGACTAACTGCTGACACCCATCCTGAAACAATCTCCAGCTGCAGGGGGTCACATTGCCCTTCTATTATCCATCCGGTGTTGTATTTTTCAAATTGGGGCTGCAGCCCAATAATGTTCTAATGGTTGATGCACCAGTGCCACCATGGAGCAAGGTAAGGCCAACCCCCAGCTGTCAGGATACCAACTGTCCCTTAGGGGAAGAGGGGGTCGCCTTTTCGACCCCCCTCTTCCCATAAGGGACAGTTCTAATGGCCCCCTATGGCCTGAGGATCTCATATTTAGTGGCCATTTCCACCTGATGGGGTATTAATCGCTTTTTGCACTAGCTGCATTAGTTTGCACCCCTGCCCCTCTTAGGAGCTGTGCTACATATTTGTTCCCTTCTCATCTGGAAACCAGCATCAAGACACGACTCCTACTGCGGTTGAAACAAAGTGAACGCATCCACCTCTGAAGGATGGGCAGCCAGTTAGGCCCAGCAGGATGAGGAAACAGCATTCAGTATTCAAGGGCTTACTGAGATATTCTGCCACCCGTACGTCATGGTCAAGGAACGGGAACCTGGTTCCTTGTTAGACCGGAGGCCTTAGCCACTTGCAGTGACCGCTTCACCTAGGGTATAGTTCTCTCGGCTGTCAGAACTATCCGTCATCAATGCAAGTCCTAGCATTGTCCCTCAGGGGAGAAAAAAAAGCTTGCCCAGTCATGCCAGGTGTTGCTCACAGTCCGTGCTACACATAGAAATGCAAGCAACACCCAGCTAAGGAGGGACACCTTCCTATTCCTACCGCACCACCCACTGGGGGTAAGCAAGCGAAAATCTCTAAAGGTGGAGTCAATAGGTGTGAAAACAAACCTTTGACACATCTTACAGGCCAGTCCGTGGAGCTTGTCCATTACTTCCGTCGGCTACCTAGCTCTGTTATGTAGAGCAGCTACGTTCTTTTTATTAACTGTGCGATTACTTAAAATCTTTACAGTATAAAACACATGAACAACGCCCCACTCCCAACCACCTTTCCCAGAGGAGCAACCTGGTATTCAGCAATAGCACCATGGCTACATGGGCTCTAATTACCGCTTTATGTCCATTTAAAACTTCAATTCAAAAATGAGTTAAAATATTGGGTCACCACCCTTTCATACTTTTACTCCTGTAGGGATCAATGGTTATATAAAAATCCAACAGGATCATTCACTCCAAGATGTCAATTGTCATTAATAAAAGTTCTTAGTGTGCCTCCTAGTGGGCCCCATGTTCACTTTATGATTTCAGTGTCCGTGCGAAAAACCCCTGGGTTAGGTGACGGCTGACAGGGTTAGGGCACCAGATGATTTTCATTACAGAATGACAGGGACCTTGAAATCTGCGGCCTTTTGATGGGAATCAAGTGCAATTCTAATTTGATGGGTAAACTTGCCAACTCAGGCAAGTAAGCAAGTTGTGATTTCTGAAAAGCACCATTCCGAGGCCTCACTGCAAGTTCTGAGGCCCATGTCCATTAGGGCCGGGCGCAGCAAACAATGACATTTGCTGGCCAGCTTTGGGTAGCAGCAAAAGAGATGTAGCCAGGATTCTCTGTGGTAATTGCATAACCGGCAGGAGATGATGTTGTCTGTATGTGCCCATTTTGGGTTGAAATCCGAAATCTTGAGGGCCGTGAGGTGCAAGTACAATGTTTTTTTTCTTGCTTGGGCTGAGAGTGAGTCTTGCAAATATGGTTGAACTTTCCCGGGAATATGATTTATCCAGGGCCAGTGTGAGAGAGTTGTCCCGAAGTGAGGATCGATCCAGTTCAAACTAGATGTTCTTGACTTGGCGCTTCACAGCTTTGGCCCAGGCAGAGTAAAGAATTTCGTGAAGGGGCATGCTCTTTGCCTCGATTTTCAGTTGGTCTATTGCTTTATCCAACTTGGAGTGCCATGGGGAACCCTCTGCCCTGAAACTTAGTTTTAGAAAATATATAAGATTGTTTTCAGGGGCTTTCAGTACTCTGATGTAATATTTTATTAGGTCCCCCTGTAGTGCTAGGTTCGGTCTGTTCAGTCCTATTTCCAGCCTTAGCCTGGTGTTCCTTGCTTGTCTGGAAGCTTGTAGCACGGTCTTGTATGCTTTTATCTGGGCCGCATTGACAACATTCTCAAGTGCTCCTGAAAAGGCTAAGTGACTGTAAGTGTTTGCTGGAATTAGTTTTGCTCTAAGTACAGTCAGCATGGGTTCTATAGATGGACTTACTAGACGATGGCTTAGACGTCTGAGTGACAGAATTATCTTGTTAATTCTCGGTGTTAACTCCTTTATGTGTTTGGCTGCTGTATCCCTCTCTGTCACCCATACCCCCAAGTAATTGTAGGATGTAGCTGTCCTGATTCGGTGCTCACCCAAAGACCATGTTGCTTGTTTTTTGTGGGGGTATTTACCAAAGATTACTATATTGGTCTTGCTCTCATTGATCTGTAGGCTATTTTCCTTGTTGTACACTGCAAGACTATTTAATGTTCTTTGGATCCCCACCCTAGTGTGGTCCATGACCACTGTATCATCCGCATACTGAAGGGTTCCCAGGGCCAACTTCCCCAATCTCGGTGGTACTAGGCTGGCGTCTTTCAAGGCTGGCCCCAAGTCTGCTGTGTACAAGTTAAATAGTAGGGGGGCCAAAACACATCCCTGCTTTAGCCCGGTATTAGTTTCGATTCTTGGGGTCACGATTTTTGGACTTAGTTTAACCTGGACCCATGTCCCCTTGTAGAGGGCTTTTATTGCTGAAATGGTGGGAGGATACCGTTCTTGTCCACCCAAGCCTCTAGGTCCCTTAATAATAGGCAGGCATAAACCTTGTAGAGCAGCTTCGGCTATCCCTGTGCCCTTGCTGGGGTTGTGGGTGCAAAAGGAGGATGCAGATGAGCGAGACAGCTGTGCAGCCTTCAAATATGATAATGCGTTCTTCTATTGTGGTTCTCTGCTAGGACTGCTTTTGACACACCTCTTGGACCGATGACTCAACACTGAAGCACTTGTTGAGCTGCCTTGCCAAGGGTGGTTCATTTCGCTGCAGTCATGCAGGAGAAAATTGAAAGCATAAACTTTGAAAAAGCGCGCCATTAGGGCCCGGCACCCTGGGGTGCTGGCCACGCCCATCCAGATGCCGGGGTTGCCCGATTGGCGACCGCCCACAGGAATCTCTTTTGTGGCACGGCGTGCCGCACTTCTGGCTGGGATCGGCGATGGGGGGGGGGGAGCTAGGGGTGCCCATTTAGGGCATGGTGCCCCGGCTCTCATCCTCTCTTTTTTCCAGCGGCGGCCCCAGTTGCAGTGAACGCCACAAGAATCTCCCACACACCCGTCCCTTAGATTTAGAGTTTTGGGAAGGTGTTGGAAAGTGAACAGTGAGAGCGGTAAGGGGGCCACAGAAGATTGACTTACATTGTTAACGGGAGTTCTCCTGCAGACTCCCTAGGCCAGCACTGAGGGGAAGACACGGTAAGCTCACTGCAGAGAGAATGCGGACACTGGCTGGGGGCAAGGGCACCAGGTTACAAGCTAGGGCATGGGGCAGCGGCACCTGGTTATACCCTACAAGCCCCCTTGGTCAGCCTGGTGGTAGAGGAGTGGGCCCTAAGGTTGCCGACAAGGATCGGATGGCTGGGGCTTACCTCTCAAGGATGCATGTGGGAGCCTTGCGTGTTTCTCAGTTGGGGGACGCAAGCCAGAGGGCCCCTTGGGGTGCTGGAGCAAGAGAGAATTTGTTGTGTATCAGTAAGTCTGTCATTCATACTGATTGTTTAGGATGCTGAATTAAAAGTGTAAATATTGATTGATGATCAATTTCTTAGGTCTGCATTTGAAAGAATTTAAATAAGTAAAATATAATTTGTCAAGTTTATGTGTGAATTGTTCGAAATAAACATGTCCGTTTTTACCCAAAGCGCTGGTAATCAATGATTTGTGGGTTTCGTGGGGGCGGGGCCGGGAGCTACCTGGTGGGTCAGGGCCTTATAGGTCCTTGCACATTTAATGTTGGGCTATATACAAGCGGCCAATGTCACTGCGATGCCCCATCAGCCAGCAGTCCCAGGTGCATCTTTCGAACCCCCTCCATGCGGGCGGGAACCCAGGCCCCTGAGGGAGCTGTAGTGAGGTGGTGACATTCGGACAGTATGGTTGGTATGCTTGTCCGGGGTGGAATTCCAAACATTGAGCAGATAGCTCCCTCAGGGCAACCCAAGGACCCAGCCACAAAGACCTGCCTGCCGAAAACGGGGAAAACACAGACCCATCGAGGCAAAAAGTCCGGATAGTAGCATCTTTTGGCCAGGCACTCAATTTTAAAGAGTTTTAGGCGATCTGTAGGCAGTCTGTTGGTTCTGAGCATGATCAGCATCAATAGCAGAGGGATGCTAGGGGGCTGAGTGGGGTTCCTTTTTGTGTTTTCCTATGTTGCCTTAGTGGCGCCTTTGTGTGTTGTGGCCTGCCGCTATATTACCCAGCCTGGCTTTACTTGCTTAGGCTGTTGTTTGAGCTACAGGGTAGGATCCTGCGGTTTCCTAAGGTTGATGGTTAGCAGGGGACCGGCCACTGGCATTCATTTTTCTGATGTTTTTTTTGGTTGGTCATCTCTGCTTGCTATCTGGTCCAAGGAGTTAAGTGAGTGACTTGCTATTTGTTGTTTAGCCGTGCCACGAGGCAGGGTACATTCAGATTTTGATTTGGTGCCACTCTCACGTCCATAGCCAGGATGCCAGGAGGTGCATAGAGGAGCTTCAAGCTTACAGCCACTGGGGTAGATATGGAGGCATTGATGTGTAGGATGAAAGTCATGGGCAAGATCTTGGCCTTGCTGTGCCTGCAGGACCCTCAAGAGTGGCAGCCTGTGAAGCTGGTGGTGCCGCTAAACGGCAGAGGAGACCAGGGGTGGCACCCCGGGCGGTATTTCCTCCAGTGAGAAAGCATGCTCAGGGGCAGGGATCCAGTA